>NW_020954600.1:1190569-1406660 GCF_900497805.2 Vombatus ursinus
AGCTAAAACCTTTCCCCTTCTCTTTCCATTACCTCCCAAATCATGCTGCATCACTTCTGTTAACTTTCAGTCACTCTTGGTACTGTCTGTACCCCTGGTTTTGAACTAGAATCTGGAAACAGCTAGTTACCTCCTGCTTTCTGTCTTCTTTGGTGACTACTTGTGAATCAGTTTTTTGATTTCTAAAATAACCTCTTCTATCATGACTTTTCATAGTATCATTCTTCAGTACTTCAGGGATATATGATTTCATCAGTATTTCCTTCACAGATGCATTTCACAACCCCTCTAGAATTCAGTAGATGGTCTTCACATCATTCTTTGCTTGAGACTTAAATTGCCAGGCAGTCCACTTGGTGGTGAAGCTCTCCGAAGTTAGTTGGCTGCAGTTTGGGCAACGGAACAGGCCTGGTGATGGGACTTGATGTACTTGAAACTTTTCCAGCTGCTGGCTTGTGTCCTGCTAGCATAGCTTATGAGGACCCTTGGTTACACATGTCTAGAAACACTTTATAGTTTTTGAGGAATCTTCCTCACAGTAGCCCTCTGGAGTAGTCATTGTGCATATTATCATCAATAACCATTTTATAGATGAGACTGAAGCTGTCACATATCTGGTCAATGTAGGAACCTAAACTTGACTGTGTCCTGCTTCTAACTGCAGTGAACACTATTATCTTCTGACTCCCATGGCTGTGTCCACCAAAAATTGTTCTTCAGTGCTCATCTTAGCCTAAAGATCCTCATCTTGTGTATTGGAAGGCTATGTCTGCAGAGCCCTAGTTCTACTAGGTTTTGTCAAGCTGGGAGAGTTTTTAGGGCAGCCTGGCTGTGAACTGTGTTTGTGTGTGTCTGTGTCTGTCTTCTAGAAGGTAAGCCTTGCTAAGGGAGGAAGGTCTCATCACCAAAAAATTGGTCATAGGCTCACAGGATCCTAGGTTTAGAGCTGGAGGGAACCTCAAGAGACCAGCCTTCATTTTATAAATGAGGAAATTGATGCCTAAGAAGGTTAAGTGACTACTTGCCCAAGGTCACAAAGTTAAGTGTGTAAGAGAAGATTTCAGCTCTGGTCCTCTGACAGAGCCAATACTGTTTTGAGCATACCACAAACATGATTATGATTGGGGGGGGGGGGGTTGATTGTGTAGGAGATCAGAAACACAAAGAGCATTTGTCTTAGAATTCCAAGCTCTGACAATCGCTATGGGACTTGAGACAAGTCAGGTTGAGCCTCAATTTGAGATGGGCATAATATTTGTTTGACTGGGTTGTTGCAAGGAAAGCATTTTGCAAACTTTTAAATGCTATATAAATGTGAGGTGGTTAATAATAATGAATTAATAGTATCATCTGCGGAGGGCTGGAGAATTTGTGATCTCTGAAGGTGGAGAGAGTAATCAAGAAGTCAACTCAGGTCTTTTGAAGTCTTAGAAACATTTACATTACAAAAGGATTTGCCTCTATTCCTTTAAATAGTAGCATTTCCTGGAGTAGTTAGACTTGATTCTAGCAACTTTTTCGGAATAAATTTATTGTAGATAACAGGCCTGCACAACATACAGCCCAAGGGCCACTTACTGCTCGCCAGAAGATACCAGGCAGTCCCCCAAAAAATGTAGAGAATGTAGGAGAAAGTAAAGATGTAATGAGTGCTTTGTCTATGCCCAGATTAAACAGCTGTAACCCATCTTAACGGACCTTAACCCACCTTCCACTAGTCACTATTGTGCCTGTCCTGTACTTGGCAGGTGAGTTGCCACTGAGTACTCTCTCCTATTTGTTTCGTGACCCAAGGCAACCAACCATCATCAGTCTGTTTTTAGTCTGAGAGGAGCGATTTCATGATAAATAAAAATCTTAAGTAACAAGTGTAATTAATTACTATTAATTGAAATTTCCCTTTTTTAAAAATATGGTTTATTTGCAAAATAGCTTAATCATTAATTATACCTTTCCTTTGAAAGTGAGCTGCTAAAAACCTATCTGTGGCCCAAAGAAGTTTAGCCTATTTTAGTTTTGGCCCCTACCTACTGCCAAGTTGTGCCGGTCTGGTATATAGGAGTATTCACTGATGATATTTTAATGGAATAATAACATTCTAGAATTTTGATTTTAATATTCACAGTGCTGTTATCCTTCTATAGACTGAATGGTTCCTTCTCAAAAACTTACTTAGAATTATTTCTTGGTAGAATCATGTTTCCTGACTCTTAAGCCATAGTTTTATTTGTTGCAAGTTTTGCTTCTGGAGTGGCTCTCCTGTGGGTACAACTTTTGGATTTGGGGCAAAATGTCCTTGAAATAATTACTTGAGCAGCAGGGCTAGAATGGCTATTGGAAAAGTACTTCACTCTAGCAGTGCCTAAGGGAGGATGATTTGGGGGCACACATTTCTTCTGAGACTGGGATTTGAGAGTCATTTTCTACATTTCTGGTCCCAGGCAAGACAGGCTATCATTTTTTCAAGGTAATTTAGCTAAAAGGAACAAACCACTGTATCATGGGCACTCTCTCACCTCTCTGAACACTAATTGCAGATGGTTGACATTAAATTACCGGTTACAGACATACTGGTCATCTGTGGTATAGAACTCTCTTTCTCAAATCTTAGAATTTTAGAGTTGGAAGAAATTTTAAAGAAATGGAGGTATAGAGAGAAGGGGAGTTCCTTGCTCTAGATAACCCTCCTAGATAGATTTTCTGTTCAGTGATCTTCCACATAAAAAAATTGTGCTTTCTCACATATTGACTTTTTCCTTGTTGTCTACAGTTTCAGATTGTAAACTTCTAGTGGGCAGGATTTGTTTTTAGCATACATTTTGTATACTGTCTTACCTAGGAGATCCTCAATAAATATTTGTGTTTTCTTGTCACCTGAGATCCCTTCCATTTTCACATAAGCACTGTCAAACCGTGTCATCGATATGTTCCCAAGAAGATACAGACATGATTTTGTGACATAAAATAATTGTGTGGAGTTTGTATTTAGGTGGTTAGAAAACTCATCTGAATATAGGAAACCCATTATGAATCAAGGATATGCAAGTGGGTATTTTCATTTTCTCCAACTTACTGTTATTGGGAGGGACTTTTTGTTGCTTCAAATCCTGTCAAAGATAAAATTACTAGGTAATGTAACTACTAAAGGCAGTGACTTAAGAGTTTTTTCTTCTTTTAAAAGATATTAAAGTAACTTCAAAGATCATACCAATGACTGGACTCTGGGTAGAAGAATAAATTTTACAAAATCATCTCTAAGCACTGGCCCTGGAGTCAGGAAGACCCGAGTTCAAATTTGGCCTCAGACATTTGATACTTATTAGCTTGTGTGACCCTGGGCAAGACACTTAACCTGATTGCCTTGGAAAAAAAACAAAAACAAACCAACCAAATCCCCCTCCCCCCACCCCAAAAAATCTTTAATTGTGAAAAGGTCTGATTTGAATTAATAGGATAAAAATATATAAATGTTCATTTCTGACATTCACCTTTAACTGAGGCATATTTATGTCTCAGTTATTTAACATAAAAAATAAGGTAAATTTTTGAAGATCAGTAAGTATTTTTTAGATTGCTAAATTGTCTTAATGTGGGAGTTCTTAATCTTTTTTGTATTATGGACCCCTTTGGCAGTCTGGTGAAGCCTGTGGACCTCTTGTTTTTAAATGCATAAAATATAATACATAGGATTATGAAGGAAATCAATTTTATTGAAATACAAAATGTTAAGAAACAAAACCGAAATCCCATCATTGGATGAAAATTTTATGCCTAAAATTCTATCTGCAAACTTCCTATTTATGCAGTTATGCATAAGTAAGTAAATTTATAAAGTAAATGAAGTAAATTTAAGTAAATTTATAAATAAATAGTAAACGCTTTCCATTGAAAGGTAACATGTAGTGGATAGAGAGCCAACCTGGGAGCCAGAAGAAACTGGGTTCAAGTTCTGCCTCTGATACATATGGGCTGTGTAACCCTGGACAAGACAGGTAACCGTCGAATTGCTCTAAGCAGAGAAAGTACTGATCTTCATGAGCACAGTTTCCTCATCTCTGTGTGTATATTATTATTCATATAGTTTTCTATATTTGTGTCTAACCTGTGGTAGAGCCTTCCAAGTCCATATTGGTAAGATCAGCCACAACTGGACACACTGTACATTGACCCTGACATTGTGATATCGTTTTGGTCGTCTTCAAGCATGAAGGACAAACAACAATGACATAGAGTTTCCTATATAAATGAAATTATAGGTCAATCCCTATCTCTTGCTCAGAGATAGCAACGTGTTTAAGTGATGAAGATGGTGTCAGGTTATATCAGATGACTTCACAAAATTAAAAGGGATAGAAAATTTAGAAGAAACACAAGTCAGGAAAATTATCAACAGTCATTAAGCATGTACTAAATCACCTATGTGCCAGGAACTCTGCTAAGTGCTGAAGATACAAAAAAAAGGCAAAACAAACAAAAACCAGTCCCAGCTCTCAAGGAGCTCACAAGCTAATGGGACAACATGCAAATAGCTCTGTATAAACAAGATATAGACAGGATAAATTGGAGATAATCAACAGAGGTCAGGCAGAGCATTAAGGTGATTTGGGGAAGAGCTCTTATAAAAGGTGAGATTTAAGCTGGGACTTGAAGGAAGCCAGGGATGCCAGAAATTGGAGATGAGGAGGGAGAGCATTCCAGGCCTAGGAGACAGCCAGAGAAAATGCCCGGAGAGATGAGTGTATTGTATGGGGTATAGCCAAGAGGCCAGGGTCACTGCATGGAAGAGTATGTGTGTGGAGTAAAGTGTAAGAAAACTGGAAAGGTACCCGGGAGCCATGTTGTAAAGGACTTAAAATCGAAACAATTTTATATTTGATCCTGGAAGCAATAGGAACCCACTGTAGTTGATTGAATTGGGGGATGGGGGTAAAGGTGACATGGTCAGACGACCTTTTTATCTTTAGGAAGACTCGGGTCTTCCTGACTCCAGGGCCAGTGCTTAGAGATGATTTTGTAAAATTTATTCTTCTACCCAGAGTCCAGTCATTGGTATGATCTTTGAAGTTACTTTAATATCTTTTAAAAGAGGAAAAAACTCTAATGCCTTTGCTTCTTGACAGCTTGGTGAGAATGGACAGGGAGACCTACCAGCAGGCTTTGCAGTAAGCATGAGGTGGAGGCAGCTAGGTGTCAAAGTGGATAGAGTGCCAGGCTCGGAGTCAGGAAGACGTATCTTCTTGAGTTCAAATCGGACCTCAGACACTAGCCATGTGTCCCTGGCCAAGTCATTTAACCCTGTTTGCCTCAGTTTCCTCATCTGTAAAATGAGCTACAGAAGGAAATGGCAGACCACTCCAGTATCTCTGCCAAGAAAACCCCAAATGGTGTCAGGGAGAGTCGAACACGACTGAAAAATGACTAAAGGGCATGAGGTGCTGAGGACCTGCACCAGGGTGGGGCAGTGTCAGAGGAGAGAAGGGAGTTTATAGAGAGATTATACAAAAAATAGTCAAGCAACTTGCATTTATTAAGCCCTAGTTAATGTTCCAAGTACTGTGCTGAGTAATAGGGATACAAAGACAAAACTGATTTCCCTGCCTTCAGGGGGCTTGGGGGTGGTGGTGAAGGGGATACAATATGTTCATGAATAAGTAAACATGGGGCATAGACAAAATAAATACAAAGTTATTTGTGTAGGAGGGGGAGGGGGAGAGAGGAAGGAATGAGGGTAACAGCTGGAGGAATCAGGAAAGGACTTTTGAAAGAGGTGGCCCTTGAACTGAAATCTGAAGGGGAAGGGAGAAGGCAGAGGGGATTAGTGGGAGGAGAATTGTTCTTGGACACTTGCTGGTGGCTCTGTGACTGTAACTAAAAATCAGTTATTTGGCTGCAGACTGTGTTTCTTCATTTGTAAAATGTAGTTCATTACAGTTTTTTGTGATAATCAAATGTAAAGATATAGACGTAAATGATTTTATATGTGTGTGTCTGTGTGTGTGTGTATATATATATATATGAAGCATTATCAATCTAAAGAAGCCTTTATAAATGTCAGGCTTTCTTTTTAGGTTTAGCAGTGCCACTGGCTAACTATGTGACTTTACAAGTCATTTTTTCTGGGCTCCAACTTCCTTTTCTGCAAAATGAGGGTATTAGAATCTAAATCTTTAGGGACCATTAAAATCTAAAACAAGCCTGCACAATATATGGCCTGGGCTTGCTGTCTGCCAAAGGATTTCGTGTAGTCATATGACCTTTGGCAACCAACCTTTGTCAGTCTGTCTCTCGTGTAATGTATCTTCAGCCCCAAGAAGTTGAGCCTATTTTAATTTTGGCCCCTACCTACTGTCAAGTTGTGCAGGTCTGCTCTAAAATGTAGGGATTCTAATAGTAACTAAAATTATGTTGGCCCATATTTCAAAGTGAGGATAGATAACAATATAGTGAGCAAAAAAAAGATTGTCAAAAAAGTAGTCATCTGGGCAGATTTATATGAAGTTTTGAGGAGTTTGGTGATGTAAGATATAGATCAACTTTAACTCCTATCAAGTTAGTTTATTTGACTTGAAGTTGGGATTATGTTATCAATTAAATTGGCAAGTTGTTAACATTCATCATGAGTTAGAATCGCTGTTAGAATAAGTTGAAACTAAACAACACAAATGAACACTATAAAGAAAGAATATTGTGTTCCAATGTCTCAGATTGGTTCAGAGCTGTAAAAATCAATGGGCTTTTTCCATCTTTAATTTCGGCTAATTTATCTAGGCCAACACAGAGTTATTAGTCATTTCTTGTTCTTTGTCTTAGCCTGTTCCCATCGCATTCTGTCAGGGTTCCTACTGTGTCACTGGGAAACTATTTAATAGATATTTAATTGGGTCTCTTCCTGTGGCCCAAACTGCCATTTGTCTGTCACCTCATCACTTACCGCCCAGGAGCAGTATAGTACCATCCCAGTTATACAGACATCAGATCTGGTCATCCTTAATTTAAATGGTCATTTAAGGTCAGGGCACCCTGAGGTTTGAGGCCATTCTAGAATAAGACGACAGACCAGTTTAGGACTCAGGCTCCAGCCTAGGAGAGGATTTCTTTTACCTCTTCCTAGCCCCCGGATCAGAGAAGGAAATGGCAAATCACTCCAATATCTTTGCCAAGAAAACCCCAAATGAGGTCACAAAGAGTCGGACATAACTGAAACGACTGAACAAAGCCCCCAGATAATACTAGATCTGAGTCAGAATTTGACAGGTTTTTTTAGACTTGAGATAATACTGTGTCAAGCTGGTATTTAGCAAGGTAACTTCCATCCTGGTCTGTCATGTTAAGATCTACTAGAGCATATTGAATTTTTGAGAAGTAGGAGCTGTAGCAGATACAGGGGCTTGCCTTGGCGTCAGTAAGACATGGGTTCAGGTACAGCATCTGACATCTTCCAGTTACACTATAAATTAGAGAAGAATTGCTGATCTACATTGTGGAAGAAGTACTTTTTTTTCCTGCCTTGGGCAGTCCCATATAGATGAATCACAGCTCCCTACCAGACCAAAACTACTATGTTCAAAGATCTAAAGCTGGACAGGACTTCCAGAATCATCTAGGCCAATCTGCTCATCTGACAGATGAGGAAACTGAGGCCTAGGCAGGCCAAGAACACATGCGTAGAAGATATCAAAGGAGGGGTTTGAACACAAGACCTCCGACTTCAGAGCCAGTGTTTCTTTCTCAGCTCCAGGATATGTGTGATCCAGCTATATTGGCTTGCTTGAGAATGACTGTCCCTCACACCAGACACTTCCATATCTGGACTCTGCATTTGAATTAGCTGCCCCTAATGCCTCTAATGCCTTTGCTTCTTGACCTCCAACTGCTGTTTGCCCAGGCTTCCTTCAAGATTCAGCTCAAATCCCACATTCTTCTGCAGGAGGCCTTTCCCTCTGACATTTCTACCTTCCATTTACACTACGTATGTTTTGAATGTATATAATTATTTGCCTGTTGTCTCCAGCATTAGACTGTGAGCTCCTGGAAGCCAGGAACTTGGTTTTCGCCTTTCTCTGCATCTCCAGGGCTCTGCTTCATAAGTGCTTGAGCTTCATGATTTGCAATACCAACTGCTAGAAGAATAGTTTAGGCATAAATTTTCTCAGCAATGTGATGGAGACATAAAAATACAATGAGGCCCCAAAAAGAGTCATTCCTCCTAGGAAAGAATTAAAACTCAATAATTTGATAAGTGCCAGAGCCAGCAAATCAGCCTGCCCCTGACATGGGAACTCACTACTTCTACTAGAATTGTTTCCAAGGAAGAAACTGAGCGTGTACCATTGGAACTTGATGTACCGGTAGTCTTGCCGTCCATTCCCGAGACAGATTCCAAAAGTTTTAACACTTGCTCCCTGGCCTACGTGGTACCTGCTGTCTCTCCCTTACTGTCCACACTCCAAAAGTAAGCCGACGAGCGGGGCAGAAGCCTGGGGAGGGCTGCTGGGAGTGTGCAGGTCTGGATGGCCCAGACCTGGTTCGGAGGCCTGGGGTGGTTGGAGCAGTGGGTTCACATTGCCTAGGGGGACTCGGGAGTCCCCGGGCCCCAGGGGCGGGATTGCCGCGATGGGAACTGGCCGTCCCTTTGTTTCTCGCCCGTTACCTGCACGCTCTCATTGCGGCGCAGGCAGTCCCTTTTCTAGTGTCGCTGCGGCCCCGCCAGGGCCGCTCCTTGGGGGTCTCGAGGTGCCCGCGCCCTTCAGACTAGAGGTTCGGAGGCTGCGTCCCAGCCCCTTCCCTGCCCCCCGCGGCCCCTTTAAGCGCCGGCTCAGAGCGTGGAGTGGGTGGGGGCGATCGTGGGCGCCGGACCGCCCGCCGCGCTCGGAGCCCCGCCCTCCAAGGAGGCGTTTCCCAGCGGTCCGCAGCCCTCATGCCGCCCGCCGGGGCTTCTGGCCGCCGCCGCCGCCGCCTCCGCCGATGCAGCTGCCCCGGCCCGCGCCCTGCAGCCCCCGGAGGAGCCTGAGCGCTGGCGGCGGAGGGGGGTCCGGAACCCGGCGCTAGGCCCACGAGTCTTGGCGGAGAGTCGAGGAGAAGAGAGAGAGCTCCCCGGCCTGAAGAGGAGGAAGGCAGCGAAAGCGGTAAACAATGCCGGCTGCAGCGAGTGGGAGCCTCGGGCCAAGAGATGCCTGGTCCGGGACCCTGGGCCGCAGCCATCCTGCCGGCATCAGCAGGGCCAAGCCGTGCTAGCTGCTTGAGGTGCCTCCCCCTCCCGGGAAGGGGACTGCCTTTCCCGGAGTGGAGCCCAGCTGTGCTGCTGCTGGGCGGGGGGGAGCTGCGGGCTGTGAGGCCCTGGGGCCCCTAATACTCAGTTCCTTGGGTACTGGACGCTGGGGGATGAGTAAGCATTAGGTTTGCAGATCCTGAAGTGAGTTCGGGAGCTCCCCAAGTTGACCTAATTCACTCTCCGGGTTTAGCTTGCTTATTCCTCCGGAGAGAGGCCTATGTTACTGTGGTCCTCTCTAGTTGACAACTCTTAGAGATCACCTCTAGGGAGAGCTGGTTTAACCAGGTTGTCAGCCTGTCTCGTTAGGTGCAAAGGTGTCAGCTCTTCACTCTTCTGCTCGTCTCCGGGATTTTGCTGGAGGTAAACACCTCAGGGCTAGGGCTGTGAGTGAGTGTAAGTTACCTTGAGGAGTAGCTGCTGTTTCTGGCTCTAAGGGGGCTCCCTGATTTTTCAGAGTACTCCAGTGAAGAGGATGACTAGTCCTTGTTCATGGAGAATGCCTGAGGCAGGTGAGAAGTTTTGAAGATTAGAAAGGATTTTTACATTGTCACCAGCACTTTGGAGGGTTTTTTTCTGCCCTTGATCAAACGATAAAAATCCCAAATTTTCTGCTACAGTTACATAATTGTGCTGCTCCTTCAGGTCAAGTGTCCTTCCTCGAAGCAGTTGTAACTGAGTGCATAGTTTTTCGTTTTGTTTTTTTGTGTTTTGTTTTTGTAGCCACTAACCTTTTTTAGTGGAGCTTGCTCTTTTATGCGAAATTTGTAATTCAGAGTTGGTGTTTTTAAATGGGCAAAAGTTAACTTCTCCAGTTTCATTAAACTCATTCTGCCTCTGCTGTAGTGTCTCCTTGGCAGGAAGCAAGGGCCCAGGACTGGTAATCAAATCCGGATCTGTTGTATTGTGGTAGTGAAGAGCTTTTGTAGGTCAGGAGCTTGTGAATTAGAAATTTAAAAAGTCTTAATGCCATCCACAACTTTCTGTGTAAACAATGTTTCCTTTTCACATCATTTTGTAGTAGTTGCTGGTTTCACCATGTAACAATCTGAAAACAGAATATTACAATCAAAATACAAGGATTTAATCTTAAAGGACCCTACATCTGGGCCCCTAGAATAGCAGAGAGAACACCACTAGAAAGCCTGGGGATCCGAAGATCTGGGTTGTAGAAGCCATTCTGCTGATGACCAGCCTTTATAACCGTGGGCAAATTACCTTACTTTCTTTGATGGAGATGAGAGGATTGGATTAGACAGCCACTAAGGCCCTTTCCAGGTTCTGTGGTTATATGTCAGTCAATACTTGTTGGCTGCTTCAATATTATAGTGAAAATTGGGCCATTTGGAATTTATTCTGGCTTCATTTTGTGACTTTGGGAAAATTGCTGAACTTCTCAAAGTTCTTGCCTGGGAGCGCTTTGAGAATTGTATTTTGATTCTTTTCAAGACATTTATGTAAACAACATAATAAAAGCATTTAAGGTACACGTTTCAGCATGTGCATTTTAATATTGTTTCAAGCTGCAGTTAAAACTTCATTAATTAGGACTTTGAATTAAATTAGAATTGATGGTAGTTTTTTGTTTTAACATGGATTAGGCAGAAGCTTTCATTTGTTTAGTAAACTATTCATATAAAGTGCATATTAGTAGTGGGAACTCTTCTCTGCACCCTTAACCTTAGAGATCGCTCATGGTACAGTGGATGGAGCACTGAGTCGCTTAAGCTGTTTGCCTCAACTGTAAAATGGGGGTGATAATAGGACCTACTTTACAGTTTTGTTGTAAGGATCAAATGAGAAAATACTTGGAAAAAAATGCTTAGCACAGTGCCTGGCACATAGTAGGTGCTATGTAAATGCTCCTTCCTTCCCTTCCCATCAACCCCAGGCCTTACAATTTCATCTCCATGTAGTCTCTAATCTATCTCTAGCCTTGACTTCTTTCCCCAGCTCTGTTCCACATTTCTCTGTTAGACATCTCTTCCTGTATCTCCCATTAATACCTCAAACCTAACATTCAAAACTTGACTATTTTTGTCAGTGTCAGTCATGCTAAAATCTCATCTTTGACTCGTCCTTGTCCCTTAGCCCTCATATTCACCGAATTTGAGAGTTGAAAGGCGCCTTGGAGCTTTCTCGTCTAAACCATACCCCAAAGAAATCTCTACTATAGCACACAAATGATTGTCTATCCTCTGTTGAAGTCCTCCACGGCCTCTTAAAGCAAGTCATTGTATTCTTGGACAGTTCTAATGATTAGGAAGCTTTTCCTGACATCAAGCTGAAATGACTCTTTGCAACTTCAACCCATAGTTCTCGGTTCTTTGACTCTTCTTCCCCACCCCCCATCAAATAGGACAATTCTACTCCCTCCGGCCTCTTCTAGCCTTTCACATACTGGATGACGATTATGCCCCCCTTTCCTTTTCTCCAGGCTAAACATTCCTAGTTCTTTAACCAGACCAGATAAGTCATGGACTCAAAGTCCTTCATCGTTCTGGTTGCCCTCCTCTGGACGCTTTCCAGTTTGTCAACATTGTTTTTAAACAGCTGTGCTCAGAAATTCCGTCCATCGCCAAGGCTGTTATTGCTAACTCCAAGATGCTTCTTGGATCTGTGTCTCTCTTTTCCATTTTCACTACTACTACTATCCTAGTTCCAGTCCTTATTACCTCACACTTAAAATTATTACTGAAACAACCTCCTAATAGTTTACCTGGCTTTTTATATCCATTGTTGTCTGTAATATGAAGTGCTATTACAGTAACTTCCCTAAGCCTTTGCCTTATCTTACTGTAGACTCTGGCCTCACTTCCTGACCATCTCTGAACCATGTCATCTGCTCTGTAGCCATCATCCTCATCTCCCTCCCACTGGAACTCTAGATTCCACTCCTGAGTCCTCCAGCTCCAGTAGGTGACCTTTTGCCTTACCATGTTGGGACCTCTTGACCTTCAGGCCTCTTGACCATTTCCTTGTTGACTGGTAGTCAGTAAACATTTATTAAGTACCTACTGTGTGTGAGCTGCTGTGCTTAGTGCTGGGGCTACAAAGAAAGGCAAAAAGAGTCTTTGCCGGGCCAGGAGCTCACAGTGTGATGGGGAGAACGTGCAACAAGATATACACAGGATAAATTAGAGATAATCAGAGCGTAGGCACTAGAATTAAGGGGTATAGCACACAACTCAGTTCATTCCGCCTCCCCCCCCCACCCCCGGGCCACTTTCCAGCACGCTTTTATAAGATTGTTGTATTCTTTCATTGGTAGGTAGGCTCCTTGAAGTCTGGGACTGTCTTACTTGCTTCTATTTGTATCCCCAGGGCCTAACACAGTCCCTGGCATCAAACTGACCAGGACATTGCTCTTTAATAATGGCTTGTCAAGTCAGTACACACAAACACTTTAGCTGCCATTCAGAGCTTTCTGTAATATGTTCCTAGACTGGGGTTTGTTTTGTTTTGTTTTTAGCTTTTTCTGATTCTCTCTATCTATACTTTGTACTACAGTGGAACTGGACAATTAACGATTCTTTAAACAGTTCCTTAAATTTTCAGTTTCCTTAATTTTTTTTCTATTATTACTTCCTATCTTAACCCCAGCTGTGCCTTTCAAAAGACCCAGCTCAAAAGGTTTTCTGTTTCAAAAATCTTACCCTGACTCCTACCCCAAAGTGATCCTTTCCCTCTGAATTTTTGTAGTCCTTGATGTATAGCTCTTATGGTAAATATCATGTGTTGCTTTATATTATAGTTAAAGAAATCTAAGTTGAACAAATATTTATCAAGCAGCTATTATGCTCCAAGGCACTGTGCTGAATAGATACAAAGATTTAACAAAGTACACACAGCCTGCCCTTAGGTAGCTTACATTCTATCTTCCCTACTAGGAGGATACATGTACACAGATAAGGATGAGACAAAGTAGGAAGTGATAGGAGATATAGGCTAGATCCCAGCAAAGTATCCTAGTAAAGTTTAAGAGAAAAAACCCTTTCAGCTAGAGGTAGTCACAGGAGGTGTCTCAGAGATGGCATTTGAGGGGGAGCCTTAGAGAGAAGAAAACATTCTGAAAGAGTGTGAGTAAAGGGAAATATGAAATAATACTGGAAAAGTTAGGTTGGAAACATTATAGAAGAACTTAAATGCCAGGCTAAAGGTTTGTATTTTATCCTAAAGTTAATAGGGAACCATGGAAGATCTTACCAGTATCTCACCTATGACTTTGGTTTTTTCTTCCTCTGTGAGTTTGTAAGCAGTGAACTCTTAGCCATCTTTGTATTCCTCATCTGTTAAATGCTTTAATAAATATTTGTTGAATGAATGAAAATTGGGGTGGAATGTCTTAAATTATTGAAAAGAACAAACCCTTTTCCCAGCTACTAAAGCACTCCTACAAGCAGTCTGTCACACTTCATTTCACATGGTAATTACTTATCTGTCATTGAAGTGAAATGACATGGGAGTCACTAGGCCCTGGATGGACTGCTTGGCCCTGCCACTTTATGACTAACTTTGTGGCTTTGGGCAAGTCCCTTATACTGTCTCAATCTCAATCTCATCTGCAAAGTAGGGATAAAAGCCACCTGCCTAACTACCTTACAGCTTTGTTCGAATGAGATAATTATAAATGCACTTTAGAAAGTATTTCTACAAATATAAGGTATTAATTACAAATATTCCTCATCTCTTCACTGAAGATATCCTGAGGCCCTTTCCTGAGCAGCACTTTGTTCATCTAGTTTTAAGTATATAATTGGAGGTAATAACTTTAATTTCTTTAAAAATATACATTTAAACTTGAACTTAGAGTGACCTTTCTTTAGTTCAAATCGTTACCCACAAGATACAGAAGAACCAGAGGAAAGCCTCCATTGTGTTGTCTGAATCCTCTGTGTAGAACTGATGGAAGGTCAGGGGCAGGAGAGTGGGTTGTGTTTGTATGTGGAGTGCTCATATTGATGAAAGCAGAGATCTGTCCTTAAATTGGAGGCTACAAATTGGGTTTTTTTTTCTTTTAATCTTTTTATAACTGTGTATCAATATAATTGTTTTCCCTTGTGATCCTTGTATGTATTTTATTTCATGCATAAGTTTTTTGGTTTTTTTTTTTTTACTTCTAAAATGCTTTCAAACTAGAAATTTTGGGGGAGAGAAACTGTTTTCAAGGTCTTCAGATTTTAGGCATGTGTCAAAGAAAGCCAAGTGTCATAAAATTTGGGTGCTTTTATTTACAAGGTATGTTTTATTTAACTGCATTTAGTGCCTTGTTATCTGGGATTTTCAATGTGTTCTGTGACTACTTTTTATATACCCTCTAACAGGAGGGTGAGGGCCTTTTGAAATAATGTGTGCAGTGTTTGTTTATACCTGTGACCTTGGGGATTCTTTTTTGTCTACTTTTATTGTGTTTTCTTCTTTCAGGATCTGATGTCCCAAGGCAAGTCCTTATCGTGATTAAAAGGAATGAAAGTGTCTACTGTCAGTTGCTAGGTTTTGACTCCAGACTATAATCCTGTTCATAAAAATCCAGGGATTTTTGACTACAAGGCTTAATGAAAGTCTCACTCAAATGAACTGTGCTGAGTCTGGTAGTTTATATATTTGAACAACTAACTTCTCTTGGAGAGGTGTGTGCATGCATATATACGTGTATGGGTAGGTATAATCTATACAAACTCACTGGTTTTAGATGCTGAGTTTGAACAGTACATATATATTATACACACATATTTATATCTACTTATTTATCTTGGTACTCTGAAGATCTTTTCATTTTCTGTGGTATATTCTTTTGAGTTATGATGCAATTGGGTAATCATTGTCATGGTTACTTTTAAAAAAAAACAACCCTCTATTTAAAGAAAGAGTGATCCTGGCATAATGGATAGAGGGCTGCAGGGCTTCAATTCCAGAAGATCTGGGCTGAAAACTTATCTTTAACACTGACTGTATGGCTATGGGCAAGTCATTTCACCTCCTATGAAACTCAGATAACTCCCCAAAACTTATTTTCTGGTTAATGGTTTACACCTGGAAATAAAAAGAACTCTACTTCTGTTAAAAAGTTGCTTTAAAACAAAACAAAAGCCTCTCACATTAATTGAGCCTTAAGCCTGATGCATTTTTATTTTAAAAATTATTATATTTGATAAAACTTTTCATCTATACCCCTCATACATCTCTCAATTGCCTTTTTGGCTACCTGCAGTTTAAAATCTGCAACGAATGTGGCATTCTATGATTGCTGGCCATATACTGTTGCCAAAATAATAGTAGTTTTAAAAAGATGTTTCAGGGAGCAGCTTGGAATCAAGAATCCCCAAAGTGCTGCATGTTTTCCCAGCTGAAGTCCAAATTGTTCTCCTTCCTGTTTTGTTCTGGGCCTAGCTCACTGCTCATCTTCAATGTCTATCCAAGATTTGGTCCTGATGGATTTAATTTAATGATGTATGGCTCTTGGAAAAGGATATGAGCTGGTTGTATAATAGATAGACTGGTGAAAAGAGTACCCATCAACTGTTTTGTAGAAAGCAGAAGGAATCATGTTAGATGGATCCTATGTGGAGGATTTATGGGAGGATCATAGATTTTGGGGGCATCTAGGAGGCTCAGTGTAGGGAGTGCCAGGCCTGGAGTCAGGAAGACTCACCTTCCTGAGTTCAAATCCGGTCTCAGACCTCATTAGCTGTGTGACCCTGGGCAAGTGACTTCACTCTTTTTGCCTCAGTTTCCTCATCTGTAAAATGAACTGGAGAAGGAAATGGCAAACCACTCCAGTATCTCTTCCAGAAAAACCCCAAATGGGGTCACGAAGAGTCAGACACAACTGAAAATGACTGAACAACAACAGCAACAATAAAACATAGATTTAGGTCCAGGAGGGACCTTAGAGGTCATCTGATCTAACCTCTTCACCTCATAAAAATAAATTTTCTCAGCTGATTTAGGATTATCATCACTGTTACATTTCTATCATGTTTCAAGAGGACAGAATTTTGAGTGAAGAACTGAGTTTCAGTCTTGGCTTAACACTGTAGAGTGCAATCATGGGCAAGTCACTTACCTTCTCTGGGCATCTGTTTCCCATCTGTAATAGGAGGGCATTGGATGAGGTGATTTGCAAAGTCTCCTTTAGCCCCAATAGATGGAATCTGCTGGAATAGGATCATATAATTCTGATTGTAACTGATAATTTGTGTCCTAATATGTACCTAATTTTTCATACTCAAAATTCTCTCTGAAAGAATGGAACATAAGACTTGGGAAAGAGTTTATTGGTGAATCAGAAAATTGGGCTTTCCTGAGCTATTCTTAGAATCTTGTTTTCAAATGTGTTGTAAAATCCTCTGGATTTCTTTGCATTACTGCTGTATATTTGTACCGAAATTATTCCTAGCTCTTATAAACTTACACTAGCATGCTTCACTGGGTATAGTAAATGAAAGTCCAAAGCAGCTTACCCAAGTGGCAGACCATTAGGTGACTTTGTAGTGGCCCAGGACAAGGCTCATCTCTAATTTCCTACAGTCAAGTAGTTTGATGTTTTTTTGGTCTAGATTTAAAACGGGAATAGGGATGGGGCAAATGAAAAGTTGTTCACCAAATTCTAAAATACCACAACTAGGGCCATAACTTGAAGTTTAAAGGAAATTAAATATTTAATCAAAAGAAAGTTTTTTTGTTGGTTTTTTTTTTAAGGCAATTGGGGTTAAGTGACTTGCCCAGGGTCACACAGCTAGTAAGTGTCAAGTGTTTGGTCTGAGGCCAAATTTGAACTCAGTCCTTCAGACTTTGGGCCGGTGCTCTATCCACTGTGCCACCTAGCTGCCCCCCCAAAAGAAAGTATTTTACATAGAAAAGTGTATACTTAAAGAATCTGGTACTCCAGCCTGAAAAATAAGTTTGAGAAAGGTTTAAATAAATTCATGCAGAGTAGATCATGAGTGAAAAATCATTTATTAAGCACTTATCATATGGTTTAGCTGGAGATAGAAATAGAGAAATGTAGACAGCCCTTGCTCTCAAGGAGCTCGTAATCTAATTTAGGAAAACAAAACATTAAAAGAAAGCTCATCTGTAGGGTATTCGGAAAGGCAGTGGTTGGGAGGCTGACAAGGTGTCCTTAGGTAACAAAAGTAAGTCAGATGAAGATTCTGGGAGACTGCAGGACAAGTAGTCAGGCTTGGCAGCCTTCCTTGTTCAAAGGAGTAGATTTGTTGACTTCCATTGAAGGGGTAGAAGTATAACCTGGACCATAAAAAGGTTTTTGTTTTTGGTTTGTTTTTTTTTTTGGTTGTAAACTATGCGAGCCAGTTGAACATCAAATATATACCCTCACTTAGTGCCAACTAAGCCCCTATAAAGAAAGTTCCTCTAGGCTTGGTTTTCCTATTAAACAAAAGAAGATGAGTATTTAGCCCTGTAGTCACCACCTGAGTATTTTTTGTTCTTTCTTTGACCATTTCACAAAAGTAGACAAACTCCTTGTAGATAGGGACTTTTTTATCTTCATAGTCCTAAGCCTAACACAGTGCCTTGAGCAATATAGATATTTAATGTTTGTTTAATGGAATATTAGTGGTAGATTTCATTTATTCCCTTACTTTTTTTTTAAGTTGGGCATGCTAACTGTTTGATTTCAAAATAATTTACAAAATAAGTTTTTTAACTCTCTTGATCCCTTTTCTCTCTATGTACTCTCTTGGTGATATCATCAGTTCCTATGGGTTCCATTATTTCTACACAAATGACTTCAGGTCCGTATACCTAGCCATAGTCTCTTCTGAGCTCCAAGCTTGTAGTGCTATCCACCCACTAGACATACTAAACTAGATGTCCCATAGGGATCTCAAAATTCAACCTGTCTAAAATAGAACTCATTGTCTTTCTTCTAAAACCCAGCCCTCTTCCAAACTTACCTTTTTCTGTCAAAGGGATACCACTATCCTTCCTGTCACCTAGCTTTACGACCTTGGAGTCCTCTTTTGAGACCTCATTCTCCCTTACCCCTCTGAATCCCAGAGAATTGGCAGGGTAGTGATGTCCAGTGTGTCTAAAAAGATAGGTTGGGCACAGGTTGTCGAGGTTGTGTTAAAATCTAAACACAGGACTTTATTTTTGATTCCTGAGGCACAACAGGAAGCCACTAGAGTTGTTGCCATGGTCAGGTCTTTGCTCACTTTGGCAGCTGTGTGGAAGAAAGATTGGAATTAAAAGGATTTGTGGCAGGGACATCAGTGAGGAGGCTGTTGGGTTAATGTAGGCTGAAGAGCCTGAACAAAAGTTCTGTGGGACAAAACGGGCCTGTGGGAGTGGAGAGAATGGGATGGATATGAGACCTATTCTACAGTCTTCCCCTCAGGCATTCATCAGGCCAGTCAAACTGACCTCATTGCTCGTCTTCACACAGAGGATCCATGCTTTTGAACAGGCTGCGCCTAGAACAAACTCTCCCCTTCTGTGCCACTTAGAATTCCTGGTCCCCTTCAAAGTTCCGCTTAGATGCCACCTCCTTCCTGATCCTGCTCCCCATTCTCCCAAATACTAGTAGTGCCTTTTACCTGAAATTGCCTTGTATTTTTCCTTTAAATATATTTTATATTTAGAATAGATAGAATTTGAGCTCTTTGAGGTCTAGTATTATTTTTTTAAATCTTTGTATCCCCAGTAATAAGTGCTTAATAAATACTAGTTAATTTCTTATATGGAAAAATAATTACAGAAATGACATCAATTGAAATTGTTAAGATTTTGACTGGTTGTACATAAACCAGTATTGGATAGTTTGTGGGGTCTATCAGTAAATGTTTCAAGTGTCTGCCTTGTGTCGGGCACTGTGTTAGGCCCTAGAGTTACAAAAACAAAAGTGAGAAACAGTCTTGTCCTTAAGGAGTTTGCAGGCTATGGGAGTATGGATGGGACATGCACATATTCTGTATGTAGATCTATACAAAATACATCAACGTGATTTTGAGTGGAAGGCACTAGTTGCCTCAGGAAAGGCCTGTATTTGCTCACTTTTACTGAGTTCATGAACTTGGACAGACTCTGAGAGATAAAGGAGGATAGAAGGGCCTGGCGCACCATGGTCCATGGGGTCGCAGAGTCGGACGTGACTGAACAACGACGACACCAAGTTCTTTTCCAAAACCTTGTTGCTCGAGTTCATCGGAGATCTTAGGCTCCATTTCAGAAAGCTATAAATTATAGATCTGTGCACTCTCTTACGTAACGGTTTAAAAGTATTTCTTCATTTCAGAGATATCAGATCTTGGTTGCCCATCTTGTTATGCATTGTTAATGGAATGAAGTAAATATTTGACCATAAGTTATATTCTTGACTCTTTGTGCATGTTTGGTGCAACAATGTTCTCATTAAAAAAATTAACTCTTTTAAGAAATTGCCTACTTGTTCAAGTTAATAGGTGCCTCTTTTTACCTGACCAGGAATTCTTCTTCATTCTAAGGAGAAACTCGACACACGATGGGAGACGACAGTGAGTGGGTGAAACTACCTGTCGATCAGAAATGTGAACACAAGGTGAGGTTCTTTTCCCTCCAAACCTTCACTATATTTTCTGTCATTGACTTACCAGCACTTAGTGGTTTGTTAATTTGGAAATAGTTCGTGTTTCTGGTGTATCTCTATGGCAGAATTTGTTTAAAAGGCCTGTTTCAGGATCACTTTCCTGATGACCTGCCCAGGTGTGTTATAGAGGATTTTCTAAATGATGTGTGAGTGGCCACACTCTGATTAATTGAAATGACCCATCTGGAGAAGAGATGTTGGGACACACTGTCATCCTCTTTGTAGAGAAGTGGGAAGCGGCAATGGTGCGGAAACTTTCTTCTGCTCTGTCTGGTTGTTAGGGAGAGGTCAGGGGGTAAGATATTGACAGATGTCTAATTTAAAAATCATGTCGCATTAAACTTTTTAGAACAGGCTGCACTGGACACAAGATGGGGCACTGGGGAAGAGAAGGAGGTCTTGGAACTCCTCAGATTTTACTGTAATATGCTTTACTAGTGAAGTTGTAGGCATGTTAAACCCACAAAATGTCAAGTCATTGAATTCAGTAAGCATTTACTAAGGGTTTAAGAGAGATGGCAGATAGGGAGTAGATAGAGTATAGGCCTGGGATTCAGGAAAACTGGGGTTTAAACTCTCCTTCTGACACTTTGGCTGTGTGATCCAGCAAGTTACATTAACATCACATTGCCCCCAGCCAGCTCTTGAGAAGTGTTAAGTTGCCAGTCTGCATCAGTAGGAGTTTCGATACAGGGAGTTGCCCACAGGGATTTATAAAAAAAGAATTTATTCTGGATTATGTGCCAGGCACTATTCTAGGACCCGAATGTACAAATAAAAGATGAGGTAGTCCCTGCCTTCTGAGAATTGACATGCTAATGGAGGAGACAACGGGAGGAATGGTGATCAGAGAAGGTGGTTTTGGTCTGGATTAGGGTCATCAAAGTATGATAGATCCAGATTTGGCCAAGCAGCCAACCCTGGAGGGATGGGGTATAACAGTTCATTTTCTCGCCCAAAAGCAGTCAGAATATTGATTGGATTACTATTCTCCCAGCAAGAGGTAAAAGGTGAAGGTGAAGGTGAAGGTGGGTGGTAGGCAGCTGGAGGACAAATGACAAGTCAGATGTCTAGAAAATGGAGAAGCAGGCCCACCTTACAGCCCTCTGGGATACCTCGGTTATTTCCCACTATAAATAGAATGTCTAGTAGGGGGCTCAATAACTTTTTGGTTATTTTAAAGCAAAATAACCTTCTTTATAGCTGTATTCACCATTCAGTTCAAGAAAATTCCAACTTTGCTCTCTTAATTTACATAAGACACGACCCCCAGTTAAACTTAGCAAGAATATTACTAAAAACTTGCCTGTCTGTAGTTTCTTCAGACTACATTTAATTTGTAGCTAAGACATTAAGAGGCAATATAAAGTTTTCTTTTTTTCTTTAATTGATTATTTTTAACGAGTACTTTCTGATTACTCCATTATTTTATCCTACCGACCTCTAATTCCTTTCTAATCTCATAAATATTGAAAAAAGAGGCAAAAATTATAGGACTTGTGAAGCTTTTTGCTTTGATTTAAAATTTGGGAGAACTAATTTTGTCCCTCTAGCGTTATTCTGCTTAATTTGATGAGACTTCTTTCAAAGTTGATTGGTCTGGTTACTGATAATCTTACACAATCACAGACTTATAATGGACTCCTTTATAATATAGGCTCTTTTAGTCCAACCCATGTCTGAACAAGAATCCCTTCTGCAATATTTCAGGCAAGTGGGCACCTTGCCTTTTCAGGGAGACCTTTAGAGATGGAGCACTCATTACTTCCTATCAATTAGCATGAATTTTTAGGAAGTTTTTCCTTATAGCCATTAATGATATCAATTAGTGCTAATAATTTTACCTTGCTTCACTGTTGAGAAAAAAAGTTTTAAAAGTTAAACAAATTATAAAGATTACTGCTTATTGCAAGGAGTGATAAACTCTTTTTTTTTTTTTTGAAAGGCTTAAAAAACAGACTAAAGAGCCATTCTGGATGGTTTTTGGTAGGTCCACTCCAGAATGTTGTAGGGAGCACTGAACCTGAGGGACTTGCATTAGAATTCTGGATCTGTCCCTTGCCATCTCTGTGACCTAGAATAGGCTACTTATTCCTACTCACTGTGCCTCAGTGTCCTTAGCGGTAAAATGAGATGATCCCTGAGGTCATTCTCAGACTTGGGATCTTGTGAATTCTTGTGGCAGGGAAGAAACGAGACCCAAAAGTCATTTGAAGACCTTTGCTACTATAGTAGGTACTGAGGTTATTACTCCAGTTTTATTCACTTGATTTTAAAAAATTTTCCTATAATGTAATGCCCTCCTCTATTCTGTATTTATTATGTATACTTAATATATGACTCAGTTAAAGAATGGAAATGTTCAACATAATTTGAGCTTGCATTACAAATGGTCAGGGGCATCATGAGAAGCAAATTTGTATTGTTCCTTATTTTGGTGTTACACCATGTTTGACTTATTTTTCTGATATATTATAAGAGGTAGCAGAGCATAGTAGTCAGAGCCAGAGAGACCTTGGTTCGAATTCTGTCTCTGACACACACATAAACCACCTGTGGGACCCTGGTTAATCTCTTTGTGCTCTAGACCACTCTCTAAGACTCTTAAGTTGTAGAGAAGGTGCTGACCTGCATCAGTAAAGGGATTGTGCTCACCTGGGAGTTCTCTGTACCAGTGAATTTATGGTCTATCCCTGTCCTATCTGAAGCAAATAGTCAATCAAGAGCTTTTTCTTCCTTAAGGTAGAATTTCTTTTTCCTTTGGTGTAATATCCCCAACTAACTTATTTTATTAGAATGAATAATGTACACATTTTTAAGCTATTCCTCCCATTTTGAGGTAACATAATAATCCTGTAATTGCTTCTCTCTTCAGTGAACGTCTTACTGTTAAGGGAACAAACCTAATTCTTTCCCTTGCCCATCTAAACTTAGGGGCAGGAAATCTATCCTTTTTCTTTTCTTCTTTCTTTTTTTTCCATTCTTATATTCCCCAGATCCCCTAGCAGGGTATCTTGTACACAATAAGGATTCAATAAATACCTCTTGACTGAGTGACAGATCTCTGGTTGCTCCCTAAATGAGCTTGAAACTTATTTGGCTATAGTCAGCAAGTTTCTGGTTAAAAATTAAAAAGTGTGATGATATGCAACTGCTTGGCAGTTATACAGGCAGATTTTTCAAGCAACCTTCCACATGCAGCCTTAGCAACATAATTTCTTTGCTCTCTCTGCTTGAATATTATCAAGAGAAGAAGCAACAAAAGGCCTATAAGCAGCAGGTCAGGGTTCAGTCATCGTGGCCAGTAAGAGATTGTTTCAGGTTTGTTTTTGCCCTGTTACATTGATAGCAACAAATTTGAGTTTGGAAAAACTTCTGCAAATTACTCAGGATTCTCTCTTTTATACCTCATTCTGAATTTATTGTATTCCCTTTTTGCATCTAGAATAGAATATAATGTAATCACATTTACTTTACAAAAACAGTTCACAGTAAACAGGAAAAAGGTACTTAAAATGTATATATCTATAAATAAAACTTATTTTCTAGCTGTGGAAAGCAAGATTAAGTGGATATGAAGAGGCCCTGAAGATTTTCCAGAAAATAAAGGATGAAAAGAGTCCTGAATGGTCCAAATACTTAGGATTGATCAAAAAATTTGTGACCGATTCCAATGCAGTGGTTCAACTCAAGGGATTAGAAGCTGCACTTGTCTATGTTGAAAATGCTCATGTGGCTGGAAAGTAAGTAGTTTCTTTCTACTTATTCTGGGTCCGGATGGCTTCTTATATACATACAGGGTGTCCCAAAAGTCTCAGGACAGTTTTGAGCTAATAAACCTATCCTGAAATCTTTGGGACACCTTATATGTTATCCTTGGTTATTAACATTTTAGAATATTTTACTGGAATTTTGAGTTTCTTGGAATTAGAAATACTGGAGTGATTGACAGTAATTACATATGGTTTTAGAGATAAAATCTAGACTAGGTTTTATTCAAAGTCCCTATGTTAACTTATGGTTCACAAATAGAAAATATACTTGGAGTAAAAAAGAAGACATGACAAGATTTGGGATTCATTTGAATTCTGACAGTTAAACAGATAAATGTATTTTCCTTTGTTGTCTTTTGTTTGTTCCTTTTTTGCATCTTTCTTGAAGCCTTTCTTCTGTAAAATAAAATGAATCTTTGTTTTTAACTATGATTTCAGGACCACAGGAGAAGTTGTGTCAGGGATTGTAAGTAAAGTGTTCAACCAGCCAAAAGCCAGAGCAAAGGAGCTTGGCATAGAGATCTGTTTGATGTATATAGAGATTGAAAAGGGGGAGGCCGTGCAAGAAGAGCTTCTGAAGGGCTTGGACAGCAAGAACCCTAAAATCACAGTGGCCTGTATAGAGACGCTGAGGAAAGCCCTCAGGTGAGCAGCGGGCTGTCAGCAGGAGGGCCTTTGGGAAACTTCACAGCCCTGTGAGCAGGAGTGTGATGAGGAGCCAATCTCTGGTTGACGTCATTCAAGCCTTAGACAGAAATGGGAACCACTGGGACTTAGCGTGTCCAAACCAGTGTGGGACTCAATAAGCCTGAGGTCTCTCAGTGTCATTGTTCCTCAGAGAGCTCTGTATAATGAATGATGAATTTCAGTCTTCGTTTGTCTCACCATCTTGACTAAATCCCTTCCTGATTAAAATAAACCAGATTAGTACTGACCTCAATTATAAAATTGCCCTTATTTTTTTTTGTGTGTATGGGAAGAGATTACCTCACTTAAATAAAGCACCTAAACCATTTCTCCCACCTCTATACCATCAGTACTTGTAGAGCTCAGTGGGTTGAAGTGCTGTCTAGAAGTACTGTGATTGGGCTGAGATGACAGTCTTTTGTCCTATGGTTGGGCCCTCTTGCTAAAGCAGTAACTTATTCGGTGCCATCCTAAAACAATGCTGTGCATCAGAGGTGTCAAACTCAATAAGAGGGCAGCATATTGACTTAGAAAACCACAAATTAAACATTTCCCAATTCCGTTTTAGTCTGATTTGGGCCCCGCACACTGAGGATTTGGGCTTCATGAGTGTGAAACCTCTGCTGTCTTTCATAGAAGCATACCAACTGCAGAACAGAAGAAAATTTAGCCTGCTGTGCAGCAGGTTATTCAAAGCCCAGAATTTCTTGCTGGCTTTAAATGAACTCTTCTGTGAATGGTATCTTTTTTGGGAACAAGCAGCTCTAAGGTGCTGTGGAAATCTGAATTACACAACCAGTAGTTTGTTCTCCTTTGCAGGCCCTGTGATCTGATACCATGTCCCCAGAAGTTTCCATATCAGAGTAGCTTCAGTGAAATGGTGTGTGGGAGGCACATTAGCGCAGTAGTGATCATTGCTGTTTGTGATCTGGCAAATGCCCTTAATCTTTTTTAAAAGTTACTGTCACGAGTATTTGTACTATGAAAGTATCTAAACTCAGACTCCATAAAGCCCTACCAGGCTATATGTGGCCCTCTAGGTCCTCAAGTGCGGCCCTTTGACTGAATCCAAATTGCACAGAACAAATCCCCTTAATAAAAAGATTTGTTCTGTAAAACTTGGACTCAATCAAAAGGCCACACACAAGGACCTAGGAGGCTCCATGTGGCCTTGAGGCTGCAGGTTCCCCACCTCTGCACCTAGCCAGTTATTTACATCTTAAGGGACTTTTGAAACTTTTTTACAACCTCACTTTGGCTAGATGTAGTATCATACCAGAGTGTAGTAGATATTTTTCTTGTAACATGTTGTCTTTGGAAATAGTCGTTAGTAAATTCCTAGCTAACATTCTTCAGATGTTGGGAAGAGAATTGACTGGCTGTTTGGTCTCTGTGCCAGTAGAATTCTTATGGGGGTGTGTGGGGGTGTGTGTGTGTGGGGGGGGGTGTTCGTGTTCACATGTGTATATGTATGTATATATGTTGGTATGTATATATGGTATGGTATGATCTTCTAAATTTAGCATCTTGGAGTTTTAAGTATTATAAATTACTCAGATTCTAAATTTTCTCCACATTTTGCATAAATAGTGTTTAAGGTGAAAACATGATTATATTTATTTTAAAATGAGCTTTAGACTTTTAAAACAACTTATAGAATCTAGCTCCTCTTAGAGCCCATCAGTCCAGCATCTCTTTTCTATTCCACCCATGACAGCCCTCTTGCCTATCGCATGTTATAGTGGTATCAGGGTGATGGGCATTGCATGGAGGCAGAGGGTCCCAATTCCTATTCTGAGTCTAGGAGTGCTACTAGAATCTCCTCATCCTTCTGTGATTCCTTTTGGGATTTGGATAGAGAGAAGCACCTATGTGTCTTTCATGGTGTTCCTAAGATCTAGAGCTGTCCCAATTTAGTCTGGTCCTTCTGTACCTCAAAAGTGACTTGAAACCCACAATTACGCCTAAGGACCAACCCTTCTCTCTTGAGTATCCTTCAAAACTCTTAGGGCAAGCCTAGATCTTGAAGGGCATATCTCTCCAGGGTTATGGTGGACGGTGCTCTTCTTCTGTTCTAGCCTGTTGGTGGATACTGATTCCAGAAATGTTTCCATTCTTATTCTTTGGACGAAGTCCCCATAGCTTTACGTGACCGGTGTCTTCTAGTTATTTGTTTATAGGCATGGAACCCTCCATTTTTCTGTGGTAATTCTTGAGTCTTGCCTAAGTAACAAAACAAATCTCTTCTGTTTGGGCCCCGATATCTGATTTCTCTGCTCCCCTCTTCATGATGGTCAGATGTGTGAAATGGATGGGAAAACAAGCCCTCATCTTAAGAAAAGCAGAAGTAACTGGTTGGGGAAGATGTTGTGGTTTTGAAGCTTCACGCTCCTTGTGATACGCTAGAAGCTGACCCTTGAAGCAGAATCAGCAGCACTTTTACTAAGCTGGTTCCCATTGTCCCCATAACCCAAGGCTAGAAGAAACTCTAAATATTATGTCCTAGATGACTAATGTCTAAACAGTTATTTCTGTAAATTTTTTATATATAAATTCCATGTCATGATTAGACAAACAGCCTTATGACTTCTCCATAGTTAGTGCAGTGGTTTTTAACCAGGGATCCTTGAGTGTGTGTGTGTGTTTGAGTTTTCAGTTTTAAAAAAACTTTTATGTTTTTCCTATCAAGGCAGAACACAAAAGAGCGCACTATTTTTGAGAGTGCTGAGTAATGGTAGCTAAAGTTCCTTGATGTCTAAAATGCAAGTTTGCTTAGATGAACTTTATGCTGTTCTGTCTTCACAGTGCCTAGCCTTCTTCATCTTGCAGGTGCCTTATCAAGTTCTAACTCTGGATTAACTCCATCTTCTACTCCTTCTCCTCCTGGGGGGAGAGTTACACAACAATTCTAACCAAATCTAACCATGAATGCGTGCCATCTCAGCTGGGCCTTCGCTGTCAAGACAATCCTTTAGTTCCTTCCTAATTGATTCTCTATCCTATTTCCTCCAGAAGCTGTTTCAAACCTTCTCTTCTTTCCTCAAGGCTCTCACACCCTGGCTTCCCCTCTCAACAAATTACTTTGCTTCATACTTGACTGAAACAATAAAGGTCATTCTCTTTTAGCCTCTTCTTTTCTCCTACACATTTCATAACCCTTTGACATCAACCCTGATTCTCTCCTTCTTTATTCTAGTCTCTACTAGAGAAGTGGCCTTTGCCCTAGCCACTGCCAACCCCTTCTACTTGCACCCTTGATCCTATCCCTTCCCACCTTTTTAAGGAGATTGTCCCCACAGGCATCCTCTCTCTATGTGCCACCTTCCTCCCTGCTGTCTACAGATATACCCAGGTCTTACCTATCTTTAAAAATAGAAAAAAGGTAAAACAAAAGCCAAAACTTATCACTTGGCTTCACCATTCGCATCCCCCTACCCCCAGCTGTATCATCCAGTAGCTCTTCTTCTTTTAAGAAAAAAACTTGCCCCTACTTCCTCTCGTCTCATTCATTTCTTATATGTTTAATTTTGGTACTAATTCAATATAATTGGTTTCTTTTGTAATATTTTTTATGCATTTAAAAACATGAGAAGGAGGCAGCAGATTTCACCAGACTCCCAAAGGGGTCTGTGACACAAAAAAAGTTAAGCCCTGAGCTGGTAGATTCCATCCTTCTCTTGATTGTATTATTTTTAGTAGTCATTGCTAGAAGCAGCTGGTGGGATAGTCACAGTGTCACCAGTAACATTTTGGGGACATATTGACTAAGGGGGGGATTGTGAAGTGGTGGTGTGAAATAAAGAGTCTGGGAACCTCAAAGACCATCTAGTCCACTTCACTCCCATTATAGATGAGGAAACTGTGTCCCTGGGAGTGAGTGAGCTGTGGAGGCAAGATTGAACCCTGCACCCTGGGTCTCGAAGACTTTTGCTCTGTTCCTCGCAGAGTATCCGACTCTTCCTTTTGGGTCCTCTCCTAGGATTCTTTTCTAACACTGTTGCCTCTCGCCCAAATCTACTCTTTACAAAAACGTCATAAGCAACCAAAGAAGCTACAAACAACCTATTGGAAAGTTAATAATATAATGACACTTGGACAATGTTTTAAAAAATTAAATAGAGTATCCTTGGAAGTCTGTATGTGCCCTCACTCGTCCCCCAGAAATTGAATTGAAATGAATTGAATTTAAAAAATCAGAATAGATTATAGGTCTGCTGGCTCAAAGTTTGGTTTGATTCACCAAGCTGTAAGATTTACATAGTTAGAGAACTATACAGTGATTGTTACAAAAGCATCTTGCCCTTCTCCCAGGCATGTGAATTATTTAGAATATTCCTCACCTCATCAAGCCCCAAAGCACCGGTGGGTTTGTTTTTGTATTTAGACTCTGTGCTGCCGAAACACTGGCCTTTATAAAATTCAAAAAATTGATAAGCAGGGTGATCAGGTTTGCTAAGTAAAATGTCCTGAAAAGCTGCTGGTCTAGATTAACTTCGTTGTGATGATAGAGCTGTAGGAGAGAAGAACGTTTGAGATCAAAGGCAATAGAGAATAACATCCTCGGAAAACTTGTTTCTGAGTGTCTGTAAAGATGCTTCTGGAGACCTGTTTTCTTCTTTGGCCTTTACCTCTTTGTCTTTCAACTCTGTCAGGGTAGTGGGGACTTAGTTGTGTGTATTAGTCAGCAAGCATTTATTAAGTGCTGATGGGCCAAGTTCTAGGAATACAGAAACAGTTCCTGCTCTCAAGGAATTTACATTCGAGAACCATGTACATCTATGTATGTGCAGAAAAAATATGATTTAGGAAAAGAGAGCACTAGGAATGTGTGTAGATAGATAAAAGTTTGAACTGATCAAATTATTTCTATATTTTTCAACCTTTTACTTCTAGTGAATTTGGTTCAAAAATTATCTTACTGAAGCCAATTATCAAAGTGTTGCCAAAACTCTTTGAGTCACGAGAAAAGGCCATTCGAGATGAGGCCAAATTAATTGCAGTGGAGATTTACAGATGGATTCGGGATGCTCTGAAAGCTCCGCTACAAAATATAAACTCTGTCCAGGTGAGGCCCCACCACCTGTTTTTGTTATCCTCTGGTACAGAAGAGAGGGCTGTGTCATGAACATGTGTCTCCAAAATCCATTCTCACATTTTCTTCATCCTTGTGATGTCCTCAGAGCATCATTAATTCTTTTCCTCTGCTGGTGCTCACCCCCGTCAGTTTGCTACCACTGTGGTAACTAATGGGATAGAACGTCCTTATGTCCCTGTTGCTGAAGGACAGGCCTTTAAATATGTCATATTAGGCTTTTATTGTGTGGAGTTACTTTTTGAAGGACACAATATGGCTCCTAAGTGATGCTTTGAAATAACAGGGCGGCTGTATGAATATCTTGTTTTCATTTTTTATAACTATATCAAGTTGGGATATAGTTCATAATAAACACAGTGACTTAAAAGTTCAGGCTCTTCTTTGTGGGCAGCTTGAAATCTAATGCCCTAGAGCACACTGGATGCAATTTAGATTTTCTTTTTTCATTTTGTTGGGTCTATACAAAATAAATGGGTTGAGACTATATCATCTGATGAGAACATTGTCTAGTGATGATGGAGATTTGGAAATAAGTTCTAAAACAATGTGTGGTTTTGTAGTTGAAGGAACTAGAAGAAGAATGGTGCAAACTGCCCCCAGGGGCTCCTAAACCTACTCGGTTCCTGCGCTCCCAGCAGGAGTTGGAAGCAAAGTTGGAACAGCAGCAGTCTGCTGGAGGAGATGCTGAGGGAGGTAAGCTCTGCACCCTCCTACTGATCAAATCCCCAAGCCTCCTGTGGTCTTTCTTCTCCTCTCTGCTTACTGGCCTCCCTGGCTTCCTTCTTAATTCTAGCACCTTCCCTCATTGCTGTTCTTCCTGAAAATGGCTTGTTTGCTTGTTGTCTCCCTCATTAGACTGTGAGCTCCTTCAGAACTTTGTGGTTGTTGTTGGTTGAGTTCCTTTTCAGTCCTCTCCGACTCTGTGTGACCCCATTTGGGGTTTTCTTGGCAAAGATAGTGGAGTGGTTTGTCATCTCCTTCTCCAGCTCATTTGACAGATGAGGAAACAGGCAAATGGGGTGAAGTGACTTGCCCAGGGTCACACAGCTAGTAAATGTCTAAGACCAGATTTGAACTCAGGAAACTGAGTCTTCCTGACTCCAATCTGGGCACTCTAAACACTGCACCACCTGACTGAAATAACTAAATAACATCTTCCTCGAGGTCAGGGACTGTCTTTTGCCTCTTTTTTGTATCTCCAGTACTTAGCAGAGTGCCTGGCACATAGTAGGAGCTTAATAAATGCTTATTGACTAACTGACCTACTTACCGCTTCCTTTTTTTTCTCTCCCTATTGACTTTCTGTCTGTCCTTTAGATTCAATTCAGAAGCCATCTTGAGGCATCTTTGTTTTCCACTACTTGCTTTCATGCCCCTTTGCTCCATGTAGTGATAACACACTTATATATATTACAGCTGTCTGCGTTAGGATCTTATCTTTTTACTAGAATGTAAGCTCCTTCCGGGTAGAGATGTCTACATTTGGTTTCTCCTGTGGCACTTAGCACAGTACTTTGTATACAATAGGCATTTAATACATGTAGCCCTTTGGTTTTGAATTGTGAAGCTGATTTTTTTACCGTGATATGCATAAGAGACTAGCAAAGTTAGTCTTATCATCTAAGGCTACTAGGAGTCAAGAAAGGGTCTGTTGCATGCCACCCACGTGGCTGTTCCCATTCTGTCCCAGAAGATCCAAATGAGATATAGGAAAGGATTGAAACTTCTGTTTTATTTCCTAAGTTTTCTCCTCTTTGCAGGAGGTGATGATGGTGATGAAGTGCCACAAATAGACGCTTATGAGCTATTAGAAGCTGTGGAGATACTTTCTAAGCTTCCCAAAGACTTTTATGACAAAATTGTAAGTTACCAATAGACTTGTTAATTTTGGATGACTTCGAAACAGTCACCTATTGAATTACAAACACGTATTCAAGCTTATTCCTTCTTATGATCATAGGAGAAAATGGTTAAGAGGGTGTCCATCATGTGAGAAACTGGCCACTGAGAGTAGTAGAACTTGGCTTGGTGTGTGATGACTAAGTTGGTGGTCGTGCTAAGACTTTGAACATCATCACTGCATCATCGCTGCAGGTGTACTAAGGAATTTCTGTGACAGTGATTCTTAGTGACATTTCTTGGCTATTTGAGACTTTTGCTTAGTTTCACTTTCTTAAATAAACAGATCTATACAATATTGTATGGCAACTCATACTGTGGTGCTTGCTCACTGAAAAACACTGAAAATTTGATTACCAAACTTCCTTGGGAAAATAATTTGTGAAGAAAAAAAATCTTGACATAGCCATGGTGTTATAACCTGTGGTGCTTCAGTTACAGCTGAATTCCTCACTTTGTCCTGCTCTTTGTAACCACCGTGTTGTTCATACACTATCACTTGTCTTTATTAGGCATAGAGGCTGAGCTTTCCTACTTGTAAATACCGTTTAAGCTTTATGTGACTTTTACTGTGTCCTCTGCAGGAGGCTAAAAAATGGCAAGAGAGAAAAGAAGCGCTGGAGGCTGTAGAAATACTGGTGAAAAACCCCAAACTGGAAGCTGGAGATTATTCAGATTTAGTAAAAGCACTGAAGAAGGTAAATCTGGGTCATTGGAGTGTTCAAAATGTGTCTTCAAAATCGAGACATTAGCATTGCTTATCTTTCAAACAGTTTCTATTTTGTCTCTAATATTATTTCTTTATAGAAGTATGATTAGTAACAGTGGAGGGGAAGAGGGCGGAGGTGAGAGAGAATGAGTGAATCTTACTCTCATCAGATTTGGCTTAAGGAGGGAATAACATACACACTCAATTGGGTATGGAAATCTGTCTTACCCTACAGGGAAAGGGGAGGGAATGATAGAAGGGAGGGCAGATTGGGGGTTATCAGAAACGAACACTTTTGAGGAGGGACAGCATCAAAGGAGAGAATAGAAAAAACGGGGTGGGGGGTGGGATAGGATGGAGGGAAGTATAACTAGTCTTTCACAACATGACAATTATGGAAGTGTTTTGCATGACTTCACATGTATAACCCATATCAAATTGCTTGCCTTCTAAATGAGGGTGGGTGGGGAGGGAAGAAGGGAGAAAGTTTGAAACTCAAAGTTTTAAAAACAAATGTTAAAAATTGTTTTTACATGCAACTGGGAAATAAGATATACAAGCAGAGGGATATAGAAACCTAAACTGACCTACAGGAAAATAGAAGGGGATGGGGATAAGAGCAGGAGGGGTGATAGAAGGGAGGGCAGATTAGGGGAAGGGGTATTCAGGATGCACACCGTCTTGGGGTGGGGGGAGGGGAAAGGTGGGGAGAAAATTTGGAACTCAAAATCTTGTGCAAGTGAATGTTGAAAACTAAAAATAAATTAATTAATGGGGAAAAAGAAGTATGATTAGTAATACTTCTTGAATAAATAAATGTTTCTTCTGGAGTTGATTTTGTATTCCCTTAGGTTAGTTTGGGGTGTTGATTTTTTTTTTCCCCCAATTATTTGAAGCAGTGGGCCATTGTATTTTCAGACCTCTAGCATGTTATAGGCAATGAGGTAGCTTGTTATGAGGAGGGTTTTTCACTTCCATAAATCTACAGAATGGCTTATTTAAAATAGGTTCCATTTAACAGAATGGAGTTCACTATAAGAGCAGTGCTTTTGTTTTCAGTGTCAAATGGGCAAGAGGATGTGGCTCTGGTTTTGAATTATTGAGGCCTAAGTTGAGTATGACTGTATCTCTTTATACTTAATGGCTTTCATGAAATCTGAAAATACAGCTCTAGCCTGTAGGGATAAGAGTACAGACTTTGGAGATTATCTGAGAGGAGAAACCTCTGCCTCCAGATTTAGGGTATTCACCTTCATTGTAGGGCTTCAGGAAAGGTGATGGGTTGGACCTGATGTCTTCTAAGGTTCCTTCCAGCATTAAATTGGCACAGGGCCTTGCAATGCTCGTTAGCTGACTGAGAGCCTGTGACTGTGCCCTGCATTTGCGAAGTGAAGTAAATCATGAAAAACATTTAAAATATCTGCTTGCTGCAGACTCCTGCTATGAGAGTATAACAAGCTTTGTTAATGAGTGATCTTGGGATTGTGAATCTGAATCTAGCCTCATAGCACGAATCTTATAGCTCTACTGCATAGGCAATAGAGTGGCAAAATCCAGGGCAAAGGGAGACTTTTTTTTTTTTTTAAATTAATTTATTTTGAATTATCAACAATCACTTCCATAAGCTTTTGAGTTTTAAATTGTTCTCCCCCTCGCTTCCCACCTCCCTCCCCAAGACAGTGCTCAATCTGATATGGGCTATACATATATATTCTTATTAAACATATTTTCACATTAGTGGTGTTGTAAGTAAGAATTAGAACCAATAGGAGGAACCACCAGAAAGAGAAAACAAAACACAACAGAAGAAAAAAAAATAGCAAATAGTATGCTTTGATCTGCATTCAAACTCCATAGTTCTTCTTGTGGATAGCATTTTCTATCATGAGGCCTTTGGAGATGTTTTAGATCCTTGTATTGCTGAGAAGAGTTAAGTCTATCAATATTAGTCATCTCACAACGTGACTGTTATTGTGTACAGAGTTCTCCTGGTTCTGCTCACTTCACTCAGCATCAGACCATACAAGTCTTTCCAGGTTTTTCTGAAGTCAGCCTGTTCATCATTTCTTATAGCACAATAGTATTCCATTACATTCATATACCACAACTTGTTCAGCCATTCCCTAATTGATGGGCATTCTCTCAATTTCCAATTCTTTGCCGCCACAAAAAGAGCCGCTGTAAATATTTTTGTACATGCAGGTCCTTTTCCCATTTGTATGATCTCTCTGGGATATAATCCTAGAAATGCTGTTGCTAGGTCAAAGGGTATGCACATTTTTATAGCCCTTTGGGCACAGTTCCAAATTGCTCTTCAAAATGGTTGGATCATTTCACAACTCCACCAACAATGCATTAGTGTTCTAATTTTCCCACATCTTCGACCTTTTCTTTTATAGGCCTGATTGCTACAGGAAAAAGTATGCCAGGCTAGGGGTCTAGTCCTGGCTCTGATGCTGACTAGCTGTGTTCATTTGGACTTGTCACCTTATCTCTGATTCTGAGTCATGAGATGGGCAGAGAGTGCTAGGTACTTTCTGGGATCTTCTCGGTTCTAATGGTTTGATTGTTTCACTCCTGCTGTGACCCTCAGGGGAAGAAAATCCGTCCTTTCAGGTGTTTTCTATTTTGTCCTTTAAGTTTTCAACATTCACTTTTATAAGATTTTTGAGTTCCAAATTTTTTTCTCTCTCCCTCCTCTCCCCCCCTCCCCCAAGACAGCAAGCAATCTGATAAAAGTTATACATGTACAATCGTATTAAACATATTTCCACATAGTCATGTTGTGAAAGAAGAATTAGAACAAAAGAGAAAAGTAACAAGAAAGAAAAAACAAACAAAAAGAGAAAACTGTATGCTTTGATCTGTATTCAGACTCCATAGTGCTTTCTGTGGCTGTGGATAGCATTTTCTATCATGACATTTCATCTCTTTAAATTAAGACTAGAGATCATAATATTTGGTTACAATTTTTTATAAACATGCTTCAGTTGTATGTTATAGCCTTTCATTCCTCAATTCCCTTATGCCCAGTGAAGAGAAGGAAAGATGGTGAGAAAGAAACATCAAAAAGAGAGTAAATTGAAAGAAGAAGAAAACTTGGAGAAAGGTTCTTCCCGTCCTCCTCTCTCCTCTTTTCTGTGCCTAAGGACACCCTTGGTATAGGGAGCATGAATCCCTGTAACTGATTTTCTTTCCTTAATGTATACGAGTTTTCTTTTGTTTTTTGGAGTCTCTTAGAAGATACTTTTCAAATGAATTTTTGGCCCGCTAGATTTCTAGTTTGTACTTTAATTGACTCCATTAAAACCAAACTTTATGTAGTAGAGATTTATAGTTTCATATGTGGTCTTCTTTTTCTGCATTTTTATAGGGAAATATTTGTGTTTGTTGATGTATCTCAAGTTCATAATTTTTAAAAAATGGAAAATTCTTTAAAAATAATATTTAGGCATCCTGGGACTTGACTTTTTAAAATCACTGTTTTTAATTTTTCTAAAATTTTTAACTTTTTGTTATTGTTACTTTTTCTAAAAAAAATTCAATATCCACATGATTTATTTCTTTATTTTTCATTTTCCTGCTAGGATTTTTTCCCCCATTACTCTACTTGTAGAATTTTATTGCCATTACATTAAGTACAATTATGCTTTTTTCTAAAAATAAAGATTTTTTAAAAATTTATTTGTGTGTTTAATAGTATAAATATTGTGGCAGAAATATACATTGTTCTCTTCTTTGTTATAATTATATGAAATATTAAAACTTATAATTGAAGATTCTCTAAAAACTGAAGCATGATACACATGTAACCTATCATCATCATCGTTGTCGTCATTATCATCTCCAGTTATGCTTTAATAGCTGTTAGGCACAAATGGGTTTATATAATGGAGAAACTAACTAGAAGGGGACTTGTAAAAGAGACTTGACAACGTGAGGCTCACAAACCCACCTGCTCCTTCAAGGAGATGCTACGATAGCATTGGAAACATCTAGATCCCCCTAGGGGATGTCAAGAAGGACCTGATAGCAGGTGTTCATACAGCTCTTCGGGTCTCACTTTTGCCCATGAATTCAGACCAAAAGATCATCAATAGGGTATTCTTCAGGGAGCTCCTTCCAAAATTACTGTCTTTCTCTAAGCCCCTGTTACTTTACATATCTTATTTTAAGGGAAGTTTCCATACTTGTCACCCACAGGGTAGCACACGCTGCCTCATCTCTAGCCTCTTCACCATCTCCAAAAGGGAGGAAATCAGGTTTTTTTGTGCCTTTTGACCTTTAGGAAAAGGAGGACAAAAGAAAAAAAAACTATTTGACTTAAATTGAGAGGGGATCCCCAAAATTCATTCAGATGCTGAAGAGGAATATACCAGAGGAAATATATAATAGCTCAGCACATTGACTTTTGTGACTTTTCAAAAAATTTTTGTGCTAGACTAGAACTCTTGTGTTTTGTTTTCAGGTTGTTGGAAAGGACACTAATGTCATGTTGGTGGCTTTGGCAGCAAAATGTCTTACCGGGCTTGCTGTTGGACTCAGGAAGAAGTTTGGTCAATATGCAGGCCATGTAAGTAGTACTCAGTTGGATGTGGGGCATCTTGGAACCAGCAGGAGAAATGATAGACCACTTTATTTTGTTATCTGTACTTAAAAAAAAAACAACCTTTTGACTGACAAATGCTCATAGCCTATGTTTTAAAAGAAAATTTACTTTATTAATAGAATAACTTTTAGATATTGCTTCACATTTGTTGTATTCTCCTCAGCATGATAATGCTATTCTCCTCCAACATGATAATGTTGGTATATATACAGCATTGTGGTGAAAAGTCAGTTGTAACAAGTAAATTGACTTTGTTGGTACTGAATTAGGTACTCAATCAAAATAGTTTAGTTTTATTTTGCTATTTAAAAATTAGAGATTTTAACTAATTGATGCCTTTCATGTTACGTTGCACAGATACAAATGAATTATTAGGATATGAAATCTCTCTTAACTAGGCAATTGAGTTCAGTAACTTATAGACATATATCATTTTTAGCAAACTGAGACCATTCTGTATAGTTACATCTCTTAATTGACCTTGGGATTCATGGGAGATTGAAAATACAGTATGGGCTAGTTGATGCAGTTTGGCATTCTGTTTCGGGAAAAGCCTTGGTTTTAAATGGGTTCAGATTCTTAGCTAATTGATCATTTTATTTCCTAGGTTAATGTTATAATAAATATTGAACCAAATCCCCCCTCATCAGGGGTGTGTTTTAAAGGATGTGGCTATAATACTTAGCATCACATGTTTACAATATTTAGACCTTGCTTACTCACTGCATTAAAAATAATTTCAAAGAATCTTCCTGTACAACACCAACTGACTAGATAATGACTGATAACATTGTGGGTTCAGAATAAGCCTCAGGATCAAATCTTTCTCAGCTTTACATTATCTTAGAGAATTATGCAATTTTTATGTAACTTTTTCTATTAGGGGCAATTTTTTTTCCTGAGATTTTATAGTTAAACTGAAAGTTGTTACATTTCTTTTTAGTCTGAAATCTGATGATAACTTTGTAACTAATTTTTCTTTAGAAACTGAAGAATGCTATAAAAACTACATCACATTAGAAGAAAATGTTTTAACAAAACTAGAGCATTTTTTTCTTTAAAAAGGATGTGAAGAGATTACTTATTTAATATCTCAACACAGTGACCTATCTGTAGTCATTATACAAATATTTCTTAAATTGACCTAAGCAATTTTATGGCAAATATTAATAGATTTATATAAGCACTTTTTTTTTAGATTTCAAGTTCATGGTTTTTTATTAAAAAAAATTTGAATCACACTTACTAGCTATGTGACTTGAGGCAAGTCACCTAACCCCAATTGCCTCACCAAAAAAAAAAAATCGAATCCTATGATCTACATTTTAACAGTTGTTGCCAATTAGTACTCATCTCTTATTTCATGAACCATTCATTTAAAATGAATTTCCTTTATGTACCAGTTTTGAATGGGACTTTTGGCCTTTGAAAAAGTATTCCATGTGGTTCCATAGGTATTGGGAATGTGGGAAGGGAATAGTGAAACATCTGACTTGACAGGTTTTTAATTGTTGAATTTGAACAAGCTGATCTAGCTGTGATCTCTCTTTTATACGTCTGGGTTTTTTAGCCTTTTCTCAGCCAGGTTTTTTCATTTGTCCCCTCTAGTGGGACAGGGTGGACCCTATAAATTTGCTTATATATCATAGTTCATTTGCTTTCAGGAATTGTGAAATGGTCTCATTCAATTTGAGCTGCCCCTTTTCACAGGTGGTGCCGACCATCCTGGAAAAGTTTAAAGAGAAGAAGCCTCAGGTAGTCCAGGCCCTCCAGGAAGCCATTGATGCCATCTTCCTAACTGTGAGTTAGTCACATCCAATACTGTGATTGCTCTAATTCAGAATTGATCATGTCCATTGGGTTACCCTAACTTATTCTTCCCTAACTTCTTTTGAAGACTACTCTGCAGAGCATCAGTGAGGATATTTTAGCTGTGATGGACAACAAAAATCCAACCATCAAACAGCAAACATCCCTTTTTATTGCAAGAAGTTTCCGACACTGTACTTCTTCCACGCTGCCTAAGAGTCTGCTCAAGCCCTTTTGTGCTGCTCTCCTGAAGGTATGGACCGAAGCTGGAATGTTGGGAGTTTGTGGTAGCAACATTCATAGACTTTCACCATGTAGTGATGGCCCTCAATGGCACTAGGGGCTGAAGGGAACATTTTTTTGAAATATCTCTTTGCTGTAGCTACTCTGCAGGAAAAAACATGGGGTGATTGTGATCAGTGGAGCTTCTCATGATTTGTCTCTCCTGGCTGTTTGGCTGGGACAGAACAAGAATGGTCTTGAAAACTGTTGGAATTTTTAAGCTCATTTGAGAGTGGTAAATGATGGAATCAAAGGCTGTCGTAAAATACGGGAGGTTCCCTGTACTCTTCTGACAAGCTTGCTGTTTATCCGTGAGAATGAAGTCATACATTGCTCTCATATTAACTTCATATGTGTTGACTCGCCTCCGTTAATCTGAATTGAGTTCAGTAATAGCTTTTTCTTAATGATTTCTCTCTTTTTTGGGCTATAGCACATCAATGATTCTGCCCCTGAAGTTAGAGATGCTGCCTTTGAAGCGTTGGGTACAGCTTTGAAAGTGGTTGGTGAGAAAGCAGTAAACCCTTTTCTAGCTGATGTGGACAAACTCAAGCTTGATAGGGTAAGTTAATAACCTAAACTGGATGATAGTGAAGGAAGACTTTTTTTGCCTTATTTTTCTGAATTGGAAAATATATATTTGAAGGAGGAAAAAGCAGAGTGAGAGAATCGCTCTAAGGAAATCCTTGTTAGGATTTGAACTTCTAGTCATAGGCTGTCTCAGTCAAATTCATTCATGGATAGAGGCAGCTAGATGACATAGTGGACAGAGCACTGGCCCCTAGAGTCAGGAAGACTTGAATTCAAATCTCAGGCATTTATGAACTTTGTGACCTTGAGCAAGTCACTTGACTTCTATCTGCCTAAATTTCTTTATCTGTAAAGTAGGGATAATAATAGCACCTACCTCCCTGGGTTGTTGTGAGGACAAAGTGAGATATTTGTAAAGTGCTTTTCCAAACTTATAGTGTAAGTGCTAGCTATTATTTTTCAACATGTTTGTATGCCTACTATATGCATGGCCCTGAGGATGCAGTGACCAAAATAAAAAATGTCCTTGGCTCAAGGAGCTTCATTTTACTGTGGGAAACAACATGTATACTAATTAGTTGGTATCAAATAAATACAAAGTAATTTGTGGAATTGGTGGTTGGGCATTAATGATTGGGGCATTGAGGAATAGCCTCAGACAGAAAGCATCATTTGAGTTGAGCCTTCCCTGACTTGCCCTGCTTTAGCTGCTTTCTCTCTGCACCGCGGTAAGTGTCTTTCTCCCATTTGTAAGCTCCTCCATTTTGAGGAAGGGCCGAGAGCCGTCATCCTTTAATAACATGCCCATGTGGGTACCTTCCCAACTCCCTTTTCAGCTCCCTTTTATATGTTGTCTTTCCCCCCTTAGAATGTAAGGTCCTTTGGGGGAGGGGGTGGATTTTTTTTTTCTTCTTTTTTAAAATTCTGAGTGCTTAGCACTTAGTACTTACTACTTGACTCTGAGGATGCAAGTGTTTCTACAGGGAGAGGAATGAGGCAGTACATTCACTTTTCCAATCTGGCTTGCCCTTCTAAATGTGATTGTTAGGAATAGCACTGTGTGACAGATACAGGCTGTATAACCTATGTCTTCAATAGACAGTCAAGTAGTGTAACATTGAAATTTGTTGATTTTTAACACCTTCTAGAACTTGACTGAGAAACATCTAATAGGTTTGTCTTCTTTAGTACTGCAGGTTGCAACTACATTAGGGTGAGATTTACATACAAATTCAGTGCACAAACTTGTTGATATGCATCTGCTACTACCTGTGTGGGTTCAGTTTGAAAGGGAGAATTCTCTTGGAATTCTGAAATAATCAGTGTTCAAAGCTGTCTTATCAAATCATAAAGTTCTATGACTTATCTCCTAAAATTGAGTTTAATGACTTTGCTGTCAATATCACTGCCCAGATCAAAGAATGTTCAGAGAAGGTAGAGCTGGTATATGGCAAAAAAGCAGGAGCCACAGCTGATAAAAGAGAGTCCAAAGCGCTTCCTGGGAAGACTGTTGCTTCAGGAGCTGCAGGAGATAAGGATGTGAAAGATGCTGCAGCACCCAAATCAGGGCCTGTGAAAAAGGCATCTGTCACCAAGGTAAGTCTGCAAGCATATCTTTAGACACGAACCGTTTATCATCAGGGGTTGGAATGCTGAAGCGGCTTCCTGCCATTCTTCTGTTGGGGGACCCTTTGGGTGGCAGAGTGCTCTGTGGGATAGCGTGCCCGCCTCAAAGTCAGGAAGACCTCTGACCCATCCTGGCTAGGTGACCCTGGGCAGGTGACTAGAAGTCACAGGGAAGGGACTGCCTTGCATTGGCAGTTTCCTCACCTAGGAGGGCCTTAGACAAATGGCGTCACAGATCTAGGCCCCACCCTTGGTTGTCAGTTCAGTTTCTTCATCCTAGGTACGTTGTCTCCAAAGAAGAAGATGCCCACTACCAACAAACATGGCTGTCAGCTTTGTTACCAAGAGCAAAAATCATCTGTACTTAGGAGAGATGTCTAACAGTACCTCCTGATGTATTGTTGCTTCAGACTATCTCCCTTGGGTGCTTACCCTCTTGTGATTCAAAACCAGACCCCATCTGGAGTGTTGGGTTCAGTTCTGGGAGCCACAGCTGGAGAAGGACATTGATAGGCCAGAGAGGGAGTGAGGGGCAAGGGCAGTAAGGGAGGTTTAGGGGGCTGTCATGTGGAATTGGAGTTAGATCCATTCTGTTGGGCCCCAAGGGAAAGAACTAGGATCAACAGTGGGAAGTTACACAAAGGCAAAATTAGAGTTAATGTTGGGGAAAACTCGCTAACAATTAGAGCTGTCCAAAAGTGTGGAGTGTGAACTCCCTTGAGAGACAGTGGTTTCAGCTTAGTGAGGAGGAGGTTGGAAGCCATGTGGCAAAAAGTTGAGCAAAGGGGAAAGGCATGTTTGGGAGGCTTGAGGAGGGAAGAAAAGGTTTGGAATAACTTCTTTGAAGAGTGAGGGAGTTAAGGGACAGCTAGGTGGCGCAGTGGATAGAGCTCCAGCCCTGGAGTCAGGAGGACCTGAGTTCAAATCTTGTCTCAGATTAGATACTTGACACTTAACTAGCTGTATGACCCTGGGTAAGTCACTTAACCTCAATTGCCTTGCAAAAAAAAAAAAAGAGTGAGGGAGTTAGGAATAAAAGAAACCACTTTGGGTCCAAGTGACATTAAGAATACCATGAATTCGTAATATACTCATTTGGCATGATTGTTAAACTGCTTCCAAGCTCTATCTGCAGCCTGTGAATAGGGCAGGAAGAGTCAGGTAGTGTGAAGCTGAGAACAAGAAGCTAAGAGATTCAAGAGGAGGGGACATGGAAGACTTAGAACTGCAAACTGTAGTGTCCAGATTGGAAACAGAGGAAAGTGGAACCAGAGCAGAGATAATGCCCCAAGAAAGCACTAAGGTGGGACGGATGAGATCCAGGTTGGGGTGGGTAGAGTACAGCCACTGTGACTTGGATGGGTAGAATGTTTTGAGGAAGCAGATTTCATAGGAGCAGAGTTGATGGAGTGATGGAAGCTTGTTGGACATATTGTCTTAGAGAATTCCCTGGGGTGTGCAAAGATTAGATGGCTTGCCCAGAGTCACTCACGAAGATATTCTGTTACAAGTTTCCTTGACACTGGGACCTACTCCCTCTAGGGAGTGTTCAGGGAAGACTAGTACCTCTGGTGTGAAGGCTGCTGAGCCCTTTTCAGGGCTGCTTTCCACCTTTGGTGTCCACCTGTTCCACCTAACTCTCACCTGTGGCTCCAAGAAGCTGTAGCGTGCACAGCGGCCACACCCTGGTAAACTATTTCGGCAGACAGGCTAAACCAGGTCGAGGGTAACTAAGAGGTCTCAAATCCATTGGTGAGTTAGCAGGGTGTCTACCCCAAGCATGTGAAAACTTCCCCTGGTGGAATGTTCAGTGGCCATAAAGGCAGCTGAAGCTGTGGAGCGCTTAAAGACGCCAGGGTCATTCACTGCATCTTGAGTCATCACCAGTCGTCTTGATTCTGTCCTGCCACTGGACTGCGATGACTCTGGAGGAGAGAGTGAGGCTGACGACTTCGTGCAACTCTGCCTTGCTTAAATCCAGTTTACACACGAATCAAAGGACATCACCATACCATTTTACCATTTTACCATCTCAAAGTCCTGTGGCGACAAGCAAGTGATGAAGCATCAGGTGCGGGTACACTGGGAGTTGTAATCACAATCCTGCACACAGGTGGCCCAGGCCATGGGGGCATTTCTCACTGGAAGCAGCAGTGGGATTTGGCAGCCCCGTGGATGTCTGAGCAGCCTTTTAAGGATTGTACTGCTCACCTCCTGGTGTAAGGAAGGGGCTAGAAAAGGTGCCATAAAAATTGTCTGCTTACCCAATCCTGGCCTGATTACCACAGCAGGTGGGGAATCCCACTCTGTGGTTGAAACCCCAAAAAATGTACAAAAAATGTCTGCAAAGACGATTCTGTTCACCATCAGCACATGGACTGTGCACACACTTACATAGACAACACAAAATCCTGTAGACTTGAAAGACAGACGGCTCCTGTTGCAAGAGAACTCGGCAAGTATCACAACCAAATAGCAGCCCCGAGTGAAACAAAGTTGGCAAATGAAGGTCAGCTTACTGAAGTTGGAGCTGGATATGCGTTTTCTAGAGTGGCTACAGTGAAGGGGAGCACCGTGAAGCTGGTGTAGGTTTTGCAATCAAAACTAATCTGGTCAACAAGTTTGTGTGCCTACCAAAAGGAGTGAATGACAGGCTCATGACAATGAGATTGCCACTTGCGAGAAAATGTCAGGCCACCATGATTAGTGCCTATGCTCCCACCGTGATGAACCCTGATGAGGTTAAAGAAAAATTTTGCAAAGACCTGGAGACACTTATCATCAGTGTGCTAAAAGAGGACAAGCTTATAATTCTGGGTGATTTTAATGCTAGAGTAGGCTTAAACTACCAGACTTGGCAGGGAGTTCTAGGGAGGAATGGAGTTGGAAATGGCAACAGCAGTGGTCACTTACCACTGGAGCCTTGTGCGTCTCATGACTTCTTATCACTGACAATGCTGTCTTCTGCTTACCTAAACACAATAAAACTCCATGGATGCACCCTCACAGCAAACATTGGCATTTAATAGACCATGTGATTGTAAGAAGAGACAGGATTGGAGAGTGACGAAGGCAATGTGTGGCGCACAGTGCTGGACTGATCAGACTTATCCTCTCTAAGCTAAATATTTGCATTCAGCAAAAGTGGCATTCCCCAAGGCAAAATGATTGCCAGAATTAATGTCAAGAGATTAGAGCTCTTCTCTGAGCGGGAACAGTTTGTTGCTAACTTGGAGGGAAAGTTGAACAAACACATTTGGCAACAGTGAAGCGGAAAAGGAATGGGCAGCTTTCAGAGATTTGGTGTACGGCACTGCATTTGCTCATCTGGGTCAGAACACTAGCAAACATCAAGACTGATTTGATGAAAATGAAGGGGAAATTCAGAAGCTGCTAAATGAAAAACAAGAGCTCCACAGGGTTTACCAGCAGGATAGTTCATCCATCTCCAAGAAGGCAGCATTTATTTCCATCAAAAGTAAAGTACAAGCAAAGCTTAGAGAGATGCAGGATTCTTGGCTCAGTAAGGAGGCAGATGAAATTCAGTTTTATGTTGATAATGACAATCCAAAGCGCTTTTATGATGCCCTGAAGGCTATTTATGGGCCAGAGACCTCTGGTGCATCTCAACTACTCAGTGCTGATGGAGCCACATTGATTAGTGATAAGGACATGATCCTAGCGAGATGGGCTGAACTTACCTCAAGCTGAAGTCAGTCCCTCCCTAGCTGAAGTTACAACTGAAGAAGAGGTTTGGAATGCCATTAGGCTCCTTTCATGTGGCAAAGCACCTGGTGCTGATTCCATTCCAGCTGAGATTTACAAGGTAGGGGGTCCATTGCTCTTACAAAAGCTGACTGAAATCTTCCAGGTTATATGGCAAAAGGAGGTTATCCCCCAGGAGTTCAAGGATGCCTCCATTGTCCATCTCTATAAAGGTAAAGGAAATAGATTGTCCTGTGACAATCACAGGGCAGGTTTCTCTTTTAGTCATTGCTGGCAAGATTCTTGCCAGAGTCTTCCTTAATAGTCTGATCCTTCACCTGGAAGATGGTCATCTACCTGAGAGCCAGCGTGACTTTAGAAAGGGCCGAGGAATAGTTAATATGGTGTTCATTGCCCGACAACTTCAGAAGAAATGCCAGGAGCAGAGCAGAGGTCTGTATGCAACGTTTGTAGATCCGACCAAGGCCTTTGATGTTGTCAGCCGTGAGGGCTTATGGAAAATTATGTCAAAATTTGGTTGCCTGGGGAAGTTCATCAGCATTGTGTGTCAGTTTCATTACAGCATGCTTGCCCATGATGGCATACTGGATAATGGACGATGCTGTTGTGTTTTCCCAGTCACCAGTGGAGTGAAACAAGGCTGTGTGCTTGCTCCCATGGTGTTTTCGGCTGTGTCATCAAATGCTTTCAATGAGAATGAACATGGCATCAAGGTCAGCTACCACACTGATAGTAAATTCTTCAACATGAGAAAGCTACAAACCAAAACCAAAGTGTAGGAGTTGCTGGTGCATGATATTCAGTTTGCAGATCATTGTGCACTCAGTGCAGCCTCTGAAGCTGAGATGGGCCGAGTCTCTGCTGCTTGTGCTAATTTTGGCCTAGCAATTAACACCAAGAAAACACAGGTGCTTCATCAGCCACCACCACACCATCCATACATGGAACCATTGGTTACAGCAAATGGAGAAGTTCTGAATGCTGTGGATAAGTTCAGTTATCTTGGTAGTGTACTTTCCAGGGATGTACACATCAATAATGAGGTTGACACATGCCAGAGCTAACTCGGTGTTTGGGAGGCTCCGAAAGAAAACATGAGAGAGAAGAGGTATTAGACTGACTGCCAAACCGAAGGTCTACAGAGCTGTTGTGCTGACCTTGTATGCCTGTGAAACCTGGACAGTATACCAGCGCCATGCCAGGAAACGGAATCACTTCCATTTGAATTGTCTTAGGAAGATTCTGAAGCTCACCTGACAGGATAAGATACCAGAAACTGAGGTCCTTTCTCAAACTGAACTGCCAAGCATTCAGACTCTGCTTCAGAGAGCTGGCCACGTTGTTCAAATGCAAAACATACACTTGCCAAAAAGACTACTTTATGGAGAACTCTCACAGGGCAAGCGTTCACATGGTGGTTAGAAGAGGAGATATGAGAATATTCTTAAGGTCTCTCTTAAGAACTTTGGAATTGATTGTGTGACATGGGAGACACTGGCACAGGACTGCTTAGCATGGTGTGCCCACATCAGAAAAGGTTCTGTGCTGTATGAACAAAATAGAATTGAAATGGCTCAAGGGAAACACAAGATATGCAAACTTAAAGAATCCACTCCAAAGGTTCACATGGACTATTTGTGCCCGACCTGTGGTAGAGCATCCCAAGCTCATTTTGGTCCTCTTTGAAAACAAAGGACAACAACAATACCCTCTATAGTCATACTGTCCTTGTGGAACCACCCTGTGAAATATGAGCAGCATCTAGCACCCTTCAGAACCTAAGTGGTATTGATTCTGCCTTCAGCTAGCTCCTTTGCCAGAGTGGAAATGAGTCATGTTGCCATCGTAATTGATCTTGAAATGGTCTTTCCAAAATTAGGCCCACTTGTAGGAAGTTCACCTTTCTATAGATGTCAGCTTCTTAGGCCTATATGTTCATAATCTTCTTTGATTCTTCCCTTTTCCTTTACTGTTACATTTCACCAGTGAAAAATTAATCCTGAATTTTCTCTTCCCATCTAAGCTATTGTAGCCACTTTCTTACTGGGCTTCCTATAGGTCTATCCCTTCTCTAATCCATCTTCCAAGTTATCTTTCTAAGGGACTGCTATAATTGTGTCATTGCTTCCTCAGAAATTTTTGGGTGTCATCTGATCACCCACCAAAGTTATCAGCTTTGGTATTTAAGACCCTTCACTATCCATCCCCCATTCTCATCCTGCTCTCTTCATCTGCCTTTGTTCACACAATCCCAAGCCTGAAATTGGCTCATCTTCTTCCTTTCTTACTCTCAGTCTTTGTGTCCTTGTCTTTTTCCAAAGCCTAGCTCTGATGCTTCTTCTGGGAAACTTTCTCAGATACCTTCCTCCCATTCTGAATGAAAGTGTACTCCCTTTGATTTTTCCTAGCATTTTGCCAGGACCTCTCCCTTTATAGTTATTATGAAGATTATTTGTATACTTGTTTTCTCCATCTCTCCTCCTGGACCCCTTTCCCCCCCAGTTTGCTCCTTAGATCCCTGGGAGCAGATAGAACTGGTAGCATATCTGTCTCTGTATGCTAAGCACTTGTTTAGTGTTCTACCCATAGCTTGTAACTCATTAATGTTGACTTGAATTGAATATCTATTTTCCATAAGTGGGCTGTGGACAGATAGGGAATTCTAACCTTTCTGCATTTTTAGCATGTGGACTTACTTGGTAACTACATTTATCTTTAAAGTAGGAGGATGTGACCAATGAGTCACATTGAACTGTAGGTCTAAATTTCTATTGTGTGAACAAAGTAGAATTAAAATAGCTCAAGGGAAACACAAGATACGTGGACTTAGAAAATCCACCCCAAAGGTTCACATGGACTATTTGTGCCCGACCTGTGGTAGAGCATTCCGAGCTCGTATTGGTCTGATCAGCCAGTCAGACACACTAAAACTTGACTTTAGCACAGTGATGTGGCTAATTGCTTTTCTCTCTCTCTCTCTTTTTAGGCTAGTGGACCACCTAAGAAGGGAAAACCAGCCACATCTGGAGCTACTGGGGGTGCTGGATCTAAGAACAAGAAAGGCCCGGATGTCAAAGAGATCGTGGAGCCTGAGCTTTCGGTAGGGATTGCCCCTGTGCCCTTTCAAACAGAGAAGGGCTCAGAGAATTGAAACTTCAGAATGGAGCTGGGGTCTTTCTTCCTTTGGTTCACGAATCCTGCATCCTTTGGCTTATTGGGAATGGGTCAGTGATGGCATTCCAACAGCATCCCAGCTCACTGGAGCCCATGTGACCACGCTTCTCTTTGGGATTGCCTTGGCTGCTCTGGCTGCCTCCGTTGGTTGTCTTCATGCCTCCCAGTCCCATTGGGTTTGGTGTCTTTCAGGTAGAAGTATGTGAGGAGAAAGCTTCGGTCGTCCTTCCACCTACTTGCCTCCAGCTGCTTGATAGTGGTAACTGGAAGGAACGACTGGCCTGCATGGAGGAGTTCCAGAAGGTGAGTAGCAAGAAGTAATTGTGAAAGAAACAGCCTTGCTGGGAGAGGCAGCTCTGCCACCTCGGGGCCTTCATGCCAGGGTGGGCTTTGTTTTACAGCTAGTCAGTGTCTCAGTGCTACTGCCTTCTGCTTCCAGTGTGTTAGAGCTGTCAGGTGCCTCTGCCCTCCTGGCTTTGTGGGTAGTGCCTTTTCATAAAAGTGAACTTCTGCCTTCATTCATTTTTATCAATTGGGGCATGACATTCCTCACATCCTCCTGTCCCTTCAACCCAAGAGCTTTCTTTCATCTAAAGATGTTCAGTCATTCAGTTGAAGTGAACAAACTTTGTCTTCTTCCTAGAATTTTTATCCCATTTTTATTGGTTCCATTTGTTTGTACATCACATGCATTTCCTAATCTTCCCTCCTAACATTTTTTTTTTTTCAAAAAGAAAAAAAAAACACTTCAGCAGAACAAACTATGACCATGCGCACCCTTGTGTGACCATGTGTCACCCTTAGCTCTCCACATCTGCATTGAAGAAGGGAGAGAGAGATTCTTTCTGGGGCCTAGCTTGATCATTCTAATTACACAGCAGGACATTGGGGTTTGGGAGTTTTGTTGTGTTTGTTCTTTTCCATTTACATTTTTGTAATCATGTAATTTTATTTTCCTGGTTCTGCTTACTCCGCTCTACAGTAGTTGATGGAAATTTTCCCCTGCTTTTCTGAATCCATACTCATTGTTTCTTACGGCAAAGTGATCATCTACCATATTCACGTATCACACTTTGTGTGGCCATTTTCCAGTTCGTGGACATCTTCTTTATTACCAGTTCTTTGCTACCACACAAAGTGTTGCTGTGAACCTCATGGAGTATGGGAGCCCTTTTTTTCTGTCTTTGACCTCTGTGATTTATATATTAGCATGGTGATCTCTAGGTCACAGGCTGTGGACATTAATTCCACTTTTTAAAAGTTAATTAATGATAAATTGCTTTTGAGAATGGTTAGGCCAATTCACAGCTCCACCAGTAGTTAGGGTGCCTGACTTCTTGGGTCCCACCAGTATCAGCTGTGTTCATGTTGGCTAATTTGCTGAGTGTAAGGTAAAACCTCTTGAGTTGTTTTGATTTATCTTTGCTTATAATTACAGGTTTGAGCAGTTTTTCCCAAGATTGTTCATTTTTAATTCTTTTGAGAACTGTTTAAAAAAACTTTCCCTCCCCTTTCCTGTTTCCCTTTTTTGGGTGTCATTCTGATTTACTGAAAGAGATTCTAAAATAATGGAAGGTTTCCCCATTTTAGGGTAGGGATATGATTTACCTAACTTTATTATTTACTACATTAAGTAGCTACCAAATCTTAATTTAAAGTAATATGAGTGAGGTGGAAGGAACACAATCTGATGTTCTTTAGGAGTCTTAGAAAAATGACACTCCACCGGCCCTGAAGTCAGGAGGACGTGAGTTCAAATCTGGCCTCAGACCAACCACTTGACGCTTACTAGCTGTGTGATCCTGGGCAAGTCACTTAACCCCAGTTGCCTAAAAAAAAGAGAGAGAGAGAGAGAAATGACACTCATCCTCTGGGCCTCAGTTTGCTCATCTGCAAAATGTAATGTCTGCCCTCTCTACTTCATAAGATTTGTATCAGGCATCACAAAACTACGTGGCATAGGGCTTTGTGGAAAGTGTTTTAAAGCTGAAAAATACAACTTCTCATGGTGAATGCCATTTTCTGACCCTTTTGGCTTTTATTTTCCCCAACTTTTAAGGCTGTTGAGCTAATGGACCGAACTGAAATGCCATGTCAGGCATTGGTGAGGATGCTGGCTAAGAAGCCAGGATGGAAAGAAACCAACTTTCAGGTATCTTGAATTTTTACTTTTTTAAATGGAGAACAGCATGTTTTCATCAACAGATTTCCTTGCTTGTTGCTACATAGTAAAGGACAGATGCGCTTACTCCTTCCAGTTCTTCTCTTGCCATGCAACCATCTCAGGCTCTCCTTTCTGTCAGTCAGCAGTGTGTCATCTTTGAAATGTGGAGTGGGTATGGATGTTTTGTTGGTTTCTACTCTTAAGAGACAGATTTTGGCTAAGTGTGATCTGCTGACTTCGAATAAATATAAAGAAAATGAGAATTTCTTTTCTTTGTTAAAGTAAACCAATGAGAGAAATTTGAGTAGTATCCAATTTGTATTGCAAATGTTTGTTTACAAGTCACTTGTTAGGTTATTTGAAACACATTTTCCCATAGAAAGTGTTATGATAGTTGAGCGGATGCCATAATAAAAACATTTAAAACATAGTGTGGCAAAAATACAGCACTAACAGTGCTAATGTTGACTCCTTGAGGTCTTAGGTGCAGGGAGCCTTGTCATCAAAGGCCATCTTCCACTCCAGGTGCCCCCCACACACACACGCACACATACACACACACACACATTCTTTTATTTTACTCTACCACCTCCTTCTATCCCTCTCTAGGTTTTAAGTGCCTTCAGGTTTCCCCCAACTGCGGTCCCCTCCCCAAGCCTGCTCTTGATCTGTCCTCTGAAAGGTGACCTTCCCCATCCTGACATACAAACTCCCATTCCTTTGTCTCTGTCAGCATTAACTTAATGTTAGGAAGACAGTTTGAGTGATTCAAAGGGGAACTCATAAGCCAGGAACTGAGTTCTTTAGCCCTCTCAGAGGGAGCTGCATTTTTATGCTTATTAACTTAAATGGGGCTCTGATGATCAGAATGTCAAGTTGTATAAATAAACTTTTAAGATATAACTAATGTGAGGAAAGATTTTCAGATGATGGGAATACCATCTAGTCTGTCCCCAGGTCAGCTTAACAGATTGTCGTCTTTTCAGTTTCTTGTCTTCTCTTCCCTTCAAGGCCCTCCTCCTACATGAGGCCTTTTCTGATCCCACCTAGTTACTAGCTAGTACTCTCCTTAGCCCCTGCAATTACTTTGTATTTACTTTTCTGTGTGTATCTTGTATATGTCACTTTTTCTTCCCACCCTACTCCCCCCGAGTCCCCATGAGTTCCTTGAGGTCAGGGACTACTTAATTTTTATCTTTATGTGCACATCTGCTACCACCCTTTCCTATAAATGCTTATAGAATTGAATTCAGAAATTCTGAAATCAATGTCTAAAAGGTCCCTACTTTTTCACAGTGGCTTCCATTACAGTCAGGGCCCTGGCAGGACGAGCAGGTCAGTAGTGTGGCCATCAAATGCTTAGAGAGTGCCCCCACTGCCAAGTCTAAGAAAGCACATTTTAACTTATAAACTTTGTGGGCAATAATGTTACAAGTTGATATTTTGAGGTGTTTTGGCATTTTTTTCTCTTTACTCTCAAATGGGGTTACCATTTGTAATTCCTTTGTCCATCATTAAGGCCCCTCTCACGGGTAAAATTGTTTGCTTCTGATTTGACTTCTCATCCATTCCAAGTTGATCTGCACAGCCCAAAGATCTTTTGGCTCGGCTTTGCCTCATTGGTGTTTCTCTCTCTTCAGGTGATGCAGATGAAGCTTCACATTGTTGCTTTGGTTGCTCAGAAGGGAAATTTTTCCAAAACTTCAGCTCAGGTTGTCCTGGATGGTCTTGTGGATAAAATTGGAGATGTGAAATGTGGCAACAATGCAAAGGAGGCTCTGACAGCAATTGCAGAAGCGTGTCTGCTCCCGTGGACAGCTGAGCAGGTCCGTGACACTAGTTTCTTTTCCTCTATTTCATTCACCATTTTCACTGATGAAGCTCCAACCCCTTTGCCTTCTCTCTCGAACTCTGTCTCAGTGCTCCAGATTCATTTGGCCTCAAAAGAGGATGATAGTACCCCTCTGGGGCTACCTGGCTTAGTCTGTGACCTTGAGCTTCCTCAAGGAGTCACTGATACAGTCACTGAGAGTGCGTAGACATGGGCGAGTGGGAGTGTCTTCTCCACTCTCAGGATTCCTGTCTAGCTTCAGCATGAGGCGGGTAGTATAGTTTGAAGAGTTCAGATTTGGACGCAGAGACACAGGACTTCAGTGTTAACTTTCTTTCTGGCTGTCTACCTAGGTGCCCAGGGCTCAAGTCACCTTGGGCAGATAAGAGGATTGAGCTCAATGATTGCCAGCATTCTCTCAAGCTCTAAATCTCTGCTCCTTTTTGATTCCATTATGGAAGAAGACAGCATTCTGTGATATATGGGCATATGAATCTTTTGCATGTGACTCCTTTTGCTTTATCATCACTTGGTATGTGTTCTTCACTTGGAATGCTTATGTAATGGAGAGAATAATAGAGATTTGTGTTTTTCTTTTTCAGGTCATGTCAATGGCTTTCTCACAGAAAAATCCCAAAAATCAATCAGAAACTTTGAACTGGCTATCCAATGCAATAAAGGAATTTGGTTTTTCTGGGTAAGTCTCAGAAGATAAGTAAACTGTAAACTAATAAATTGGGTTTTTTCCCCCCCATCTTACTATTATTGCCTCTGATTGTGAATATTTGTGTTCACCAGAACAAAACAAACTTCTCTGAATTAAAAAAGCACATCCTCAGGGCAGCTAGGTGGCACAATGGATGGAGTGCTGGGCCTGGAATCAAGAAGACTCATCTTCCTGAGTTCAAATCTGGCCTCAGACACTTACTAGCTGGGTGACCTTGGGCAAGTCACTTAACCCCAATTGCCTTTTAAAAAAAAAAAAAGCACATCCTCACATCTCTCCCTTGAATTTGAATAAAAACTGCCAGGGCTTACTAGGTCTTGACATTGCACTAACCCTGTTATTTCACTGTATCTTGTGTCTTCCCTGAGTGGGGTAGAGTGTTAAATGTCCACAGGAATATCTAAACTCCTGAACATGTCTATCTCTTGGGTCTGTCTGATGCAAGTTTGTGAATGTATTCACTTGAGTTGTGTGTTTCCTCTCTTTTTATAGCAGTAGTGGTGGAATAGACAATGACCTTCTGTTCCCATAAAATCTCATGGGTTATTTTGAATGTTCACTATTCTCTTTTCTAGGTTAAATGTCAAAGCTTTCATTAGCAATGTGAAAACAGCCCTTGCTGCTACAAATCCAGTGAGTACCGAACAGAAAATGGCAGTGGTGCAGGTGGGCTCTTGGTGTCTGTTCTGCATTTTATATACATGTCCTTTCTGCATTGCCTTGCAGGCTGTGAGGACCTCTGCCATCACCCTTCTTGGGGTAATGTATCTGTATGTGGGCCCTTCTTTGCGAATGTTCTTTGAGGATGAGAAAACAGCCCTCCTCTCTCAGATAGATGCAGAGTTTGAAAAGGTAAGAATTCCATAAGCTGTATGTTTCTCCAGCTGATGGGCTTAGAAATGTTATTTCATGTGAGTTTTAGGGTTACTAGCTTTAATAGTAATATGTCTTAATTAAAGTTGCTTAGTATTAGCCAGAGTCTTTGTATATCAGATTGTAGGCATTAAAGAAATAACTGCAGAATGTAAGGATCATTACTGATGGCATGGAATAGCAGTGTGCTTTCCCCAGTAGTCTGCCCACTTGCCTGTTTTAAGACAGATTAAAATGTCTGTGTGCCTATTTAAGTTTTACACATGCACCACTCCTTCCTTTCTCCAGTTCTCCACCGTCAGGTTCTTTGCCTTAACTCAGTTTATCTCTTCTCCTTGCCAAGATAAATCCCTCTGTCTGCACAAGGGTTCATTCCATCTCATCTTCGCCAGGAGGTTGGCCTCTCAATCATGCCCATTCTTACTGGTCTTCAATCCCTCTCTGTCTCTTGATTGCTCCCTCCTGCCTACACACATGCCCATGGCTCCCCCATCCTCAAAAAGCCTGCATGTGATTGCCTGTGCTTCTTACTTGTCCTGTAGCTCTCCTTTTCATGGCTGCTCTCACTGAGAAGACGGTCCACAATGGGTGCTTCCATTTCCTTTCCTTTCACTCTCTTCTTTGTTTTTGTTTTTGTTTTGTGAGGCAATCTGGGTTAAGTGACTTGTCTGGGGTCGCATAGCTAGTAAGTATCGGGTCTGAGGCCAGATTTGAACTCAGTTCCTCCTGATTCCTGGGCTGGTGCTCTATCTACTGTACCACCTAGCTGCCCCCTCACTCTTTTCTTAATGTTCTGAAGTTTGACTTCCCACCTCATCATTCAGCTAATGTGGCTCTCTTTAAAGTGACAGATGATCTCTTAATGTCCTTTTTTGGTCTTCATCTTCTTGACCTCCCTGTAGCCATTTAATAATAATAAAAATAGTAATAATCGTAATAGCAGCTAGCATTTTTATATAGCACCTACTATGTAAAGGCCAGGCACTTTGCTAAGCACTTTTACGATTATTATCTCGTTTGGTCATCAATCCTGGGAGGTAGGTGCTATTATTATCCTCATTTTATAGTTGAGGAAACTGAGGCAAACAGAAGTTAAGTGAATTACCCAAGGACACATAGCTGGTAAGTGTCCAGGGCTGGATCTGAATTCAGGTGGTCTTGACTCCAAGCCCAGCACTCCATCCACTGCATTGCTTACTGTCTTTCGGAATAGAATCAGAATTTGGGAGCTGTGCAAGACCATCATTTCTTACTCCTTTAATTTGCATAGTAGTGAGTTGCTCAAGAGAAGAGGACAAGAATCTTAGTGTCCTGATTTCCCACCTCATGTACTTGGTGTATGCCAGGCATAGTGCTAAACAGTGAGCACACAAAGAGAGGCAAAAACAGTCCTTGCCCTTAAGAACTCATAGTCTAATGAAAGAAACAACATAACAACTATGTCAAATGAGATCAATATGAGATAGACTGGAGATGATCTCAGAAGAACAACACATTAAGGAGCACTGGGAAAGGCTGATTTCAGGAAGTGGGGCTTTATCTGAGACTTAGAGGAAGCCAAGGAAGCCCAGAGACAGAGACCAGGCAGGAGAGAGCTCTAGGAATGGGGGCAGGGGGGTGGGGGGCGGAGCTTGTGCACCGTGAAAGTGCCTAATATTGGGAGGTTGAGTAGCTTGTGCTAGCAGCACCCAGGAGGCCAGTATCATTGAATTGCAGAGTATAGGTGTAAAAAGACTGGAAAGTTAGGGAGAGGCCAGGCTGTGAAGGGCTTTCAAAGCCAACGAGAGGATTCTGCATTTGATCCTGGGGGTCATACCAACTTACTGGAGTTGATTAAATGAGGGAGAAGAGGGTGACATGGCTTAGATCTGGCCTTTAGGGAGATTAATTTGACAGCTGAGTGTAGGATGAACTGGATTGTAAAGAGACTTGACATGGGGAAACCAACTACTAGGCTCTTCAGTGGTCTAGGCGTGAGATAACGAGGGCCTGTTCCAGGCTGGGGGTGTATTGAAGAACAGCAGAAGGCATGGCACGTACAAAAGATTTTATGAAACTAGAAATGACAGGACTTGGCGACTGATTGGGTATTATGAGTAAGGGTGAGTGCAGAATGACACGTAGGCTTCGAGCTTGGGAAGGTGGTGGTACACTTCACAGCAGTGGGCAAGTTGAGGAGAGAGGAGGGTTTTAGAGAAAAGATAACAAGTTCCATTTTGGACATGTTGAGTTTCAGATGTCTCTCAAACATGTTTGAGATGTCCATAGGCAGTTGGAAATAGAAGACTAGAGGTCAAGAGAAAGATTAGGGATGGATAAATTGATCTGAGAATCATCTGTACAGAGATGATACCTGAATCCATAGGAGTGGATGAGATCTTAAATAGTGTAGAGGGAGAAGAGAAGAGAGCCTGGGACAGCCTTGAGGGGCACCCACTATCCACTGGCTATCTGGCATGAGGAGAAAGGAGTTTCACGAAAGCCTCGAGAGAAGAGAGAACCACAGAGTCACCAGCTACTGGGCCTGAAGCCAGGAAGACTTGAATTCAGATCTGGCCTCAGACACTAGTTATGTGACCCTGGGCAAGTCACTTAGCTTGTTTGTCTCAGTACCCTCATCTGTAAAGTGAGGGTTAAAATAGGGCCTCTACTTTGCAGGATTGTTATAAGGATCAAATGAGATCAAATCTATCAAACTGTTAGCAAGGTACCTGGCACCTAATAGGTGCTATAGAAATGCTAACTGTTATCTTTTACTCATTTGTTTTGCAGATGCAGGGTCAAACCCCTCCTGCCCCAACAAGAGGAACTACTAAAAACACTGGGGGTGGTACAGATGAAGGAGAAGATGGCGATGAGCCAGACGAAGGTGGCAGTGATGTTGTAGATCTCTTGCCAAGGGTAGAAATCAGGTGCGTTTTGATGTAAGAAATGAAGATTTATTTGATCACAAATGCTACTGGATAGGCCAACCACCAGGCAGATTCCACTGTTGCCCTTCACTGCTTCAATACTTCCTACTTCCTCCAGCTCCTAAAAAGAAATATGGCCAAACAGCTGACCTCCTTTTTCCCCAGAGGAACAGCCAAAAGTTGGGCTCAGACTGCTTGGACTCGCCCTGAGTGGCCTAGCTATATGCCACGGCATTACCTGGCTTCCTGACTAAGTAGAATGGGACCTTCTCAGCTATCACATTTGTGCACCTCTTTATCTGACACCCTTTTGTGTATGAACAATTGACCTTTGTTGTCATCCCATACATAATGGCAGGAATCTGGCATTACCATCAGATCCAAGCTTGCCTATTGCTCCAGGAGGCCCAGGAGCTGATGTAGTTTATGGAGGGTCCTACATGGCAGCATCTGATAAAGTCTAAAGGTGGTAAACAAGGAGGACAAAATCGTCTTGGAGCTCCTAGGCTTCTTTACAAGGATGGTGAAACAGGAGAAACTGCTTGCAAACTTGGAGGTCCCCCTGGCAGTTCTTCCAGATAGAAGATGCAGTGAACACCTCGGTAACTCTGGCCAGCTCTTTAGCCTCACCAGCAAACCCTAGAGCTGCTAGGGGTCTAACATCCCAAGGAAGAGAAGGTCAGAGCCTTCCAGAATAAGGAGGTGGGGGACCCCACTGAGGGGTCCAGAAATAAGAATCAGAAGAAGACATGATCTAGAAACTGAAGATGCACCAGAAGACTGTGAGGGAGCTGTACTTCAACCCCAAGGGTTCCAAAGAGACATCTGCTGCAGGCACAGGGGAGGAATAGGTGACAAACCAGAGCAGCATCCGTTCCCTAAGGTGAATTGTACCAAGAAATCCTGTTTCTGGCCTCAGGAAGGCGTGGCCTGGCCTAAGGGCATCTAGTGATCTATGACTGGGGTAAAGGGAGGGGTGGCTGGATTTCTAGGAACCCTAGATTCATTATTTTTTTTAAATAATGTATTTATTAATTTTTGGTTTTCAATGTTCACTTCCTTAAGATTTTGAGTTTCAAATTTTCTCCGCCTCCCTCCCCTCCCCAAGAGGGTGTGCAGTCTGATATAGGCTCTACTTAAATGTTCATATTAAGCATATTTTCACATTAGTCATGATGTAAAGAAGAATTAGAACCAATGAGAGGAACCACGAGAAAGAAGAATCAAAATAAAACAACAGAAGAAAAGGAGAGCAAATAGCATGCTTCCATCTGCATTCAGACTCCATAGTTCTTTCTCTGGATGTAGAGAGCTTTTTCCATCGTGAGTCTTTTGGAGTTGTCTTAGATCCTTGCATTGCTGAGAAGAGCTAAATCTATGAAAGTCAGTCATCGCATAGTATGCCTATTACTGTGTACAATGTTCTCCTAGTTCTGCTCATTTCACTTAGCATCAGTCCATACAAGTCTTTCCAGGATTTTCTGAAGTCCGCCTGCTCATCATTTCTTCTAACACAGTAGTATTCTGTTACATTCATATACCACAGCTTGTTCAACCATTCCCCAATTGATGGGCATCCCTTCAGTTTCTAATTCTTGGCCACCACAAAAAGAGCTGCTATAAATATTTTTGTGCATGTGGGTCCTTTTCCCGTTTTTTGATAACATCATTTTTTGCACCATAACTTGAATAAACCAATGTCCCCAAGATTGAAGGAAGAGTGCTACTAAGCTAGAACCGCTTTCTAAACTCTGGTCATCTTACTAAAGGTTTGAATTTAAGAGGTGAATTTTTGCTTCTCTTTCTCAGTGATAAAATCACCTTGGAGCTGGTATCTAAGATTGGGGACAAGAATTGGAAAATTCGGAAGGAAGGCTTGGATGAAGTGTCCAGTATCATTAATGAAGCAAAGTTCATACAGCCTAACATTGGTGAACTTCCAGCTGCATTGAAGGGCCGACTCAATGATTCAAATAAAATCTTGGTATGTCATGGATTTGTCTATTTTCTGGGCTATGTTTCCATTGCTAAGTATTCACCCCCAAGTGCTTATTTAAGTGGTGTGTAATGAGTTGCTTAACCCTTAATTTCTTACTATCGTGTAGATGTACCTTTTATTCATTAAACAAGTTTCTAAAAGACCATGTATAAATTAAAATTGTATGTTAATTCAGTTTAATTAACTCCTGTTTATTTATGAATCTTCCTGTCAAACATGACTCCTTATTGTGTATTTTAAAATTTGAGGTTTGTAACTTAGGATTTTCTTAAAGAAAAGCCCACTTGATGCTTGAGAGGTAAATTGATATTGACAGTGACCTTAAAAATATATAGTCCGTGCCTAATTCAGTGTAAAACTATGAATTGACAAAGAAATGAGTCCTCAGGCTGAGAATGGAAATCCATCCGTTCCAATGACTATATATAATAGTACATTTTACTGCCTTAGTTGTTATTGAAGGGCCTTGAGCGTGGTTCCCCCAGAGATTGGATGTAGACAAATGTGTTATTCCTGTCTAGGTGCAGCAAACATTGAACATCCTGCAACAGTTGGCGGTAGCCATGGGCCCAAACGTCAAGCAGCATGTGAAGAACTTGGGCATCCCTATTATCACAGTTCTTGGAGACAGCAAGGTAAACTCATGCTTCCCCAGCAGTATTGTGAGTAGCACACTTAATACCATGTACACTGCCCACATTCTTAGCCCAGTGGTTTTCCTTTTTAGAATTTATGCCAAGTACATGTGAACTTTGAATGTTAAAGAAAAGGAATATGTTCTTACCTCTAAGGCACTATTAAGCTTCCCAGAAATAAAATGTTTTATTGCTTGATAAAATAACAGTGAAAATTGAAGGTTTCTCTCTACCCTTATAGTGTATTTTTAGTGTTTATTCTGATTTTCATTTGCCATTTAATGAAAGCTTTAGTCCACATAATTCCTAAGGAAATGGGTGCCTTATTGGAGTATGCATGGTTGAACTCAAAAGTGAATCTGCTCAGTTCCCATGACATCTTCTACACCATCTCAGCTCCACAGAGAGATGTAATACCTTTGATCTTGATCTTACCAATAAGTGTTCTTCTTGGTTGTGAACACTGAAATTACTTTATTATAATCTTTTATTTGTCTTTCCCTGTGCCTTTTAACTCCCTTACCCGCTTCTTCAGCCTCACTGTGACTTCCATTCCTGCCACCTTCTGTTCTTTTCTAGGCCATCACCCATGCCTACATTGGCTATTCTCTCCTTTCTTCCTTATCTCAGCCCCTTGACTGCTCCAGACATCATCATCTCTCCTCAGTCTCCCGTAGCATCTCATCCTCCTGCCCATGCCTTATGTTTCACCAAAAAAAAATTGAGACTGTTTGCCAAGAAATTTCCTTTCCTCCCTTCCCATCATCTCATATCATTCAGACTTTTACTGCAATCTCTCCTTTTTCACTTGAGTCTTAAGTGGAAAAGTAGTCCTTATTGATCCCATTGATCCCATCCTCTCCTAATTTTGCCAGTAAATTCTCCAGTTTTCTTCCGTACTTTCTCTTCACTTCAGTCTCTCCCTTTCTACTGGGTCCTTTCCTGCTGCCTAACATGCTTGTGTCCTGTTCTCCCCCCCATCTTCAAAGAACCCGTGTTTGGCCCTGCCGTCCCAACTGGTTGTTGTGTTATATCTCTTCTACCTTTTGTGGCTCAACTCCTTAAGAAGTCCATCTACATTTGGTGCCTCTGCTTCCTCTCCTCACACTCTCTTCTAAACCTTCAGTATACAACCTGGCTTCTGACCTCATTCTCAACCGAAATTGCCCTCTCCAATTTTACCAGTGGATCTCTTCGTTGCCAGGTATATTGACTTTTTCTCAATCCTGATGCCCCTGTACTTTTCTGCTGCATTTGGCACTGTTGATCACTTTTTCTTCCTGAATATTCACTCCTTTCTAGGGTTTTGTGGCACTGCTCTCTCCTGGTGTGAACATTCTTTTGTTGGTTCTTTTTCCCTGTCATCATACCCATTCATTGTGGTCATCCCCCAAGACTCTGTCCTGAGCTCTCTTTCCCCCTGTATCATCTCGCTTGTTGGTGACCTTATCGGCTCCTATGGCTTCAACTACCCTCTCTTTGCTTGTTGTTGTCCATTCTTGAAGAAGACCACTGACATCGGGAAGGTGATGTCTTGACTTGAAAGTGAATTGGATTTGAGTGAGGCAGTCTTCCCCTCTCTAGCAGACGAATGGCAGATGTGTATATCTAGCACTAATCTCTCTGACACCAGTCACATCACCAACTGCCTTTTGAAAGACTTGAACTAGATGTTCTGTAGACATCTCAAGCTCAGCATGTCCACAACTGAACTCATTATCTTTTCCCAAAAACCTTCCCTTATTCTAGTCTTCCTTTTTTCTGTTGAGGGCACCACCATCCTCCTAGTCACCTGGGCTCAAAACCTCAATGTCATCTGGACTCCTTTCTTCACGCTTGCCTCATATTTCTCCTTTGTTGCCAGATCTTGTCTTTGATTCCTCCACAGCCTCTCTCATATAATTATTCTGCTTCTCTCCACTCACTTAGTCACAACCCATGTACAGTCTCTTGTATTATTGCACTAACCTTCTAACTGGGCCCCCTTTGCTCCTGTCTCCCCATTCTAGTTCATCCTTTTCTCCAGGATCACCCAAAGTTCTCTGTTTGGCATTTAAAGCCCTTCACAAACTGTCCTCTCCCCACCCTCCCTTTCTTCTTGCAGTTTCATCCCCTCCATATGCATTCTGTGATCCACCTGCACTGCCAGCTTGCTTGTAGTTACTCAAATACTGTGCTTCTGTTTTCATGCCTTGGCACTGGCCATCTGTCCCCATGCCTGGAATGCTCTTCCCTCTATCTCGTGACTGTCTCGGCTTCCTTCAAGATTCATCCGAAGTCCACCTTTTGCAGGAAGCCTTATCTTCCCCCACTCCTAATCATTCCAGTATTTATTAGACACCTCCTCTTCTTTGCAGGCTTTGTGCAGAGGACAAGCACAGAGAGAGAAATAATCCCTTTCGCATTGCCTTCTTTTTATTCCATGTATGTCTTGTATGTTCATGGTTATTTCTGTGTTCTCTCCACTTTGAGAATGTAATCTTTTTGGAGGCAGGCAGGGATTGTTGTCACCTTTCTTTGGGGTCTGCTACATGGTAAATATTAGTAAATGCTAAGTGATTGACCCTCTGACTTGCTCCAGACTTAACTGTGTGGGATTGGGTTGCTTCATGGTTTCCTCCTCCATGAAATGGTAGAAGCCTGGTGCTCAATTGACTAGGGTGCCCTGGAATATCATCTCCCCCTTGGGAATTTTTACATAGGTGGTCAGTCAGAAAGAAGTGGTAGCTGAGTTATTTATTTAGTACATCATTGTCTAATGTGGAACTATACCAAGTTCTTAACAGTCAGTCACTGAAACAGATTCTCTGGGAGTGTGATCCCTTATTGAGGTCAGGCTGAAGATGGTCTGACTGAGCTGCCTTTATCTTTCTTTATCTATAGTATCTCCAATTGGAAAGCAGGTATTCGTTGTAATTCCCCTTTGAAGTTTTGTTTTGCTTAAATGTTTTTCTTCATAATGAGAGGGTTTATTGGTAGTGTTAGGGTGAGGGTGTTATTAAGAAGTTACAGCATTCTAAAAAAAAATTTTTTAATTTTTCAAAGAGGGGAAACAAGATTGAGGCACCTGCTGACCCTCACTTTAGCTCCTCATAGAATCTGGTTTCCTTCAAGGATCTGTTCAAGGGCTACTTCCTTCTGTTCCTATTAATAACCCCTTGATCAGTGTTTCCTTCCACTTCATGTTATCTTGTATTGATTCATTTGAATCCAACTCCAGGAGAAGGAAAGCCCATTAACTGTAGAGACACTGATTCTTTTCTGTCTTTGTAAGAAAACAGATTCTTCACCCCCTTCTCCCATCAGTCCTATGGACTATGAATTCTGATGAATTTTTGTCTTTCTACAGAACAATGTTCGAGCTGCTGCTCTAGCCACTGTGAATGCCTGGGCAGAACAGACTGGCATGAAGGAGTGGCTAGAGGGAGAGGATCTATCTGAGGAGCTCAAAAAGGAGAATCCTTTCCTAAGGCAGGAGGTTAGTACTCTAAACAAGGCATTCCTGTGTCCTTAGCCAGCCTTTGTATACACTTAACTAGAGAAACAACACTTAATGGGAAAGAGAAGGTTGAATTTTAGAAGGCTGCTGTACGTGGAGACATGTAAACTTTCGAGAGGAGTAGGCCTCCATACTGGCTTGTGATGTTAACCTCACCTTTCACGAGCTCCCAGATGTAAGAAGTGTAGCTCTAAATCATGGTGCAAAGGTGAATTCTTTGTCATGGGTAAAGATAAATTGTCATAAGCAAATAAGTTGTCATAGTCCTGGTAAAAAGTGACCTTTCTGCTGCTAAACCCCTAAGTACTTAGGATACTTTAAAGCTACCTATTTCTTGGGATGTAAAGAAGAGAAAAGAGGACCATCTGTCTTTTTAGAAAGTGCTTTTTAACAGCGGCCAAAGGGTAAAGTTCAAAGGTACAAAGAGCCAAGACACTTGTTGATATGACTGTACTGTTAATATGTAATGTTACAGTTTTGTGTTTAATTTTTTTAAAATGTGACACAATTTTTGAGTTTATGGGCAGCAAACACATAGTTTTCATCCTTCTTGTGTTAAGAAGTGTAGTTTGAATGGGCCATTCTAAAGGTCCAGGCCTGTGTCCAGTAAAGAAGAACAAGAACATGGGGCTGACAGGCAGGCACCAAAAAGATATTGTAAAAAGTGGACGGCAAATGACTGGATCTGAAGTGAAAGTCAATTTAGAGTCCCGTGGTGTCAGAGTAAACACCGTAATAGAAAGGATAATGATACAGGGACAGTATGCAGTTATGGCAGCTCTGTCTACATCAGTTTAAAAAAGATACCTACTCCAGAAAATGGAAAGTCAACAGAAAGTAAGCTGTCAGCTGTTAGCATTTCACAGTCAGTGCAAAGCGGGCCCCACAGGAGGCGTCAGAAGAGCACAGAAAGCACCTCCAAAAGCAGACATGTCATTTACTGGCCACATGGGAAGAGAGGACCACGGCTTAGCATAAAAGCTCAATGGCGGAACATCACGTGACCTGCCCGTGGGAGACTACTATCGTCATTGCCTCAGATATAGAACAACTAAATGGTTGGAGGAAAAAGTAAGCCAGCAGGAAGCTTGGCACAGGGTCAGTTGGGCCACATCATTCCGCTGCCATTTGATGATGAAACTGGAAGGAAAACAACAAGTGCAAAGCGGAACCATTTGACCAGCATTTTTATAGGGATCTGTTTTCATTGGTGATGGTAACAAAACCACTCTGTTTTGAGTCAACCACCTTATTACCTCATTATACTATACTAGAAAGTCAATCAGCAAGCATTTATCACATTCCCACCGTGTGCCAGGCACTGTGCTGGGTGCTAGAGGCAAAGACAAATAATTAAATTGTCTCATCCCTCAAGCTTGCAGTCCAGCCAGCAGGGACAATACATATGTGGGTATGTGAAGAATATATACAAGGTGATTTGGGATGGGGGAGAGCCCTAATAGCTGAGCACATCCAGAAAGACTTTATGTCTGAGTCGCTTAGGGAATAAGTGGTTCTGTGAGGTGGAGGTGAGGAATGAGAGCATTCTAGGGACAGAAGTTGGCCAGTGCAAAGCCACAGAGATAGAGGCAGAGTGCCGTGCATGAAGAGCAGCAATGCACATGACAGAGTTTTGAAGGATTGTCTTATATCAAATAAGTACGGAGTAAATTAGTGCTGGAGGGGATTTCTCCTACCCCGACGCCTTTCCCATGGCATATATTTGAGTTTTTCTAGAAGGCACAATAAAATAAATTATTCCTATGGCATAGTAATCACTTAAAACATTTGACTTATGTAAAACACCTTTCATAATTTTCAGTCATTCTTACTTTATTCAAAACCATTTGCAGAAGCCAAACATAGAATGTTTTTAGGATAGTTAACTTGACATTTGTTGAATTTATGCTAAGAGTTTAATCATGGAACGCTAGTTTCCAAGGAATTAAAAATTATTTTTACACAGAGGGAAATAGAAAAGTGCATGGAGGTGTGAGTAGGCTGCAGCATATAACAAATAAAGATCTTGGAAGAAGAACTGGAGTAAAGAATACAGTCAGGGAAATGTCTGAGTGAAACAGATGGTCTGGTCATATGGTGAGAGTAGAGGACAGCTCATGGACAGCCTGAGTGAACATTCCACTGATATCCTCAAAATGTCAGGAGAACTCAAGGAAGGTGTCCAGCACTTAAGTGGAACTCCATGGTAAACTTGGGGGATAATGTGGGCGAGTGTTGCCTAGAAGGATGGATGGGTTGCAGTTTGTATCCTTAGAAGAAATTCCCAATCAGTGTTCAGTCAGATCCATTTTAGCATGCTAGGGTATGTATGATAGTATGCTAGGGTCGTCTCAATGGTACTTAAGGTTTACCATGAAAAGTTAGCATCACTACCATCATCCTCTCATCTCTTCCCTCCTCCGCTTCCCATCTTTTCCTAATGGAGTTTGAGGAATACCTGTTGGAGGCCACAAAAAGGAAAGTGCAGTTGGACAAACACATACATGTTCAGGTTATCTCAAGCAAAGGAGAATTACACAAGAACATAAAATTTTGCCCCAAAACTGAGACCTAGAAGACATAAGCAACTGCCAACCCATTTCCTTATTTTTTTTCTCTTAGCCAAATGAGAAGGCATGCCTTGAGTGTTTCCTGGATGAAAATATGAAAGGAGATTATTGGATCATAGTCCTAGAGTTATAAAGGACCTCAGCAGTTATCTAATTCAACCTGCTCACCTTACAGATAGGAAGTGGAGGCCTAAGTAAGACACTTGCCAAAAATCGAGTGGATGACAAAGGATAGGATAGGATAGGATACCTAGCTCTTCTGACCACAACTCCAGTGCTCTTTTATAACACAGTCTGAGCAGGTGACTGGTTTTAGGGTTGCACAAATTTCTGAGCATTGTAGGTAATGTTGGATCCTAATTTTTTTTAATCGTTTGTATTATAAATGTAGCCTCAAAGGCTCTCCTCAAACAAGACTTCTCCCACGTGTCGTGTTCAACAGTGGAAATAATTTTGTTCCATGACCTATGAAGTACTGACAACAAGAAAATATAAACAAAAGATGGGATCCCTGAGAGTAGTGCTGGCTTTTTGTCCTAACATAACTCCAGGATTTAGCAAAGGGTGTTGCAGCTAGTAGACACTTCTCTCTCTCTCTCTCTTTCTCTCACACACGCGTGCGCGCGCGTGCACACACACACACGCGTATGAAAGATATCCTAGACAAAAGAAGGATTCCTTATTGATGACTAAGCTCTCTCCTAAATGCCATTAGCACATAAGGTTGTACTAACCACGGCAAGCTTTGAAACACTGGCATGGGGCTTTAATCTCTCCGATGGCTGTGGATTTTGATCACTGTCCACATAACAAAAAGACTGTGAAAATGGCACATTACTCACACTGTGACATTGTAACAAGATGAATCCTCATTCTTCAGTGCTTATCATAGATGGGCACTGTAAGCGGACAGTGAGCTGACTGAGAAGCAAATAGGAAGAGATGGGGCTGGATCTCATTTGAGGAATTGTGTAGTTCCATGATTTTGAGCTGCAATACTTGTGACTGAATTAAGGCTCACCATGAAGCAAAAGAAATAACATTAATAGTTGACATGTGTCTATTGCACTCTAAAGTTTGCTCGGTGCTCATGATCTCCTTTGGGCCTCACCACACCACCGTGAGGTGGACGCTACAGGTGATGTGCCCATTTTGCAGATGAAGAGCCTGGTGGGCAGGGACTTGACTACTTCATATGTACTTTCACAGGTAATAATAACAGGCTTCAAACCCAGGTCTTTAACTTCAGGCTGTCCTTTCTCTGCAGCATGTCACTGATGACAAATTGCATGTGAGAATGTAGTATGTAAGACATTATCAGTTACTTCTCTATCATTCTTGCTACATCTCTATTTTACTTCCTTTTCTTATATAATAAATGGATGGCTTAAGTGCTGGTGGGTCCTCTGTGAAGGAGTTATGGACATCACCCAGCAAGAATGTGGTAGAATGAGATAGTATGATGGAGTTGCAGTGAACATTGGTGGAGGGGATATACACACAAGGAACATCTTAAATCCATCAGGTTATTCCATGCAAGAACTGACTCGGTGTCGGGAACTTGTCAAGCCTCGTAGTTGTCTCCTCAGGTGCCTAACTGATCTCTGTTTTCTTTTGACAGCTGCTAGGTTGGCTGGCGGAAAAGCTTCCTGCTCTCCGCTCCACTCCCACAGACCTCATCCTGTGTGTCCCTCATTTGTACTCATGCTTGGAGGATCGGAATGGAGATGTACGGAAAAAGGCCCAGGATGCCTTGCCATTCTTCATGATGCATCTGGGCTACGAGAAGATGGCCAAGGCCACTGGGAAACTCAAGGTAGACCTTTAGGAAAATTTAGAAGAAGCCATACACTATTCGCCTCTCATTTCTGAGTCAGGGCTTAAACTATTTGTGAGAGGAGAAACATCCTATTTGGCAGTGTAGAATCTCTCCAAAAAGAATTCTTTCCTGACTTCGATGTCCTCCCAGAAACTTTTGTCCTTACAGTACGGTGACTGAGTATGATTGCATATGGTTACTTTCCTCCCTGTGTGCTGCCTTTCTCCCTTCTGTGCATCAAAACTGGGAGCACTCCTAGTAGCCCCAAGCAGTTAAAGTCATTCGGTTGAGAACAAATCTGCTAACAAGTGTACATTAGGTGTTTCATGTATGGTGACTGATTTATGGGCTCTCTCTCCCTAGCCAACTTCCAAGGACCAGGTACTGGCCATGCTAGAGAAAGCTAAAGTCAACATGCCAGCCAAACCTGCTGCCCCTGCGAAAACATCCTCCAAACCTGCGGGAGGGGCAGGTCCAGCCAAATTCCAACCTGTATCAGGTACATGTCTCTCATAAGGATAAGATAGGCAGGAAAGGATGTGTCCTTGCCAAGAGTCCAGCCAAAATTCCGTATCATAGCTCCTTGGAGCCTTTGTTCTCAAAGTGGTTTCTCACTTTTTTTTTCTTTCTCAAGGACTAGGACAGTTGGTGGGAGGTTATCTGGTCTGATTTCTGTCTCTACCGTGTACCTTGAATACATCCCTTTTTCTCCATTCAGCTATCACTAAAGTGCTTAATTTGGGTCCTTATCACCTCTTGCCTAGATTATTATAACAGCCCCTAATTTGTCTCCTTGCCTTAGATCTCTCCTTACAGCTTCTAAAAATGCAGGTTTGGCCATATCTCTCCATCCCCTCCCCCACCCCACTAAAAAACAAAACAAAACTGTAGGGATTCTCTGTTCCCTGGGATTAAACATAAATCCCCGTTTGGAAGTTAAAGTTCTTTACAGTCTACTGTCATCCTAACTTTCCAGACTGTTCTCTATCTTTCCCCCGACCCCTGCACCCCACCCCACCCCCAGCACTTTGTGTGGTCTAGTCAGACTGGTTCTCCCATGACTGGCTACTCTCATTCCTCACTGACATCACTTAGAATCTCTGGTTTTCTCCCAGGTGCAGCTCAGGCCCCACCTACTGGAGGCCCTTACTGGTGCCTCACCCTCCCCTTCCCCCTTATCCTGGATTTGTTTTGCATAAATTTTGTCTATACCTACATGTGTGCATTTTGTCTCCTATTAGAATATAAGCTCCTTGAGGGCAGAAACTGTTGCCAGTTTTGTCTTTGTACTGCTTGACTTTGTGATATTTAGATAATAGCACAATGCCTGGTATGACTGGCACATAGCAGATGCTAAATAAATGCACCAAGAGCTACCGCATGTACAGTCCCAGAAGGTAGTAATTCATCCTGTCTTTAAACCTACAACCACCCCCCGTAAATTGACATAGAAAGTTAGGACTAGAGGAGACCTTAGGTACCGTCTTGTCCAGACCTGCTCATTTTACATCAGAGAGAGAGCCCCGTTCCACGAACCTCGTGCATCCCAGGCCCAGGACTTTTCAGGTCCTCCTGCATTGTCTCTCAACACGGGCCATCTTGATCAGTCATCCATGTGAAGGTTTCCTCCTTTTACTCCACTTTGGGAGCTACAGGGCACATGGGATACAGCCTAGTTTAGTAAGCTGGCTTATGGGCTTTGGATTCTGAGCTGCAAGAACATGGCTCTCACCAGAAGTTGTTACTGCTACAATTCGCAGTCTTATTGGGATTGAGCTGAATCTCAGAATATCTCAGGATATCTCTGGGGACAGTTAATTTAAAATTGCACTATTTTTGCTAGGCTGTTTTGTGAGGATGGTACCATCACTATTTCTTGTCTGTAGAACCAAGGAGTTGTAGTGAACAGGGAAGCTAATAAAACTGCCTGTTAACCATTGGTTTGGAATAACAAGTTCTTTTATCATGTTGGTATATTTAAACTCCTGTTTTTCACTTTAGCAAAGTGATAACATTTCTACTTTGTACCTTTTTTTAAGTGAGACTTCCTATAAGGTAGCAGTATAGGAAGAATACATGGGAGCCAGCTCTACCCAGATCTCAGCAAGATAACAAATGTTCCCTTTTACCAAAAAAACTCCCCAAAATGGAGAAGAAACTCCAAAATAACTAAAATTGAAAATGACCTGGCTATTTCTATCTATGAGGTGCTGTTCTGCTGCCCGGGAGTCGTATAGCTTGAACTTAGGCTACTATCTCAAGCCCCTCATGCTTTATCTTCTATGGCACCCCCTATGGTAGGGACTTCACTTGTCTATTTCCTATCTCCACAAACCTCCAGGGGCTTCCCCCAGCTTATTTCCATTCCCAGCACTGGCCTAGACCAGGCCTACTCAGGCCTGCTTCCAGGTCTTTTATAGTTTCCTATGCACTGCTCCCCCCATTATCAAGCCAGAAGCATCCAACCCAGCACCCAGCCTAAGGTAAAGGGAGTCTTTGGCTCTACCCTCCCCACATGTATCAGGATCCCATGTGGCTCCTTAAGTCTTTTATTGGAGCAGGGTAGACTCCCTTCCACTCTCCTGTCTGACTCAAAACCTGAACAGAGGAAGATGCCCTCTTTTCCTCTACTCTTATGTTCCCCATACATCCCCCACCCCAAAACAAAGTCACCACATGGAAAGTCCTCACCAAAGCTGCTCTTTCCTCTCCCCCTTACCCTGCTGGCAGCCATTGCTGTTCTCTCTTGAGCCCCTGTCACCAGGTATGACCTTTCTATCATTTCTGTCCCTTGAGTTAAAGAAATGATTAGTATCTTATAGTTATAGCTCAAAGGGACATTAGTGGTTATCTGGTTCAATCCTCTCATTTTACAGATGGGGAAACTGAGGCCCACATTGAGCCATATGTCCTCTGACTCAGAATCCAGCCTTCTTTCCACTGTGCCATGCTGAACATTTTTGACATGGTAGAGAACCAAAGACGTTATAAATCTTCTTTAGGTGTGCAATGTCTGAGGTGCCAGCTCTACCAAAAGCTAAATTAAGCAATCCAGTATCAGAAAATGCAAAATCAAAAGATGAACAATAAACAAATCACTCATCTCAGCTGCTTATTTAATAAATTGAAATTAGCTAAAAAAAGGAGAAATAGGATATACATTGGTTTTTGAGTAAGTGTAGAGTGCCCCTCAAACTGGTCCAGTGCTAGGTTGTAGAGAAATAGCATATCAGTTCATTGTTTTGTTTTCAGATGGTGTGGTGTAATTAGAAACAAATGAGTAAAAATTTTAATGGAAACTGAAAAACTCTTCAATAGCAGTTGGTCTTAAAAAGAAATAAGAAAAAAGATAATGTTTAGAGGTCAATGACAGCAGTAATTTCTGCATATTAAAGTCTTGGAGGCACCCGACAGAACAGTTCTTAGAGGCAAATTTCTATTGCTGAGTGTTGATGTTGAAAAAAAGTATTTCCTTGATCAAGCAGGTATTAACCACTAATGTGACGTAACTGACACTGTGCTAGGCAAAAATAAAACATTCCCCATCCACGTGGAGGGTACATTTTGTTGAGGGAAAGAACACATATTTGTAGAAGTGAAGATAAAAAGTGAGTAATTTACAGTAGTTGTGAGCAGTGTAACAGAGATTCCAGAGGACATGGTGGATGGGTAAGCAGGTGGCCTAGAACTGACAAGGATGGGCCTGGCATACTGACAGGGGTCAGGAAAGGAAGCTGTGGCCTCCGCAGTCACCAGCGCAGAATCACAGGCATTCTTAGTGGAGGTACTGAGCAGTGGGGTTCAGCATCCTTCAGTGTGGCAAACGATGAGGGAGGTGGAAGTAGAACCCCCACAGAGAGGGGTATAGCTGCCCCCTCCCTAGTTGGTGATCAAGGCAGGGACCAGGTTAGTTCTAGACAAGTCAAGTGTGTTTGAGGTCCTTCAGGACCTCAGGAGGTCAGGTTTGCCCCAAGACTCACTTCAGTGCTGAGGAGGGTCTTTCACCTAAAGATACGAGAGGCAGAGTAAAATGATAGTGCAGAAGGTTGGGGTTTTTGTTGTTGTTGTTGTTGTTGTTTTAAAAGGTTATTCTACTAATTTCTGCTCTTAACTTTTTAGAAAATGAAAGAAAATTGAATTGATAAATAAAACCAGGATCTAGTTCTTTGAAAATACCATAAAATTGACAAATCATTAGCAAATTTAATCAAAAAAGGAGAGAGAACGAAATTACAAATGGAAAAGGTGAGATTGTAGCAAACACAAAAGAAAGTAAGAACATCATGAGCAGGGGACAATTAAACTCACAACTAGATACTAAAAATATAGAAGATAATTTCTTAGAGTAAAAAAGTTATTTACAAAAATATAAATTACCTAAATTTGCATAGTAAGAAATTAATAATAATAACAAGCCAAGCTAGAATAAAACAGATTACAAATGATTCTAGTACTCCGTCCCACCCCATCCCCTGCACACAATACACACACACACACACACACACACACACACACACACACGTACACGTGTGCATGCACGCACATGCAAGCATGTATCAGATGTATTCTCTGATGAATTTTTTCAGACTTTCCAAAAACAAAACTACTTTTATTCATCAATGCAACAAAAGGTAAAACTCTAGCCAGTAGTTTTCCTAAGGAAAATATAATGGTTATTCTTAAAATACGACAAAGATAACTCTAAAAAAGGTTATATATTCATTTGTTAAAATGAATATAGATTGAAAATTATGAAATAAAATTTTACATTATAAAATTTTGTTCATAGCAAAACGGCTTCAAAATTTAGAAGCTGTACGTAGTAGTTGTAGTTTCATATACAATCCTCTTTTTCTGTTCTACTTTGTATATAGAAGTACTCAATTTATTTTGTGTTTAAGGTCAGAGTAACGAAAAAAATTTTAAAAAGAAAGAAAAATGATTGTTCATGACTAAGAGGAGATTCCATTCACTTTATCAGGCATGTAGAATATCAGAGACAAGTTAACAACCTAGTAGATAGAGCATAAACAAAAGAAACAAACCCAGATGAAGAGAAAACATTTGATAAAAATAGAACTTTTATTCCTGACTGAAAAAACACTGAAAGGAATAGAAATAGAGGGATTTTTCTCTATATGACAAAAAAAAAAAATCTGAAGACAAGAGCCAGCATAATGTAGAATAAAAAGGCATTACAAACGGTTTCACTAAAAAATCAAAACAAAGATGTGGACTTTCACTGGCATAAGACAGTGGATCATGAGCTGGATTTGGAGTTAGGATCCTGACCTCAGTTTGAAACCCAGTTCTGCTACTTACAACCGGTGTGACCTTAGATGAATAATTATTTAAACCTCTGACCCCCAGGTTCTTCCCACTATAAAACGAGAGTGTTAGACTTGATCTTTCTGCCTGTAAATCTGTGAGCCTTTGACCACATCTCTTTGGCATTATATTGGAAATTGCAGCAAGTTCAATGACAGGACAAAGAAATCAGATTATTTGGAATTGAAGAGGTCCAAATTGGGTCTTTTCCAGTTCTGACTCTGGAACCTTTATAGGTAATTTGATAGTATCTCTAGAAAATCATCTTCCTCAGAAAATTGAGACAAAGTATTATTAGCAAGATCACAGTATATAAGATTAACCACAAATTATTTGTACTTTTTAGTAGTAGTAAAGATCAGGAAAACAAAGAACTCTACTTGCAAAAAAAAAAAAAAAATCAAATACTTGGTAATTAACCTTTCTAGATATAGACGTAACCTGTATGAGAATGAGAGCAAAACTGTAATGATTGAAATAAGGCCTAAATAATTTGAGTGACATTCAGAGTTCGTGACTAGGGCTGATCAGTATAATAAAAATGAAGATAAAGAATTAATATATAAACGATTTCCTCATACAATTGGAAAATCTAATGAAATTTATATCAAAAAACAGTGGCAAGAACATTAAAGGTTTTATTGGGGAAAAGCTGAAAAAGGTAGCCCGGAACTTTTAGACTTAAAAATTAGAGTGTAGTTATCAAACCTGTCTGGTTCTGGACCAAAACATAAAGAAATAGATCAGTGAGTTATAACATACCTGAGATTGCCAGTGGAAATGTATACAAATTGTGAGTAATTGATAAGTGCATGGGAAATTAAAATTAGGGAAAGAGTTTGTTATCTAACAGATGCACTAGGGGAAATTTTGCTATTTGGCAGAAAATGGATTTAGACATATCATACCATATACCCTACTCAGATGACAGAACTCTCAGTTCCAACAGTCTAATGGGACTTTTAAAAAGAAAGAAAATAGAAGAATACATTTATTTCAGTTGTAGGGAATAGATTATTTTTGTTGTGGAGAGGACCAAGCTAGATGCCTGATTATACTAAAATAATTTCTGTTCATTGAGAAGCAAGATGATCAAAATTACAAGAAAACACAGGAAAAATTTCTTGCAAATATGACAGGTAAAAATAACACTGAAATTTTATGTGGAACTGTTAAGAAATTATAAAGCCTTCCCTGATGAATAATGGTCAAAAGATATGAACATTTTGCAAAAGAAGAAATACATATTGTTTATGATCACTTGGGGAAAAAATTCAGCCTTCCCAGTGATCAAAGAGATAGACTAAGCCACCACTTCACACCAATATAATGGAATGCTCTAAAGTAATTAAAATCAAAAGTCATAAGGAATAGAAAGAAATTTGGGAAAGACTTTTATGAAATAATGCACAGTGAAGAAAGCAGATTCAGGACAACAGAGCAAACTGTGACCATGTAAAAGGGAAAGGGAGAGGGAATGGATGGACCAGATATTCAGAGGGATTGAAGGGATGGTGCCTAAAAATTCATTTGTCATGCCATTGCATATAGTTTCAAAGTAAGTTTAGTTGGTGGTACTGATGATTAACAATAAGTTTATAGTCATTTTCTGAAAATAGCTTGAAATAGCTTCTTTTTCTTCCCCGTCAAAGCACCTGTGGAAGATTCCATGTCCAGCCCTGCAGAGTCCAAGCCTGACCCTAAAAAAGCCAGAGGTGGAGGGGTTTCCTCAAAAGCCAAGGTAAGAGAATTTTTTACTTAGTTTTAAATGACTTTTACCCATCTGATTTCAGGACAAATAGAAGTTGAGGTTAGCAAAATTTTTTTTATAAATGTGTGAAGCACCATTATTTTCATTACTCTTTGTGTCCTTACAAGTAGAGTATTTGTAAATAAAGGTCTTCCCTAGGAGATTTTTAAAAACTAAAGCTGACAGCGGCTGCCTTTGAGGGCAAACTCTGTTTTCTAGATATGCTATTACTGACCCTACTTCTTTTAAAAAGCTCTGTAGTAATAAGAATGAGACCTACTTTTTCAAACGTAGAGTCATCCCAACCCCTTTCTTTCTTCTACCCTTCCCTCCCCCCGTTGAAAAAGAAAAGCAGAAGAGTAGCAGTAGAGTTTCCAACTGGCAGTAGGAGAGAAAGAGAGAGAAAAGAGGGTCATTGAAACGTGTTTTTAAATGCACAGAAAAATCGGACAAGCAAGACAACTTTGAAAATTTTTTTTAATTTAACCTTTTTATTTATTTTTTCTTATTTTGTTCAGTGATTTTTTAAAAAATTTTTTTTTTTTGGGTGAGGCAATTGGGATCAAGTGACTTGCCCAGGGTTACACAGCTAGTAAGTGTCAATTGTCTAAGGCCAGATTTGAACTCAGATTCTCCTAATTCCAGGACCAGTGCTCTATCCACGTGCCACCTAGCTGACCCTTACCTTTGAAAGTTACGTTAATTTTATTATGCGCTTAAATGGAAAAGCAAGCTGTATTTGATAGACTGAAATTTTAATGTACAGTCCTCTTTTTCTGGTATAGTCTGTCTATGGAAATGTACATTTTATTTGGCATTAAGTTAAAAATTAAGAAAGACCTCATATAAACTGCTCAATAAAAGGAAAAAAGAGAAGTTCAGTACTGGTGATAGGGGATTACAGACCTCAAACCATGTGATTATTCATTACACCTCCTTATTTCTTAGAGGAACTAAGAGCCCTCTTCTGTTTATTCTGTCACTCTTCTCTTTCTTTCCCCATGTTCATAATCTAGTGAGTCTGCCTAACAGCAGTTCACTAAATTAAGCTGTGAGGATGAGGTCCTTTTTTATTCTAGTTCTTGTCTCCTCTTCCCTCCCCTCTCATCCAAATCTCTTATTTGTGGGCAGGAAGGGAGTTTTTATTTATTTTTTTTTTTCTGTGTCTCAGAAATGGGCCGAGGCTGGTTTTTACCACTAATAGGTGATTTGGCTAGGGAATAAAACCTCCTAGCTATTTAAGGATTTTTGAGCTACTTTTGTTGTTTATTGTATTGACCTTGCACATTTAAATTCATAGTCAGCATGAGCTTACATTAACTGCTCCATACATTCCTCTTAACCAGTACAAACATTTTGGAACTTGCATTATATTTAAAAACTACTTAATGATTTTCAAAATACTTTCCTTGAATGGGTCAAAAGGCAAGCTAGGTGGAGCACTGGGCCTGAAGTCAAGAAAACCTGAGTTCAGATTTGGCCTCAGACTCTTACTAGTTGTGTGACCCTGGGCATGTCATATAATCTCTGTCTGCCTCAAGTTTCCTCATTTGGAAAAAGGGGGTGATAATAATAGCACCAACCTCCCAGAGTTGTTGTGAGGATCAAGTGAAATAAATCATAATTGTAAAGCACCTAGCACAGTGCCTGGCACGTGGTGGGTGCCATGTAAATATTAGCTGTTATGGTCGACATCATTGTCAGTCTGTGACAGTGAGCTACAAAGGGGTTGTGATTAAATCGTTCCATACTGAAGGATAGAACAAAGCTTTTTGACCTAAGGAATATGAAATGTAGCCCTCTTTTCAGAGTTCTTTTAGCGCAAATACCTGGAAGTAATATTGAGGGCTTCATGTAGCTCATTACTTTGATTTGCCTGAACAAAAATATTTTTTGGCTTATTGCAGCTGTCTAATGGTAATGACAGCTTTTCTGACTGCAATACTAGCCTGAGCAAGAAATGGACAGCCACACAGGTACCCAGGAACAGGACCATAAGCACGGGTATGGTTCTCACGGGCGCTTGGTCAGCTGTGGTGGAGGGACCTGGTTTTGTTGTTAGTAGGGCACACACAGAGAGGATGTGGCATGTTCCCTGTGAGATTCTGTGGTCGTTTGTTTCTCTTTCATGTGGAACAAAGCACTGGCTCGCCACCTTGGGTCAGTGTGGTAGAATCTGCACTTTGCTTGGGCAGCCCATGCCTTCCTGAGGACAGCTTTGTTTGGCTGTGTTGCTGATCATTTGCCCTTCCATGTTTTCTTTTGCTCATCATTCTCCCCACCATCTCTCCAGGGTGTACAAGGAAAGAAGATGCCAAGTAAAGCTAGCTTAAAAGAAGAAGACGATAGGTCTGGTCCTATTTTCATTGTTGTACCAAACGGGAAGGAGCAAAGGATGAAGGATGAAAAGGCATTAAAGGTAAAGCCCAAGTATAGTCCAGAATCACTGCTGTATCAGGTGGTGCCTTGTCTCAGAACTCAATCTTACTGTGTTACAGGAGCTAATATAAAACTCTTTAGAAAAGCCGTAATTCCTACAAAAGACTGTGTAGAACAGATCTACCACATACCTTTTGTTTCAGCAGAGAAGAGCTCTTCATTGAGCCTCTTAAGATATGCTTTGTAACATAGGGAAAATTCCTAAGGCACAAACCACTTTATTTCATCGTCAGTCCCTTTTGAACTCATCGTGATTATCAGGCTTCATTTGTAGACTGCGTGTCTGGCTGGTCCAGCTTTTGTCTGAACATCAGTAATTGAGACTTGACTAGGATCCTTCCCTACATCTGCATGTGCAAGTTCACCCAAGTTCATTCAACAAACATTTCATAATCCCTAGTATGTGGTATGTGAAAGGCTAGGCACTGGGGATAAAGAGACAGAAGCAAGACCGATACTGCCCTTGACCTGACATTCCACTGGGGGCTCAGATGATTAAATTCAAGGTTATTTTGAGGACCAAGAAAACCCTTGAAAACATTAGATTGAGGGTGACACTGAGCCGTGAAGGAAGGGACACAAGACTGCTTAGGCTAAATAGAGGTCAATGCATGTCATGCTTTTTTCCTTTTTTAAGTGAGTTCATCTGTGAGCACAGACCCTGTTGAACTTTGGCATCTGGGGCTCTGACCACCCAGAATGCCGTATCACAAGCAAGGGTTCTTTCTGTAATCCCTTTGCACAAACATTGGGCTCATCAGCTCAGCCATTCCCCAGGTGCTTATCTGTGACCACTTGCAGGTGCTGAAATGGAATTTCACCACTCCCCGAGATGAGTACATCGAGCAGTTAAAGATGCAGATGTCCAGCTGCGTGGCCAGATGGTTACAAGATGAGATGTTTCACTCAGACTTTCAGCATCACAACAAAGCCCTGGCTGTTATGGTTGATGTAAGTTTGGAGTAGAATGTAAAAACATACGCTTGTTTTGTGGAGAGGTTGAGCAGTTAGAGGCCAGATTGAGGGGAGAGGGGCAGCTTGGTGGCACAGTGGATAGAGCACTGGTCCTGAAGTCAGGAGGACCTGAGTTCAAATCAGGCCTCAGACCAAACACTTGACACTTACTAGCTGTGTGACCCTGGGCAAGTCATTTAACACCAGTTGCCTAAAAAAAAAAAAAAAAGATTGAGGGAACAGGTTGTTATTCCCAGCTGAGATTTGGGTCTTATATTTGATCAACTGTACCATGAAAAATAAACATTGAAACAGCAACATGAAGTAAGAAACCTGCCCAATCCCAGAAGAATTGCCATTCATTTTCCAATGCTGTAGCTTCTCATAGCCCTGGTGATGGTGTCATCAACATATTGCTTCTATCTCTGCCTCCATTGATTTTCAGCCACATATTCTCTACTTCCCTACTCTTATTTCTGGGTTTTCTCGCCTGAGTCCTTTTTTTTTAAAATATGCATGTGTAATATTTTTTTTTAACTTTTGTTTTTAAAACTTTGGGTTCCAAATTTTCTAAAACTATAGAACGCTTCACGAATCTGCGTGTCATCCTTGCACAGGGGCCACGCTAATCTTCTCTGTATCATTCCAATTTTAGTATATGTGCTGCCAAAGCAAGCACCTGAGTACTTTTTTATCAATAGAAACATCTGCCCCATCTCTCTTCTCCTCCACCCACGTTGTGCCCATCTTGTTTCCTTTGAATAAAGTCTGTCCTTCTAGAGCCACATTCCTGTGCCAGGCCTCATCTCACAAAGTCTTGGTGATGCCTGGGAGTCCCATGTGCATCATTGAGTCAGCATTCCCAGCTCTTCCTGCTTATACAGATCCTTCTGTACTTTCTAGACATGCCTCACCCATATTTACTTGTGAAGTTGATTATTTGAATCTAAGACTAAGACTTCACATTTGTTCAGTTCTTAAGCATTTTCAGAGAAGCATTGTAACATGTTAGATGGAAATCTGGCCTTTGAGTGCCAAAGAGCTGAGTTTGAGTCCTGCTTCTGAGACTTATTGGCTTGGTGACCTGGGCAAATCATATAACTTCTCTGAGACCCAAGCAGATTTCAGGACTCCAGACAGATAGGTTTATTCCTGTCATTATTGGGCATACTCCATCCAAAGGCCAGCAGCCTTTCATTCTGCTTTAATTTAAATCTTAGTCTAAAATTCAAAACTCTTTCTCAGATACTATTTTCATCAGCTGTTCTCTTGCCCCAATTGCATTTCTTGTGTGAATTTCTTGTCTTCTGAGGAAAACAGTGATGAAAACGCTACTGGTTCCCTAAGGTCTTGAGAGTCTTGCCCAAGACTTTCATAATCCTTAGCAATGATTTATAGATTCTTTCTGCAGTATTGCTTGTGTTAGTGTGAATCGCCCAGTGTAGGTAGTAGTCACTTTCCCAAAACTCTCCTTTCATCATGCCCTTCCTCTGTTAAAGGACCTCCATTGACTTTCTTTTACCAAGTGTAAACAGCTCTCTCCACCTGGCATTCAGGGTGCTCCATGACATGGTCCCCGGACAAGGATCTCACCTTTAGGGGACCATCAGCTAGGTTAATGCTCACATACAATCTAAAAACTGACTTCTAGCACCTTCTGCCTTGCTTCTTTGCCACCATTCTGTCTCCATCACCGTAGAAATACAAGGGCGCAAAATATAGATTGTTGTAAAACTTTGTTTCACGTGTTTCTATAGCAAAAACAACAACAGTCACTAAGTATAATTTCAGTGGTGATGAGTCTCCCTGTATGTAATTGCATTGGCCTTTGGAGAACAAATTAGACCACACCCCAGATCCTCTCTATCATGGTAAAGCTTTCAAGGCCTGGCACTCTGCTGGCATAGTCTTTGGAACCCAGGGTCTCATTTGTACCGTAATGAAACAGAGGGATAGGACTTTTTCAGAGGAATGGAGTATTTTAACGCTGTGTAGAAGAGAAACATAAAGAGACAAGGTGGTCTCTTGTGCTCTGTTCTGGTGACAGAGTTGGGAAATCCCTGGGTTTGAATTTGTAGTAAAAGTAGCAGAATTTCAGAGGGGCCTTAGAAAATGGAGGGCAAAGGCATTCTTTGTTGTCTGTTAATTTATTTGATTCTGTTTTCTTAAAAGCCATGGTCTTTTAATATATTTTATTTATTTTGTTCAAGTATTTGTTTTTGTTGACAGTTATGCTATAAGTTGGGGAGGGAAAAACCTAAAATCAAGTGCCCATAGTTTGCAGTATTCAGCTATGGTACAGTTAAGTAGGTATTTGTTCAATGAAAATGCGTCTTTTATGCAATCGGAGTTGTACTCTTTTCTTGTCTTCAAGCACTTGGAGAGTGAGAAGGAAGGTGTCATTAGTTGCCTGGATCTTATCCTGAAGTGGCTTACCCTGAGGTTCTTTGATACCAACACCAGTGTCCTCATGAAAGCTCTGGAGTACCTGAAGTCACTCTTTACTCTGCTGAGCGATGAAGAGTACCACCTGACTGAGAATGAGGCTTCTTCCTTCATCCCCTATCTCGTCCTCAAGGTGGGGTGGCCTTCTTTCTCTGAAAATAATGAGCCACTTTCCAGTATGATCGTTCTTATCTCTCCTCTATTCTTAGGTTGGCTACACAGTGTCACCCCTTCTTTTCTTTAAGAACAGACTGTATATGGAGAAAAATACATAAAAAGTACTTTGCTTTACTGGATTTTTCTTGTTGACCAGGTTGGGGAGCCAAAAGATGTTATTCGCAAAGATGTTCGTGCCATCCTAAACCGGATGTGCCTTGTCTATCCAGCCAGCAAAATGTTCCCTTTTATCATGGAAGGAACCAAGTCCAAGAATTCCAAGCAGCGAGCAGGTAGAGTATGTAACTTAGTTTGGGGCAGGAGTTCATTGAGTTTCCTTACTGATCAAGCAACCAGCATTTATTGAGTAACTACTGAATAAATGTACCTGTTGTGCATTAGGCACTGAGGATGATAAAAAGACCGCAATGAAAAGCAGGTTCCACATGAATATCCTGTGTAGTTGATCCTAGTTAAGGTTACATATGGCAAGGTCACACACTTTTTAACTTGGATTAGGAGATTGTGGATTAGTTGAAGCCTTATGGACCCATGGGAACTACCCATTAACACCCTGGTCACAAAACTAAGTGCCCAGGGGCCAGCTGCCCCACAGCCTTCCTACCTGAAACCCCATGTGTTTCACACAGGTGTTCTATAGAGGAGAGGCTGGCAGGGCTAGAGTAGTTGGGGTTTCAACGTGTCCCAAGGGAGAATCTGTCCAGCAAACCTAGATCACTGTACCAGGTGTCTCTTGGTCACATCTTGTGTTAGTCCAGCCTTTCTGGATGATTTGTTGGGTTTTCTCTTTGATTTCCTTAGAATGCTTGGAAGAGCTAGGTTGTCTGGTTGAATCCTATGGCATGAATGTTTGCCAGCCAACCCCAGGAAAAGCCTTAAAGGAGATGGCTATCCACATTGGCGATCGCGACAACACCGTTCGCAATGCTGCCCTCAACACCATTGTGACGGTCTACAATGTGCATGGGGATCAAGTGTTCAAACTCATTGGAAATGTGAGTGGCCTTTTTTTCTTGGAGATAATCCTCTCATCAGGGTGGTGTGGATGGATGGTCCCCAGACACCCTGGTGTTTGTCTCAGCCGTTCAGTGTTTCATAGATAACCCGCTGAAGGAATATAGCAAACTGACCAGCCTTGTGGCAGACCTAAAATTATGAATTAGAGGAGGTTTGAGAGTCTCCTTCTGGCTGCTTACTCAGAGCAGTTCACTAATATGGCTGGACCTTCCACGTAACAATAAGGAGACCACTTTATATCAATCCATGTGAGACTTTTCCAAATGCTTTGAAATGTATAATCTAGCAGCCCTTGGGGTGGATTGAGTGGATGGAGGATTAAAAATTCAGAAACTGAGACAAAAAGAAAGAAGCAGGTGATTAGTGGGGAGGAATAGTCATACTGGCAGGGATACAGAGCTTCACATAATACATATTTGCCCCTTTCATTGGTGGATCCTTACCGATGTTGCTTCTCCTTTATTCTTCTACTAGTAATGTGCTCTGTCATGACACTAGTTAGTTATTAATTAGTAGTGGTTAAAGAGACTTCAGCTTTCTGTGCATTAACACAGTAAGAGTTTTTATCTGTATGTAGAGCCAGTTCTCACTTGACATAAGTGGACAAGTCTGCAGACCTCTCCCTCCCCTCACAGAGCTCCACATGGCCCCACCCCTTCTGAGGCTCTGCAGGCCCGAAGCTAGACTGGCTTCAGGGCTTGGGGACCCTCAAGGACCCTTGGCACAGGCTGCCCCGCTACTGCTTCCTGCCAGGAGCCAGAGTCCAGGCTGGCTTGGCCTCGAAGAGGAATTTGCATAATGTGAATTTACATAAAGTGAGAACTGTCTATATACAAATGTGGGTGTTATATCTCTTTCCTCATTTTTGATCTATAGTCTTTGAAATCTAGCAGGGAGAACATGTCAAGTATTCTAAGCTCACAGAGCGTAAAGATGCTTTGAATTCAACTTTGATTTGTCACACAGCTTTCTGAAAAGGACATGAGCATGCTTGAGGAGAGGATTAAGCGATCAGCAAAGAGGCCAGCGGCTGCCCCGATAAAACAGGTGGAAGAGAGACCTCAGCGAACTCAGAACTTGAACTCCAATGCCAACATGTTACGCAAGGGGCCAGCTGAGGACATGTCCTCCAGACTCAAGTATGTACCAGGAAGTGACCGTCTGTGGACCTCCTTGTGGTCTCTGCCCTTATGCTCAGAGCCTGTCCTGTAATGGGATCTTGAGTTCTTGTAACCATTGTCTTGCATGACAGAGTGTCTGGGCAAATATTATGTAACAATGTTTGATCCTTCCGTCTTCATTGTCTTTGTCTTTGTCTCAAAACCTCTTCTAAATGGTATTGTGCCTTCTTTCACTGCTTCTCCGTGGACAGAATTATGTATCGCACTTACAGGATGTAAGTACTGCCTGCTAACTCCTGTTAGCAGGACTCTTATATCTTTGTAACTTCTGACTTGGCTTCATCCCCTCTGCAGGGTGACCGCCTTAGAGTTTAAGAGCAGGGTGGTGGGGGTGTCCATAAGGATGGATAGAGTTGAGTCCTCTTCCTGTTCACAGGCATTTGTAGCCTGACCACTAATACATGTGGCAGTTCAGTGCTGGGAGCCTCCCGTTGTCAGCCCATCGTCCTCCTGTGCATCGTGACGCTTGATCATAGCTAGATTCTGTTTGGGGGCGACAGCTGATAAGCACGCAATCCAGAACTGGCTCACATGGGGTATACTTCTGGGGGTCATGCCACAAGGATGATGTTGACTCCTGTGAATCCCGGAAGTGTTAACATCCAAAGTTCAGATGAGCTGGCATCCATTCCTCGCCACAAATATTCCCACGAAAAGAAGTAACTCCATCTCTGGGATGCTCCACTCTGAGCACTGCCTGAACTGATCCTCATAATGAACATATCTTTAATGCCGGTGAATTTGGCGGGGAACATGGGCGGGAGAGCCATCTCTTTGACCTTTTATGCTTTGGTCACAAAGAGGTGGGCTCTGAGCCGGTTTGTGCTGCCACATGTGTATATAGACACAGTCTTGGTTCTTCTCCAAGTAAAATTGCGTTAATCTTTGAGTGTAAATTAACTAATAGCTCCCCTTCCAGAATATCTATGAGTCAGGGCAGTTAACAGCTAAGAGCCCTAATCAAGGACTCGAGCCAGTCAGGGGGGTTGAGTGAAACCAGAAGTTAAACATTTGCTTGGAAGCTTTTTGGCCCCTGGTGGGCCTGCTCGTACGACTTGATGAAGAGATCCTACACTCATGCAGTCAACTCCTTTTTTCTCCCTTTAGCCAAGCTCGCAGCTTAAGTGGGCACTCTGAGGCGGCCCATACAGTACCCCGCGAATTCCAGCTGGACCTAGATGAAATAGAAAATGATAACGGTACCGTCCGATGTGAGATGCCAGCCCTGGTCCAGCACAAACTGGATGACATTTTTGAGCCAGTCCTTATCCCCGAACCCAAGTAAGTCCAAACTCTTCCCTCCAGAAAATCCTGGTTTTGATCGCCCTCAGTGGAGTAGGGATGGGAGCTTGGCAAAGTGAGACATAAGCTGATTGGGGCTGATCTGGCCTGCATAATAATATTCCTGTTAGTAAGGCTTGGGCCTAACAGAAAGTGATTTTTTTCTTGTTCACCACTGGTGCCTGGCTTAGACGATTTAACTTCTTCCCCTTTCCCTGCTGCTGCCTAGGATTCGGGCTGTTTCTCCCCATTTTGATGACATGCACAGTAATACAGCATCCACAATCAACTTCATTATCTCCCAAGTTGCCAGTGGTGACATCAACACCAGCGTCCAGGCCCTAACCCAGGTAAGAAGGCCATTGTATATTTGAATTGGAGCTCTAGCCTTTGACCGCGAGAGTGATGAGTTGCACATCAGTGTGGCCACAGCATCAGGTGATGCGGGCTACACTCAGTATTAATCTGGTGACAAACCAAGTGCACAGGGGCCATCTGACTCGCAGTCAGTCCTTCCTTGCTTTATAGGGGACAGTGCTAACTTTATGCAACTTTTTGTGCAGGGATAGCAGGGATACTTTAGTGAAAATTTCAGAACTTCGCATTTTGTTATTTTGGGTCCTTTAACAATATTGTTTGCTTAGAACCTGATTTTTTTTTTAATAAATTTTTAAATGAATCCTAAAAAATAAAATCCTAGATTTGGCCAATGGAGAAAACCCAGAAGGTACACATTTTCATGTGTCTACCTTGGCTGATTTTTACATTAAACCCAGGCCTGCAGGAGCACCTTCTTGATCAGTGCCAAGTAGTCCATTCAGAGTTTCGTTTGTCTTAGAAGAACATAACTGGAACAGCACGTCTTGGGATTTTGTCTTTAGATCGATGAGGTCCTGAGACAGGAAGACAAATCAGAAGCTATGTCTGGCCACATCGACCAGTTCCTGATTGCCACCTTCATGCAGCTAAGACTAATCTATCACACGCATATGGCAGACGAAAAACTCGATAAGGATGAGATCATCAAGCTATATAGCTGTATCATTGGAAACATGATTTCAGTAAGACTTTAACCCCCAGGGGGAGGGCTCTGTCATCTCATAAAGGTCCTCACAGTGTATCACCTGAGACATCTAGAGCTGCACCTCCTGCCCTGGTTGCCACAGGGGACATTGTGCCATGATTCTGGTTATTGGGAAGTAAAATGAGCTACTTGAGAACTGTTTGGAATAGCTATACCTAATGCCCTTTAGGTGCCCAGGAGTGCTGTGCTCACGTGGATATGCCCAGGCAATGTACTATTCATGTAATATTATTTGTCAGATAGTTGATGTTTCTTCATTCTTTGAACAATTTCTGTCACCCTCTTTATTCTCTACATTACTGGGGACAGAAGTCTGAACGTTCCTGCTGTTGTGAATGCTAGCTGTTTCAGATGGAAAACCTCGCCCGGGAGGCCTCCACTGGTGTCCTGAAGGACCTGATGCATGGGCTCATTACTTTAATGCTGGACTCTCGGATTGAAGATCTCGAGGAAGGACAGCAAGTTTTCCGTTCCGTCAACCTCTTGGTAGTGAAGGTGCTAGAGAAATCAGACCAGACCAATATCCTAAGGTGCGACTTGTAACCTGAACCAGGTTCTTCCCCAGAACACCTCGCCTTAGGGCAGAGGCCTCTGCATGGGAAGGATGGCACTGGGTCTGCTTAGGTTTGCCTGACAAGTTGGACTGTCCTCTTTTTGCTGACAGAAGTAATGGGTCTTTAATGATTACCTGTCATTTTTGCTAACTGCTAATAATAGCTCAGTCAGTTACCTCATACAAGCTCAGCTACTTTGGAAATGGACAGTGGGCTTAGTTGAAAGCATTTTCATTCATGCTTCTTGTTCCTTGTGGCAGGGACTGGCAGTGATAAGTCTCAGAACGAGCTTACTCCACTCCTGCCCTTCTACCAAGGCATGTCATTCAAGCCAATTCTTTGATGAATGAGACGACCCTTATCAGGTCCTTACTTTGTGCCAAGCACAGACAGTTGCTGCTCTCCGGGAGCTCTTGCACTAATTGGGGGAGACGATACATAAAAAACAGTCATCGGCTAGGCCAGGAGGTTCTTAGGGTATGGCATTGGGTCAGCAGCAAGGCCCAGGGGTCTTGAGATAGGGTAGGTGGTAAGAGCTGGAGGTCTTAGAAGTCAGTGGCCGGATAGGCAGGGTGGCCTTCTGGTGTTTGATGCATCTCTTCAGATTCTGACTCTGATCAGTTGAGCAGTCCAGACAAGGGTGAGGGTAAAGGGCATAGGGCATCTCTGGGAGGGTTGCTCTTCCCTTCTTGGCCATCCTGGATGGGTTCTTGGATAGCCTTGGGTCTGGGAAGAGGGTGAGGGGAAAATGAGGAGGAGAAGCCAAAGGCACTGAGAAGCCTTCCTGCAGACCAAGTAGAGATGGGTATAACCATGGGGGAGGCCTTTGGCCTTTATTGTCTTAAGTTATGTGGCGTGCTCAGTAGTGAGCTCAGCAGGCTTATCATTTCTGAGATTGGTAGAGAGTGCCTAGCAAGATGTAGACCAGCCCTCAGCAGCCTTGGCCTCTAGATGTCATGGTGTTTAATTTCAGATTCAGGGTGATTGGTTGATGGTCCTTTTGTTTTTCAAATGCTGCTTCTTGTCTTCTCCCTAGTGCCCTGCTCGTTCTGCTCCAGGACAGCCTTCTAGCAACAGCTGGTTCTCCCAAGTTCTCTGAGCTTGTCATGAAGGTGAAGTCAGAATTCAGACAGGGTGGGGAGGAGGGAAGAAGAAGGGAGCAAGCGTCTACATGGCACCTGCCTACGCTGTGCCAGGCACTCTCTACAAATATTATTTGATCTTCACAACAACCCTTGGAGATAGATGCTTTTATGATCTCTATTTTACAATTGGAGAAACTGAGGGAGAGAGGTTAAATGATTTGCCCAAGTATATTATACATCTAGAAAGTGTCTGAGGCTGGATTTGAACTATACCCTGCTTATAGTGACACTCGGAACTAAGATAATAAGAAACATGCTCAAACTAAACTAGTGCTCATTGTCTCCACATACAGTGGGTTTCCTATATCTTCCCCATCCTAATTCACGCCTACAGAATAACTGAAAGCTCTCTCACACGTGTCTTCAGATGTACCCTCCTGACCACTCTACCCAACGAGCCTTCTCTTATAACAGAAAATTTTTTTAAACTAACAGCATATCAGCAAAACCCTCCACCATATTGACTGCATCTGGCAGCATGTATAATATGTCATACTCTTAGCCCCGCAACTCCCCAGATGGAGGGCATAGCCATTTCTACTCTTCTGCCAAGCCTGGCCATGATAATGCCGTGGTGCCCAGTTTAGAAAAGGAGCCACTGGGAGCAGCTAGGGGGCGCAGTGGATAGAGCTCTGGCCTTGGAGTCTGGAGGACCTGAGTTCAAATGTGGCCTCAGACACTTGACACTTACACTTAAGTCATTTAACCCTGATTGCCTCACAAAAAGCAAAAAAAAAGAAAGAAAGAAAGAAAAAGAAAGGGAGCCATTTCTCACTGCTTTTTTTCTTTCCTTCTTCATAGTAGAATTTGGCTGTAGCCTTGAGTTTGAATGTCTGTATGAAATATTTGACATGATTTCTTGTCAGAAGGAGATGCTTCTGTTAGCAAGAGACCTTTTGGATCCTCTTCTGGGACAGGTCCATAGCACTGAGTTCTAACATAATAGACCCTTTAGGCTAGATGCCCCCTTGAGCATTTCTACATCTGGGCCTGTGTTTTCTAGTCTGAGGGGTTTTGATGAGCCCTTAAGTCAGGTGGGTGTTGCCTTACGACCTCATCAGCCTGAACCAGGCATGGGGCATGTTATTACCAGCCAAACTGTAGAAGCGATCCATGGGTCTTGGAGCAGAGGCCTGTGTTTGTCCCAGCTTGGCCTCTGACTCGTTTGTGTGGCTTTGGACAAGTCATCACACCTTTCTGAACCTTAGTTTCCTTATCTGCTGAGTGATCCCTGGACTCCCTATAAGACGTGTGAGGAAAGGGTTTGTAAACTCGGAAGTGCCCTGTCTAGCAGCAGGGTGATACTTATACCCCTTGGCCTCGAAAAGAGGAGAATAGCTGGGAATCAGCACCTTCCACCAGACCTCCGCATGGGCAGCCAGTCTTTGGTTTTTATTTTTGTTGGTTTGTTTTTCCCTGTGTTTCTAACAGTGTCTCTGGAGAATGGTTCGACTTCTCCCTGATACCATCAACAGCATTAATCTGGACAGGATTCTCCTGGATATCCACATCTTCATGAAAGTCTTCCCCAAGGAGAAACTGAAGCAATGTAAAAGTGAATTCCCTATTCGGACCCTGAAAACTCTTCTGCATACCCTCTGCAAGCTAAAGGGGCCCAAGGTGAGCCAGAGAGATGACCAGTGTGCTGCTGGTCAGCCCAGGACACAGCCTGGGAATGGCGTCACTGCTAGTGGGACCCTTTCTTTTCTCCCCCAGATCCTGGACCACCTCACCATGATTGACAACAAAAATGAGTCTGAGCTGGAAGCTCATCTGTGCAGGATGATGAAGCACAGTCTGGACCAAATGGGAAGCAAGTCCGATAAGGAAACAGAAAAGGGAGCGTCTCGGATGGTGAGTGACGGAACCAGAGCAGTGAGGGTTGGGGGGGAGTGCTTACTGTGTGCTGAGCACTAGGATGCAAAGAGAAAGTCAGGGAGCCCTCATCCTAAGGGCAAAAACACACGTAGGATGTTTCGGCCGCTTGGTCCTTTGGGTTCATGCGGATCTTTGTGCGTCTTCTTTAGTGTGTTTCCGTTAATAAAACCATATTGGTTTCTGACGTCGAACCATTTGGTAGTGCCAAGGACTGTGATGTTAAAAGCACTCCCTTGTGAGTTATCCAGATTGTAGCTACTGAGAAGGCAGAAGTTGTAGAACCTGGAGGAGAAGTTAGCAGGCCACATATCCACAAAGGTTGCTTCAGTGGCCCATGGCTTTGGTGACCAAACTGGAGGCAGGGTCATCGGTCAGGGTAGTGGAGTCGGCCCACACTGGTCTTCCCAGGGCTTTAGGGCTCAGGATCCTAGCATGTCTCCAGCTGTTGAGGTGTTTGACCCACCTGGCACATGCTGCCTCTTCTCTGCTGTAGCTACACTGACTTGCCTGCCCTACCAGTGGCAGTGGCTGGTGGGCATAGTGGGTTCCTTCTCTATAGAATTTGGTGGAGCCCAGGTTTCTTATATGACCACATCCATCCAAACCTTTGTATTTGTGGGCCAAAGTCATGTGTAAGTGTTTTTCTTAGACCTCAATAGAGATTTCTTGCCTGAGCATCAAGACCAAATAAATATGATGATCGTTACTGTGTTTTGGAGAAATGGGCCCAGAGAGCCTTCAGCTGTAAATGGTATTGATCCAGCTCCTGGATTGACTTGGCATATTGTCATCATCCCTATGCACAGCACAGGTGCTGGCCCCTTTTAGGTCATGTACAAAACCAGAGGGCCATTGGGAACCTTGGTCTTAACTTTGTTTCTTGTCCTTAAACTCTTTAGGATGAAAAATCATCAAAGGCCAAAGTGAGTGACTTCTTAGCTGAAATCTTTAAAAAGATTGGCTCCAAAGAGAACACTAAGGAGGTAAGAGAGGAGACAGTCCAGATCCACATGAGAATCCTCTTCATGGAAAGAATCCATTCTGCTGCTAATAGTGCTCTTGTTCTCTTTTTAATTCATCAGGGCCTAGCAGAGCTGTATGAATACAAGAAGAAATACTCTGATGCAGATATTGAACCCTTCCTGAAAAACTCCTCTCAGTTCTTCCAGAGCTATGTAGAGCGAGGCCTCCGGGTGATAGAAATGGAGAGGGAAGGCAAAGGACGCATTACCTCTTCAACAGGTAAAATTTCCTCCAAGTGTGAGGGCCATGAAGCTCCCCAGCCCAGGAGTTTGTAGACACCAGTTATATTGTCATTGTTTCCACAAAGGAGAAAAACACATGGGATTTATTGCTGGGGCGGGGGGGTTAAGGAAAAGATGGATGGTTGAATTAGGAGATAAAAACCTTATGTGTTGTTTTTTTGTTTGTTTTTGGAGGGGAGCAGGGTAGAGGAGGGAAGTTCATCCAAAGAAAGTGCTTGGCTTAGTTCCCTTAGTTAGTGAGAGGACCTGATTCTCTAACTCCCTGCTACTATTGAACGTTGTCCTATGGAATTAAGATTGAACTGAAGGGTTCAGCAAACATCTGAGTGCCTCCTGTACAAAGTATTGGGCTAGCTTCTTGAGTTTCATTGAATAACTGAAAAGTAAAATTCCATAAAGCCCACAGCATTTGCCTCACTGTCCATTGGCCCCTCAGGACTTGCTCACACAGAATGGTGCCAGGGTTGAGGAAGGCTCAGTGGCAAGATCCACGTAGCATAATGTGGAACTGTCGGGCACGACTTTCTAAATGTACTCAAAGTTTCCATTTTCGACTTCCTCTTGGAATATATAACTTCAATGAGTTTACTGTCCTGTTTGGAAGTAGGACTGCCCATCAAGTAGTGTTTCCTGCCCCAACTGTTTGTTATTCAGATCTTCATCAAGGGTTTTGACTCCTCCTTTCCTAAAAGTCCCTCTCAAAACCCACCTTCTCTTTGGGCCTTTGGGTGCCTTTCACAGGTTTTAAGGTGAATTCCTCTGCTTTCTGAACCAGCTGTTCCTCCAAATACCTGAGGTTCTACCCCAATCCTGGAAGACCTAGGCTTCCCACAGTTTGCTCATTTATATAGCCCCAGGAGGTCTGAGAGGCCATAGTCCCTATGTTCTTTGGATGGACTGGTCTGTGTTGACACTGAGTGTATTCATGAAGTCTGTCTTATTGCTGGGACGTTGCTATGGTGTCCAATCCAGACCCTGTGCTTTAGAAATAAAAGCTGTCCTTTCTGAGAGACGGGCTTTAGGCTCTCTCTGAGCTGTGCCCTGGTGGGCTTTGGAGCCTGGGGACTAGATAACCCTCACCAGGACAGGCTGCATGTGGACATGGAGGAGATCTCAAGGAGGTGCATGCACCAGCTGGCCACGAAGCCTGTTGCCTGACTCTCGTGCCTTGGGCTTCCTCCCTCTTAGGGATTTCTCCTCAGATGGAGGTATCGTGTGTCCCCACTCCTACAAGCACAGTGTCCTCTGTGGGAAACACAAACGGAGAGGAGGTCGGCCCCTCCGTCTACCTGGAACGGCTGAAGATCCTGCGGCAGCGATGTGGTCTCGAGAACACCAAGGTAAGACTGGCCTTTCTCCTGGGCTGGGCGGGGGCGTCCATCCTGGCCGCAGAACTGAGAATCTACGTCTGTCCTCTTCTGCCGTCAGCAGGACGACAGGCCTTCCCTGACCCTGCTCTCCAAGCCGTCGGTGCCCACAGTGGTCTCCTCCACAGACATGCTCCACAGTAAGCTCTCTCAGATCCGGGAGTCCCGGGAACAGCACCAGCACCTCGACCTGGATTCCAACCAGATGCATTCGGCCACCACCTCCTCCTCCTCCTCCTCCTCCTCCACAGCTGCTAACATTGATGACTTGAAAAAAAGACTGGAGAGAATAAAGAGCAGTCGCAAATGAGCCCCCCACGCACTCCCCGGCTTTAGTTCACCCAACTCGAAGTCTTCATAGTTAAAGCAGCCTGCCTGGGCCTAGGCAATACAAACTGGTTTTCTGTCTAACACTGCGGATCTTGGGGGAGGACGGAGTCCTTGTGGCACAAGTCTCTTTGTACATACTCTGCTTCTCTCCGTGAGCATCCTGCCCATAGAAGACTATCTGTGTATTAGTTTAGTGTACAGACCTGTAAACAGCCGCCCTTCTCTGCTCAGACTGTGTTCTAATCCCTTTTTTTAATTGCTATTATTTGTAAAGTTGACTTAATATTTCCTAGCTCTTGACTATTAGAAACTCTTTAGTGGTTTTCCTTTGAGTTTGTGAGCTCTCCTCTGTAACCCTAAAGGGTCGGTCTATTCTGTATGGACGCATGGCATGATAAAGCTAATTTAAGTGTCTTTTGTAAATAAAGTTTGCATTAACTCTAACTGTCTACCAGGAACCAACGCCGTAGTTGGAAAGGCGGAGCTCTCTGTTGCCTGGAACATCTGTGACTTAGCCAGCCACAGGCAGATGGGTCACTTCCGGTGCAGTGTGACTCCCGGACACAGGACATGCACCCCGTCTACCTGACGCCCCCAGAGGCTCCAGGAAGCTCCTGCCCCCTCTGTTAGGGGCTCCGTCCTCAGCTCCTGCGCTGGCTTTCCAGCTGCTGCCTGCGCTCGTGGAGCTCAGTTGAGTTCTTGGCTCTGCGAGCTCATCACTCTAGCGCTGTTCACCTTGTCTGCAGATTAAGAGCAGCCTCTCCTGTGACTGTGGTACATCTGCCCTTGGGCGTCTCACCGCTTGCCCATCTACCCATGGGTCCCAGGACAATGCCAGGGGCTCACTCAGTAGAAGCGGTTGTTCTCAGGATCCTTTGGGTGAAACCCCTAGGATACAGGCCTGCGAACTGGGGAGCAGCGTGGAATGCGGCTCTTCAGGGGCCATCTCAGTGGCTGCCTCAGGGCCCGTTGGAATGAGGATGGCCTCTCTGCTCAGTGAGGCAAATGTGAATGGAATCCGTCAGTTCTTATCTCAGGAGTGCTGTAAGTCCTCCCCAACACTTAAATCATAATAAAGGAGACTAAAGACCAGTTCAAAAGCAGCTGATGCATGTGTGCGCAGTTTAGTGAGAGAAACTGGAGTGAAACCTGTTCATAGCATCTAAAGCACAGCGGCAGCATGTGGTCTGACATGTGCGTCCCTACAAGCCAGGTGGGGACCTGCCCCGCGTGTCTGCAGTTTACTTAGTCTGCTTGGGGCTGGAGGCTCAAACCAGTGGACTTTCCAGCCCTGAGCAGCTGTCTTTCCCTTGCTGGACTTGAGCTTTGCCTTTTTGTCACGTGAGGGGCTTCTGACTGGCCTTGTCTTGTACTGTGTGTTCGGTGGCCTGATTGGCCCCCTCTACACTACCTGAGCTAAACTTCCCTGGTCCAGTGGGAGCCCTTGTTCCTCTTCCCCCATCATGGGGGAAAGAATTAAATACCTGCAGCCTAGAGGAGGAGATACGTGTCGGTAGTTTATTCAGCATCCAGGGACTGATTGAAAACCAGCAGGCCTTGATGAAGCCCTGAGAGGGAAGCTGTCCCTGTCAAGGGCTTACTTCTGCCCCCCGTAGCAGAAGGCCTCTCCATCCACTGTTGGGAAGGCCACGCCCTAAAAGGCAATCAGTCCCTTTGTTTTATTAAGGCTTTGCACAGGTAAAGTGCTTGAAAGTCTACAGTGTTCTCTGGTCCCGCCATGTTCTCCTCTGGCTTACCAGGGGGCTGTCCTGTGGAGGTGGGGACACGTCTGGTTCTTTGCGCTGGGCTTTTTCTGGATTTTGATTCTTTGTGGTGTCCCTTGAGCAGGACTTTAGTCTTAGAAGGGATTTCCCATGATGATGCCTAGAAGTCTGTGTGTCACCATGGAAAGAACACTTGCACTGAAGCCAGAAGATCTGGCTTCTCATCCCACCTCTGATTCTAACGACTGTTAGAACCGTGGGCGAATCAAGTCACCAAGCCACCTCCATTTCTTTACTTGTCAAATGGGAGAGTTGGAGTTGATTTACTTCCAAGCACCCCTCCAGCTCTGTAACTGTGACGCTGTGATATCCCACCCCTTTCTTTACCTCTGGGCCACGGGAGAAGGCTGGAGAGGGCTGAGGGAGGTTCACAAGAATACCTTGCTGTTCCTGACTTGTCTCTTTTTAAGCCAGTCATGCCTGCGACAGGAGGAGAAGCAGGCAGAAAATGCAAGGTCTCAAATTCTGAACAGGTTGTTGTTCAGTCATTTCAGTCCCGTCCAACTCTTCTAACCCCATTCAGGGTTTTCTTGGCCAAGACGCCGGAGTGGTTTGTCATTTCCTTCTTCGGCTCACTTCACAGATGAGCAAACTGAGGTAAACAAGGTTGAGTGACTTGCCCAGGGTCACACAGCTAATGAGTATCTGAGGCCAGCATTGTACGCAGGAAGGTGAGTCTGGGCCAGGCACTCCATCCATCACACCAAATTTCCAAAGTGGGATGGAGGAGCTGCCCTGGGAGACAATGGATTCTCAATCACGGCAACTTTTCAAATGGGCTGGATGACCTTTGTCGGGGATGTCACGGTAATCTTCAGGTATGGCTTCGGGTACATAACTTCCATGGTCCATCTCAGCTTACCCGGGATGATTCCGTGGTAGAATTACTAGGGCAGGAACAGCATCCACTTGGACCTCTAAGCCAATGCAATGGAGAGGCAGTGTTGCATCGTGGGTGGAGTGCTGGATCCAGGAAGCCTCAGGTACTTCCTAGCTGTGTGACCCTGGGTAAGTCACTTCACCTGTCAGCCTCAGTTTCCTCATCTATAAAACAGGGATAACGCACCTACCTCCCCGGGTTGTGGGGATCCAATGAAGAAATAATTGTAAAACGCTTAGCATAGTGCCTGGCACATAGTGGGTGCTTTGTAAATGCTAGCTGTTACTAGGTCTATTGTCCAGAAGCCTCGATGCATCTTCTGTGCTGTCCCTCTCCCTGTCTCCCCCAGCACCACTGGGAAGGGCTTGCTGAAGCCAAGCATCCTTCAGCCAGTATGCCTGTGGCACAGACAAACACCGCCCCCCCCCCCCCCCGCTCCTCACTGGGCTGGTGGCCTCAACCCCTGTCCGACAGTGTGGGGGGCCAGAACGGAACCCATAATGCCATCTGGAGTCTGACCGATTCAGAGGACAGATGGAGGGGTGATCATGCTATTTCTGAAAGGTGTGTGGCCCAAGACGCTACTTTATACCATTGTCACCTTTTGAGCTGCCGTCCCTGCCCTGTCTGGCCATCCCTCATTCATCTCGCTTTCATGAGAACCAGTTTTTGAACCCAAGTAAATGCTGAGATATAGGCCATCTCCAAAAGTCTCACGACAGTTTTAAGCTTTAAAAACTTCAGAAGAAGGGGCAGCTAGGTGGCGCAATGGATAGAGCACCAGCCCTAAAGTCAGGAGGACCTGAGTTCAAATCCGGCCTCAGACCAAACACTTGACACTTAACTAGCTGTGTGACCCTGGGCAAGTCACTTAGCCCCAATTACCAAAAAAAAAAACAAAACAACTTTAGAAGATAACACTACCATGTACTAGGCACTGTGCTTTACAAATATACATCAATCCTGGAAACAGGTATTGTTATCCTTATTTTACAGTTGAAGAAACTGAGGCAGACAGATGTGAAGTGACTTGCCCAGAGTCACACAGCTAGTAAGCATCTAAGGCCAGATTTGAACTCGGTTCTTCCTAACTCCAGGCCCAGTACTCTATCCACCGTGCCACCCAACTGCCCTGTGTATAAAAGCTACAACTACAAAAAGCCACATTTGAAAGGTTTAATTTTTAAAATTTTTAAATATTGATGTTTCTTTATAAAATTCAATATGATCACTGTCTTGTGAACTTTGTTTAAAAAAAAACTCATTAGCTGCTCCCCAGGGACTAAGAGGATTGCCTTGGTAATCGCAGCCTTAAGATCATCCGAAGAATGAGGTTTGGATGCAGAGGGGACAGTGTGAACGCAGCCCCACAAGAAAACAGCCAGAGACAGATCGGGTCACTGGAGGGGTTCGGCAAGGGGACCGCTTCTACACATCCCCAGGTCGGAGAAAGTTCTGTGCAGAAACTGTTCAACGTGCAGTGCAGGAAGACAGGTCCCATCTTGTTCAAATGAAGGTCATTTGGAATTCACAAAGCTAAGTCAATGTAAAAGTTTGAACTCTCAAATGATGGGGTGTGTGTAGCATTTTTACTTCTGAAGTTATTGAAGCTTAAGGACTTCAGGGACCCGTTCTCTTAGATTCAGCCCCATGTTCTGTTTGGAGCCTGATTTAGCTAGTGTGTTAGCGAAACTTTAGCCTGGTGTCATTTACAAACTGGGTAAATATGGCATCTGTGCCTTTATCCACGAGGCAACTAGGTGGCACAGTGGATGGAGCACCAGGCCTGGAGTCAGGAAGACATGAGTTCAAATCCGGCCTCAGACACTAGCTGTGTGACCCTGGGCAGTTCACTCAACCTTGTTTACCTCAGATTCCTCATCTGTAAAATGAGCCAGAGAAGAAAATGGCAAAGCAGTGCAGTAGCTTTGCCAAGAAAACTCCAAATGGGGTCGCAGAGTCAGACATGAATGACTAAACAACTTTCCTTTATCCAAATTTTTGACAAAAATGTTCAATTTATCCATTTCTTCATTCACTTGTAGCGCTCAACTACATAGGAACATAGAAATTTCAGTCCTGCCTCACATAGCTCAGTTGCCAACAGTTGACCCAAGGGACATGTTATGAGAGGGCATGTTTGTCCTCTCTGATAGCCTTAAAGACTCGATGAATCCCTTAACTGTTTAAAAAAAATTATAAGTTCCTTTTCCAATTTATAAACAGGCAGCTAATTGGACTGATGTAGATAAGATCATGGGGGTTGGAGTCTGGAAGACTTGAGTTTAAATCCTGTCTCAAATACTTAGTAGCCAAGTGACCCCATTAAACTCTCAGCATCAGTTTCCTCATCTGTAAAATGGGGATAATGCTAACACCCAGCTCTGAGAGTTGGGATGATGAAATCAGAGGACGTGTAAAACAGTTTGCAACCCTTAAAAAGCCGGCTTTTATCAAGGAAGGCCATGTGTAGAGGGGGTTAGTCTTGGTGAGAAGGGCCACCTCTTCATCAGAGACCTGAGTGGAGGAAGAGAGAATGGGGGCTGAGGTCACAGCAATTCTCCCAGCCCAGGCATTTGGTGTGAACGCGCAAAGTAGGCCAGCCCCAGGCAGGAGTGAGAAAATGAGATGGGGAAGTTTCCCTGTCGGGCCTTCTGGACTTAGAGGGAAAGGAGGCTAGGTCCAATCTGTTCCTGTAGCTTGGCCCATGCCCTGCACCCCCAGATTCTCTCATCTCCCTCAAGCCTGGGCCTCTTTACATCAGGGGCCCTTAACTAGAGTCTATGGATTGACTTCAGGGGTATCTCTAATTTGGATGGGGAAGAATTACATCCTTGTTTTCACTAACCTCTAAATGAAACTTGATATTTCCTTTAATTATTTAAAAGCATGATTCTGATAAAGGGTCCATAGACTTCCCCAGATTGCCAGAGGGGTCTATAGCCCCCAAAAGGATAAGAACCCCTGCCTTCCATGGTGATTTCTTTTCCCAAGTTGGTTCCATTTGTCCAAACGGTGGCTTGGTTCTTAGATGTCCCAAGCAACCCCTCTGGGGGCCATCTGAGCCCAGGAGGAGGAGCTGAGTGTGAGAAGTGGGATAGCCAAAGCTCATAGAGGGAAAGATTTTTATTGGGAAATAGATATTTTAGAAATAAAAAACACAAAACCTTCCCACTTCATTGGGGATGGGGAGACCTCTCTAGTTCATGCTCCTTGCTCAGGGGCAGGGATAGGGCCTTACAGGTGGGCCCCTAAAGTCCAGGTCGATGGATGGTTTTCTGTATCCACTTCTTTAGACGGAAGACATGAGTGTAGAAGCCGAATTTCCCATCTCGGTCGCAGCCTTCACCCCAGGACACGATTCCCATTTGGTACCAGCGATTGTCGAAAGGGCTCTTAAAGAAGACAGGATGTAAGATGTCCCAGGGATGCCTCCACCTACCCTCCCTAGTAACTGCCTCTTCAAACCACCATCCCTACCCCGTGCCGGGAATAGAGCCATACAGAATAATTGTTGCACATGAGACAGAGAGAGTGGGATGAGAATGATCTCTCTTCGAGTGTATGAAGCACAACCCAGAATGACGCTGTTAACGCCTTCTGAATATTGGAACCCTAGGACAAAGCTCCAGTTGCCCTGGCCTAGTTTTAGATCTGTTCAGGGCCCTTTCCAAGCCCAATGCTTTCCCAAATGTCCATCTACCCAGAAGTGACACTCACCTTCATAACAAAAGGCCCTCCGCTGTCTCCTTCACAAGAATCCCCTCGCTTCTCATCATCTTGTTTGTACCCTAGAGAAGGGGTGATAGTCCTTTGCTTCAGAAATCAGACCCTCACCCACTCTGCCTATCTCCAAGGACGCGTGGGTGGAGATGACCGGGCAGCAGGCCACGCCGGTTTCTACCCGCTCTTTCTCGGGCTGCTTGAATGGACTTTGAGTTTCCTCTTCCCAGCCCCTCCTCCCACCCCACAAACTTGCCTGCGCAGAACATGTTGTCTGTGATTTTGATCCTGGTAGAGCCCCGGCAAGTGGCCTGGTCTACAATGGGGAGGTTGATTTTCTGCATAAGGGTGGGCAGGTTTTCTCTCGAGGAGGTCCACGTCTCCTTCAGGTTGCCCCAGCCGGTGACTCTCCCTTTGTACCCGGATAGGAATAACCTGGGGAGGGGAGAGAGGGAGATGAGGGAGAGCAAATGGAGAACCCAGACAGCAGCATCCAGCCCCATCTTCTGCAATGCCTTTCCCCCTCGAGCCCAGGCACCTCCCCCCATGCCCAGGCTGTACTTTTGGACAACGTCCTTGGAGGGCAGGCAGACTGGGTGGATGTAGTCAGTGAAGGTGATGGGCTGTTTTAGTTTCAGCAGGGCGATGTCTCGGTCCAAATTCTCCTTCCAGTTGTATTTGGGGTGGATCAGGATTTTCTCCAACTTGGCGATCTTCTCCATGTGACGTTCATACCTGTCCAGAGCCCAGCATGTGGGTGAAGGGGATTCTCAAAGGCTCTTGAGAAGGAAGCTGAGAGCAGGACCTGGGCCTTGTCCTGGTGTCTTGGGGAGAGCCCTATTCTCCCACATGTTGACTTTCCTTCTCTTATCTACATCTCCCCCATTAGACTGGGAGCTGCTTGAGAGCAGGGACTGTGCTTTTTGCCTTTCTTTGTATCCTCAGTGCTTAGCATGGTGCCTGGCACATAATAAGGACCTAATAAGTGCTTGTTTATTTCACTTATCCCCTTTTCATGAAAGCCCATCGTTTTGGGCGCAACATGTCCCTTTCTCAGCCTGAATTTCGACCATTTTAAAATGGAGTTAGAAGATACAGAATGAGACATAGATTCTTAGACATGACCAACACGTGGGAATTTCATTTCTTGACTGTGCCAATTTGTCACATGAGTTTTGTTTTCTTTTTCCCAGTGGGGTAGAGGGGAGGTAAGAGAGAGAGAAAATGAATGCTTCTTGATTAAACAATAGGTAAATAAAAGCAAAATTTAAAAGTAAATTCATAGACCTGGGGCAAAGCCCCAGTTAGCCGTTCCTAAAATTAATTGATTGACTGAGAGAGCTGGAACCTTGGCTTCCCAGGACTGAGATGGAAGCAAGGGGCCACCCCTCATCGGAGAGTACCTGATGAGGCTGACATTGCCAGATGTGGCCAAGGGCTTGATTTGTTCTGCTTGACTCAACTCCTTTGTCAGAAGGGAGGTGATAACAATGTTTCAAACAAGTGTACATATTTGCTTTTTGAAAATGAGGGGAATTAAGAAAAAGAAAAACTCAAAACACAAAACAAATATAATTTGGGGCAGCTAGGTGGCACAGTGGATAGAGCACCGGCCCTGGAGTCAGGAGGGCCTGAGTTCAAATCCAGCCTCAGACACATTACACTCACTAGCTGTGTGACTCTGGACAAGTCACTTAACCCCAATTGCCTCACCAAAAAAAAAAAAAGAAGAAAGAAAGAAAATGAGGGGGATGGACTAGATATTTAAGGGCCATCCCAGCCTTCCATCCTAGGAGCACCATCATCCCTAAGGACCCCAGAGCCATTGTGAGGTTCTTTAGGTTCCCATAGTGATGACTAGGGGGTGAGGGTATGAGAAGGGTGCAGAGCAAAATTTGTGGGAATCTGAGAAAGGCCCTTCCCAAGGTTAAGGGCGCCCCTTGTGATTAATCAGTCTTGAAGGCTGGGTGGGCATGGCTGGGTCACAGGATCACAGGCCTGGGGCTGGGAGAAGCCTTGGACATCTAACCCCCTCACTTGACAGCAGCGGCAAAGACAGTTGTGCTCAGTAGCACTGGAGGACCACCCGCATCCAGGGGATCTCCGGAGCAATAAACATAACTCCCCTTTCTACCAGGCTTTACAGTAGAGAAGGCAAGTGTTATCATCCCCACTTGACAGATAAGGAAAACCAAGGCTCTGAATGGCTAAGCAGCTCACAAGCACAGCCAGTGAGCACCTGAGGCGGTATGTGAAGGCAGGTCTCCTGAATTCGGGCCCATCTCTCACTCTATTACAGCCCTCCATTAGAAAAACTGAAGATAAGCCATTCCCCAGCGTCAGACTTCTCCCTGACTCTCCCTGGGCCATGGGTAGCCCTTCCTAGGAAGGCCGTCCTACCCACTCCTGCCCCTGGCCCCACTCCGTACTTGGAGCGATGGTGTTTTCCAATGCGCACTAGCACGTCTTCCACTGTGAAGTTCTTGTCCCAGGGGGGGTAGAAGAGGCAGTGGGCAGCGGTGAGGATCCAGCGGTCACTTATGAGACTGGCTCCACACAGCAGTTCCTGAGGGGTCTTCCGGAAAAGCATCACCTGCCTGGAGACAAAAGGGCACACCAGGAGTCAGTCACTGCTGCCCTGGGACCTAGAGCCAGGACATTGCCCTTAAAATCCTCCAAAATAACACATAACACTTACTAGCTGTGTGACCCTGGCCAAAAGAAAAAATCCTCTAAAATATTGAAAACAGCATCCTGAAAACCCTGGGAGGTAGATGTTAGTATTCTTAGCCCTATTTTACAGATGAAGAAACTGAGGTCAGAAAGATTAAGTTCCTTGGTCATCATCGGACAGGTAATAAGCGTCTGAGCTGGAACCTGAACCCCTGTGTTGTGACTGAATCCAGAGAGATCTATTTACTAATCCATGGTTAACTTCTATTCAATCTGGAGATTAGAAGTGATCGAGGAGTGATTCCGAATGGAAGGAGCTGAGGAGACAGCCGGTAGTGAGATAGGGGAGGCCTTGGGGGAAGACAACCTTTTCAAAAGGCTGAGCAGTGACTGGGAGGAGAAGAGACAGAAGGGCTGAGTTCGGGGGCTGAGTTCTGGTAGATCCCGGAGTGTTAAGGTTAAGGGCACAGGGAGGGGGCTCAGTCACCCAGAAGAGCAGGAAGGGGAGGAGATGGGGAGCAAAGGTGCAGAGCTGCTCCAGCTCATACTAGGTCTGCTTCAGTCTGCCATTCCATAAGCATTTATTAAGTACCTGCTGTATGTTAGCCATTGTGCCAAATGCTGGGGGGTTTACAGGCCCCTCTGGGTCTGGAAGGGCCTCCTCTGTAGGAGGGGTCACTTAAGCTGTTCTTGGAAGGAATCTAGGGAGTTCTGCAAGGAGGGAATGCATTCCCAGGCATGGAGCACAGCTTTTGCAAAGGCATGGAGGTGGGAAATAAAATCTCCCAAAAGAGGAAAAGTAAGTAAACCTGTAAAGCAGCAGACTGGATTATTTTTTCCTCTTTTTTCTTTTTCAAGGCAACTGTGGTTAAGAAACTTGCCCAGGGTCACACAGCCAGTAAGCGTCTGAGGCTGGATTTGAACTCAGGGCTGGTGCTCTATCCACTGTGCCACCCAGCTGCTCCCAGCAGAATGGATTATTAGATTTAAGGGTGAATGGTAGGGTGGTGTTGGGAAAAGAGAAGAGAATAATAATCATAATCATAATAACAATAATCATAACAACATCGGGGCATTTATAGGTCACTTTCAGGTGTCTCACCTGTGCCTCATGACAGCCCTGTGGGATGGGACAAGAGGGGTATTTCAAGCAGCCATTATGGGGAATCGGGGAGGCTCTGGGGCAGTGATGAGTGAGGACGCAGCCTGCAGACCCCCTAGCACAGGGAGAAGGGCTCGCGTCTTACCAGGGAGCACTGCCCAGCTCAGCATCGTCCCCATGCACGATGCGCCCGCCAATGTAAGACTCCATCAGCTCCTTCTCAGTGTTGTCCTCCAGCCCCTTCTTCTCAAACAGGGGCCGAAGCCCGCAGCCTGCAAAGCCAGAGTAGCCCCGGTCTGTGAAGCAGCCAGGCGCCCCCCCCCCCCCCCCCGCCTGCCGGCCAGTCGGCCAGCTCACCCCGTACCAGGCCCTGCTCGGGCCATTCCATCTCCTTCACCTGCTTCTCCGGCACCAAAGGTGTTCTCGTTAAAGAACACTTGGTACTCCTGAACTGTGGTCCGGCCCCCGATGGTCTCGGACTCCGGCTCCAAGTCTCCATCCACCTCATCCATGGGGCTGTCTGGGGGCAGGACAGGCGGTGCAGGGAAACCATGAGCTCCGCGGCCCCTGGCCTCCCTCCCACAGGGTTCACAAAGGCAGAGACTTCACTCGTCTTGGATTTCCTCCAGTGACTCACTCAGGGCCTCGCTCACACATAGTAGCTGCCCAATGGTTATTGCTGAAGAAGTGAGTCCCACCCACCTGGGAGAACTCTTGGAATGAACGGGGGAGCGACATGGCCATGTGGAAAGTGGGAGATCTGGAGTCATAGGACCTGGCTGGGCCACTCACTCCCCATGTGACGTTGGGTTCTAAAGTCCCATCTTTCCGGCTCTGCCGTTCTAGAATCCTATGAATCCTCCCCACCTGCCACCCTCAGCCAGTCTCCTCACCCTGAGCTGCCCTCTATCTGCAGTTTCCCCATCCCTTTCCCCACTTCCCACCTCTCCCAGGCTCCAGAAAGATGCCCATGGGGCCCCATCTTCTCCCCACAGCCTTGGCTCGCCCTGAGCCACTCGGAGCATCAGCCTAGGCCCCGGCTCACCGCAGTAGCTGGCCTGGCAGTATTCTGGACCAATGGGGTTCCCAGCCACAAAGCACCAGAGGCCCTCCTCATCACCATCCGGATTTCGGCAATAGTTCTTATCCAGGGACACAGCAGGGTCGAAACTGTTGTCCTTGAGAAGCGACTTCAGCTGCTCAGAGGCCCAGGGCAGGCAGGGGGCCCCAGACGCACTGACAGCAAGGTGTCCTTGGTACTTCTGTCCCACATCGGGGATGCAAGGCTGTGAGCTCCTTTCTGCCAACAGGTTGGGGCTTCTTGGGGTCAGAGGCACAGTGAAGCTGTTGTCCTTTCCTGGAGAGATTGGGAAACCAGTTCATCAGAGACAATTTCCTGAGAGTCTGTTCTGTGCCCAACCCCATGAGAAGCACCCAAGATAGGTCAGAGGTCAATGCCTTCATTTTATTGATAATGAATGGGAAGGCAAGATCTTTGTTTGTTTGTTTTTTAGGATGGGGGAGACCTGGGTGTGTTTGTAGGCAGCAGTGATGGAGCCAGCATACTGGGAAGTATTGGAGATTGGAGGGGAGAGACAATGTAAGAGAATTTTGAAAAAATCTCTGTAAGGAGTGTGATTACTAATATGGGATATGCAGGATTGCCTTGCTGCGGGGAGGGCCCAACTGAAGTCGGATCACTGCTATCCGTAGCAGACGGTCAGCTTGGGTTGGAGGAATTCCTCCAGTTCTTTTCTGTATGGGAAGAAGATGGTGGCACTAATCTAGGGTTGGGGTTTGGCAAAGCATAAGGAGCGTGGGAGAGCAGATGACAGCATGGAGTGGAGATTGGGAAGAGAGAAGAGTGAAGTCAGAGCAAAGGAGTTAGCCTGAGAAAGGGCTGAGGAATGGAGGGATTGCAGGACTTGGTGAAGACCCAGATCAGGTCTGGGGTGGGGGGCTGGGGGTGGGAGCGGCGTAGAGAGAGATGAGCTTGTGGAGGTTGTGACCAGAGAAGGGAATCAGGGTCAGGCTTTGGTCTTGGAACGAGGACATTTGTAGGTAATGACAAGATGCAGGGCACAGCCTTATCCTACTTAAGCCTACGGACCCCATCTCAGAATCGTGGTTTTAAATGCATATGCATAAGATAAAATACATGGGATTACAAAGGAAACCAATCACATTGAAGTACCGGTATAAAAACATTTTTTACAAAGTTCACAGACCCCAGGTAAAGAACCTGATCTAGGTGGGGTGTGGCCATCCCAGGGTGTGCCTGAGGGGGTCATCCTGGGATACTGACAAATCGGGAGGTCAGTGTGTTTGAGGGCATGTCCACACCTATGCTGAAGACCCCATGGGCAGCAGGGCAGAAGCTGGGGGAGTGAGGAAGACAGTGAGCCAGCCACTGAACTCCCAGGCAGCAACAGCTGCTGGGATCCGGAGATGGGGGATGGATTTGGAGAAGATGCTGAGTGGTAGTGGCAGAGGGAGAGCCTGGAAACAGCCTTGAGGAGCAGGGGGGCTCCGCCTCTCTTCCAGGACCAGCCGGTCTGGACAGGGCAGGGAGCCGCCCTCTCTGGGCCTCGGGTGCCTTATGTGCCAGATGAGGGCGTCTGACCAGAGGATTCCAAGGGCTCCCCTCCCTCTGAACCCTATATTGATGATGCTACACAGTATGCAAACTGAGGCCGCTCAGGGTGAGGCACTGTGATCATCTGCTCTAGCTTCAGGCTGCCCTACCCCCCCCCCGCCGCCCTGGTCCCTCCTCCTCCTCTTGCCCCTCCAGCTGCTCTGGCCTCACCTCCTGCTCTCACCCCTCCCCCAGCTGCCTTGGCCTTCTCTCCTCCTTGGCTCCCCTCCACTCTTTCTGGGCTCACCACAGATGGGGATACTGCACTCCTCTCTCCGCAGGGTAGGGTCACTGGTGTAGCACCAGGGTCCGGTAGAACTGCCATCTGGGTTTCGGCAGAAATTTTCCCGGAGGTCAGCGTCAGGGTGCGTGGTGGAGTTGAGGCTGAAATAACAAAGCACTCAGCCCAGAGAGAGGATGGGGAGCCAGGCTGGGATACAGGAGTCAACTGGGGGACATCCCTGGCCCAGTCTCTCTCCATCCATGGGATTTGGAGGGAGCTGGGGGATGGGAAGGAGACTCACTCTGGCTTGTGCGGGTAGCGACTCCTCCAGAGCTGGCACGGGATCCCAGACTTGGTGATGGAGATGTTCCCCCGGTAATTGAACCCGATGCCCTCTGAACAATTTCCTGCCACAGACCAGGTCCAGGGAGGGTCACTGAGCCCTGCTCTGCTCTGGTCCCTACTGTGTCCTCTTCACCCTTAGTCTAGCTCCCTGCCCTGTGTATGGCCCTGGGCCCTGCACCAAATTCATAATAATAACAGTTGGTATTTCTATACTGTTTTAAGTTTTTCAGAGCGCTTTACAAATATGATCTCATTAGATTCACCCAACAACCCTGCAGTTATTATCCCCATTTTGCAGTTGAGGAAACTGAGGCAGACAGAGATGAAGTGACTTGCCCAGGGTCACACAGGTAATGTCTGAGGCTGGATTTGAACTCAGATCTGCCTGACTCCAAGCCCAGAGCTCTATCTACTTGGACACCTAGCTACCATCTCAGCCCCAGATCATAGCCCCATATAATTGACACGGTTCTTCCCCTACCTCTCCTCCCAACTCCTGGCATAGCCCCATGCCGTGGGATTGCTTCTCTGCTCTGTCCAGCTTGCACAGCCCTATGCCCTGGACAAAGCTCTGCCCCCGACCAGCGAAGCCCTGAGCACAGCTCTCTCCTCTCCCATATTTCACCCCCTGGCCCAGCACCCCATGGTTCTGATGTGCTCCACTCCTTCTCACCTTCTAGGCAGGCATCAAAGATAACTCTTGAGGTTGTCCTCACAGATTCACAAACTAGGAAAGAGCCAGAAATGTCCATGGGAGCAAGGGATAAGGTACTAGCCGCCAGGGGGCCTCTGAGTCTCCATCGGCTTTGGGTAGGTCACAAGCTGGCCCCCTAAGCTCCTGAGACCCAGAAAGACCTGAGACACCTGGGGCATCTGCTGTGGGCCCAGGGCTGGGATTGAAAGGGAATAGGGTGGCTGGGCAAGGCCGTCCCCAGGGATGGATGAGAGGTCAAAAGATTCCCGCTTGTGACCAGGAAGGTCCTGGGCTAAGCATCTGCCATCCCACCCCTGCCCATGTCACTCACATTTGTACTTGGTCCAGAATGCATCCTGTAAGGATAAAGGCAGGTGCTGAAGGGCTGGGACCACCTGCAGGCTACTGTCCCTCTCCCCTTGCCTTTAGCCCTCCTTTCCTGACGCCCCAGCCCGGCCTGCTTTGCTTGGGCCTCCCTGCAGCTCCCCTGGTCCCTTCTCACCGTGGCTGCCGTGGATTCCAAAGCCTCGAAGGCCTCTTCATAGCTGCACTGTTCCTCCAGACACTCCCGCTCTAGGTTTCCTGCTCGCATTTCCTCCAGGAGGCCCCTGTTGGCCCGCCGGACCCTCTGGAGCACAGACAGTGCCTGCTGCTGGTCTAGGAACACTGTATAGGAGGTGAGGAAGGGGAGGCGTGAGCCTGCAGCCCCCAACAGGGCAGGGCCAGCCCAGAGAGGCCCAAACCTAAGCCTCCTCTCGGAAGGGCCCTCATTGGAGGTCAGAGGGGAGGAAGAGGAGAGTCTGAATCAGAGGATTTAGCTTTCTGAGGTGCCTGCCCACTCATCTGGAGTAACCTGGCCTCGCTTTATGGACAAGGAATCTTGGAGAGCTGAGGGAACCTGAACCAAGACACCACAGCTGGTAGGTAGCAGAGCCAGGATCAGAACCCAGTGCTAAAGAACAGGGCTTAGTCCCCGGGCTCGCCCCTCTTTCTCCGGCTTGTCTCTGGAGTGTGACAAAGACAAACCACCTGACCCCCTCCATCCCAGAGACCCCTAACACCTCTCCCCAACAAAACCACCCTTTGCCCACGTTCCTTTTCTTCCTCTTCTCCCTTCAGATGGAAACCACCAGTCTCTCTTGATCAGAGGTGTTTACGCGGGTCCTCTCCCTAGTGTCTATGTCACCTTTCTTTGGTGTTTTGGACCCCATTCCCCCATCCGGACCCCAAAGAGTGTTCTAGGGGCTACAGTGTTTGGGTCCTTACCATGTTCACAGTGAGCAAGAGATACCAAGACTCCTAGGGTCAGGTAGCTTTGTAGGGTCAGGCCCTGAACACCCATCATGGTGCCCGTGGAGAAGCTGTGGACGTAGGGATCACAGGCTGGCCGATCTGGCCCCTCCGGGTTAATGTTGAACCAGCATGAAGAAATCAGAAAGAAGGGGTCAGCAGGTCATGGCTGGAGGGACAGCCTCTGCTTCTGCCCACCCCCACTTTTGGCTTCTGATCTTGGCTAGGAAAAACCCAGGAGTTATGTGCTTGGGGGCACGTCGTCCTGGGCACTGATGCTGCTGTGTTGGGCTCCTGTCTTGGCCCAAAGAGAGAGCAATGGACCAGAGGTTTGACTGTAAAGGGACAGGGACTTTTGATCCTGGGTACTGCCTGTGGGACGTGGGGAGAGTCACTGGCCTGTCTGCTCCCTTGTCTGAAAAACCGGGCTATTAAGGCCTCTGCTGCCTACCTCTCGGAGGTCAGAGACCACAGGATTTGGGCTAGAAAGGACCTCAGAGATGAACCAGTCCTTTGCCCTAATTTTATACATTAGAAGACTGAGATGAAGGGGTTAAGTGATGCGTTCAATGTTATATAGGTAGTAAGTAGCAAAGGCTCCTTTTTTTTTATTCCCAGTGCTTAGCATAGTACCTGGCAAACAGTAAGCATTTAATAAATGCATGTTGATGGTGATGATGAATATGGATTTGAACCCCTCTTCTGACTTCAAACCTAGTATTCTTTCTGTGGTACCAGAAATAAAAGACTGAAAAGTGTCATAAATAAAAAGTTACTATATGTGAAACATGGGAGGATTTGTATGAAGTGAAGCAGAGGAGAATATTCGTGCTGACCATGAGAATAGAAATGAAACAACACTGAAAGACGGCAGAGCTCAGATCAGGGCAATGGCCAATCTGGGTTCCAGAGGAATGACAGTGGAAGGTCACTTTCCCTGCTAGGCTGAGAGGTGGGGGGCTATGGGCATGAAATGCTGAACTGCAGCTGAGAGGCAGTAGCTGAGTCATAGAATCATAGATGTAAAACTAGAAAGGCCCTTACAGAGGAGGAAACTGAGGCCCAGAAAAGCCTCACAAGAACCTGATGCCAGGGGCTAAGCCTACAAACCCAGAACGATTTTCCACTTGGGTTGGCTTTGATAATCTGGGGGAAGGAAGAGGAACGTAATGGGTGGGCTTGCCTAGACGTTTAACAAACGACAGGCAACAAAAAGGTTTTATCCCCAAAATTCCCATTTACATCCAGAAGATTAACAGCCGTGAATTTTTTGGCCCCCAAGACTCATGGAGACCTTTGTGATCAGCAATGAAATTGCCCATCTTTGGAAAGGAAGACACAGAAATAGAGGAAACAGAAGCTTAGCCAACATGTGCCAGAGAGTGCCCCAAGTAGTGACTTGGCTACCCTGTGGAAAGAATCCCCGGATTCTGGGTCCTTTGCCCACCACATTGCCGTGCGTGGGGCTGGCCAGAATGCCGTGTTCCGTTGGCCTGCTGGGCTTGAGGCTTCTTTTTGCTCTGACATGGGCCCCAGCCGTCCCCCTGTGGCTGGAGGCGTATTTCTTTTTTCCCTGGGTAGCCGTCCAGACCTTGTTTTCCCTCCATCCTCCCTCTCCTACTTCCTGTTTTCTGTAGGTAGAGGGTGGGAAGAGTAAATATTAGCCCTGGGCCTGAGGACTGGGGACAAAGAGCAGTCCACAGGGAATTAAAAGTTCTCTTCTGTCTCTCCTGGTCTGTCCTGCTGGGGTCTGGCCTAGGGTCATGTGCCATCTGGGGAGGTCAGTGGGAGGGGGAAGTTAGGGTTGAAGCCAAGGATTCAGTGGAGGGGAATGAAAGAGAAGGGGAAACCAGGTGTGTCCGCTGATTGAGCCAACCCATGCTACTCCAATCTGATCAGGGAAGGGTGGGGAGGGAGGGCAAGGCCCATAGTCAGGCTTCTGGCAGCTGAGCTTAGATGTTACTTCCTATAAAATACTAGAATGTTTAGTGCAGGGAGTTGTGGGAAGGGTGCTGGATTGTCAGAAATCCTGGGTTCAAATCTTGGGTCTGTGTGACTTGGGGACAGGCGATTAACTTCACCTCTCCACCTCTAAGTTTCAGCTGTAAAATGAGAGGGGTCAGACTAGATGATTCCATCCTCTTTCCTCTAGGTTTTTTAACATTCTATGGCTCACATTGACTTTATCCCTTATTCACCCTGTACAATGGGGTCATCTTCTTTTCTGAGTGTACATCTGCTGGAAAATATTTATATTTCTTGTAGGTAGGTATCATTGCTGGAAATAAACCATGGCCCACTTACAGCAACCATGCTGTTTCCCATTTGGATGAGCCAGCATTTGTCCTTTTAGGAGATTCTGTCTTTCTAGGGCTTGCAGCTAGGTAGCATCACCAGAATACTGGAGGGATACTTCAGCCAGGGGAAATACAAGGATGGCCGGAACAGATTGACAAGACCTATCCATTAACAATGGATAGATTGGGGGACAGCTAGATGGCGCAGTGGATAGAACACCGGCCCTGGAGTCAGGAGGACCTGAGTTCAAATCCGACCTCAGACACATGATACTCACTAGCAGTGTGACTCTGAGCAAGTCACTTAACCCCACTTGCTGGGCCAAAAATAAACTAAAAAAAAACCAAACAAACAATGGACAAATTCATCTTATCAGGGGTTTGCCATTTCTAGACAAAGGAGAGTAGTGCTAAGGGAGAAGGTCTCCTTGACAGGGCCAGGCAAATGTTTTTCCAGAATGTGAACCTCCAGCAGGTGTGAGGTTACTGAGGAGAGTTGGGAGTGAGGTGGAGCATGGCCACAGCTTTTCCTGAAATAGTTGTCTTAGGGTGACTTTTTTTTTTCTCTGTCTTTGAGCATGTGGGATTATTGAAAGTGCTGACTAACTTCTCAAAGGCATTCTAGCCTACTCTCTTGCTACCAATTCAATTCTGAGTACAGCTCACAGTCTTATCTGTGGTGCCACCTAATACACACACACATATCTATATCTATCTATCTATATACGTATACACAAATATTGTTGTTGTTCAGTCTTGTTTGACTTCGTGACTTCATTTGGGGTTTTCTTGGCAAAGACACTAGAGTGGTTTGCTATTTCCTTCTCCATCTCATTTTACAGATGAGGAAATTTAGCTAAACAAGGTTAAATGACTTGCCCAGGGTCACACAGCTAGTAAGTATCTAAGGCCAGATTTGAACTCAGGAAGTCTTCCTGACTCCAGACCTGCTACTCTATCCACTGTGCCACTTAGCAGCAACCATACATGCCCGTGCGCGCACGCACACACACACACACACCCCAATATACACACAGATGGAATAATTCAAGAGGCTGTCTATCCAATTCTCAGTCTGGACATTCTTCATTCAGTTAGTGTTTTCTGTGTGCTTTGTTAATCCAAAATATTTTGCATTTTGTGTATCCATTGAGGAAGCTCTAGTATTCTGGAATTGTATATGTATATACACATATTCATATGTACACAAATATATATGCATTTATCTATCTATCCGTATGTCCATATGATCAGCATAATGTCACCCATAGACAGCCCTCCAAATGGGGAATCTCACCTATGGGGAATCCCTCTTCCATTTGGATCCTATGATAAATATCCTCCACGGCAGTTGCATGCAGCCTGGGTACATGGTATACATCTCCCTGGATTTATACCTTGCTTATTAGTGATAACCAGAAAAATATTAAACAAAGCTTTTTTGTATTTATGAAGAAGTCTTATATGCTCTTAATATATTCATGGGACACAACTTAGTGGAGGAGATCCAGTTAAGGCTTCACTTTGTTCCACAGAGTTCAATATTTTTGTAATCAATGGTTAATACTAGGGGATCCTGTCTTTACTACACTTCTTGATTTTTTTTGTGTGAAGATTTAATTCAAATAAGCCTTTCTTACAAGCCTACTGTGTGCTGGCACTAGAAGTATACTGCAGAAAACTGTTAGGAAAGACTGCCCATTCCCTTTTCCCATTTTCATCTAAGATCATCTTGATATATATACAGCTCATTCTTAAGGATTTTACAAAGATCAAAAGTAGGAATATGGATGGTTATTAATGGTGTCTTGACCTTCCTTTCCAGTAATACCCTGTGTGACTTCTCCCATTTGTTTAGGATTTTCCCCTCTTTCCAATATCTTGAAAATCAATCCCTTAAAGCTTTCAAAACTGTACTGTCACAAGCATATATTCCTTCTGTGTGTCCATGGTCAGCACCAGGCGTTCTCTGTGGCTTCCTATACTTCAGCACTATGTCACTTACTCATGTGGCACACTGGAGAATAAGGGGTTAAAGAGTCCAAATAATACTGCCATGGAAATGCTGAAAGAGATAGGCTCTATTTTTTGTCTCTTGTCCTCATTCCTGTCTATAAATACTCTTGCAAAGATCTGGCTTAGTTGGGTCTCATGCCAACTTTTCTGCAGACTTATTTTTCTCTTCCCCCATTTTATGAGGCAACAGAGCTCTTAATCTTCCACCATTTCTTCTCCATAGTTTTCCAAGTGAATTTTTACTCACCAACATAGGCCTGTGTTTGGCAATATCAAGCGTTTTCTGGATAAGGCACTCTCTGGACTCTTCACTTAATTGAGATGATAATTTTTTACCAATTAAATTCTTATAAGGAAACATAGGGAATTTGCTTCAAGGTCTTTTCTTTTATTCACTTCTAATTTTCAGTGTCAACAGGGCATTTGGATAGATCCAGATGAAGCTTCTATAACCACATGTCAGGCCTTCTCATATTTATTCTTCTGATTCAGTCAATTTCTACCTTTTCTACCTTTTAGACAAGTTGTTCTTCCAATGGCACACAAACAACTGATTCCTTAACAGCTTCCACATCAGTAACCAGGACTACGTCCTAGATCATCACCGATTCGATTTTGTTGTTGTTGTTGGGTGCTTTTCTATATCCACTGTCTCTTGACTTAATTTAAAAATTTATTTCATTAAATAGTTCCCAATTACAGGTAAATTTTTTTTTTTTGGTGAGGCAGTTGGGGTTAGTGACTTGCCCAGGGTCACACAGCTAGTACACATCAAGTGTCTGAGGCCTCCTGACTCCAAAGGCAGCGCTATATCCATAAAAATGTTCTTAAACGTTCTTGACTTACTTCTTAAGGAAAGTATTCATGATACACAGGTATGATGCTTGCCAACAGTCAACCAGCCTTTGACCTCTTTAATTTTTTATTTTAGAACCATATTTTCCAGCATATTTTTGGCCTATCTTTCCTAGGTCCACTTGCATTGAAGTCTTCTCATACTAAGGCTCGTTGACTTAGTTGGGAGGGTCTGATGAAGTTTGTGTAAAATTTCTCTCCTCTCTCTCTCTATACTTTGCAACAGATATTGGTGTGAAAGCTAGAGAGATCTCCATGACATTCTTTTTGTTTTATATTCACCCTGAGCACTGCAAGGCATGATAATTCATTGTCCAGCAAACTAATACTGTCTCTGGGTGTATGATGAAACCAACTCGACTGACTTTTATTTGGCTCTTCAGGAAGATCTGGGAGCCATTCTTCCAATTAGCTGCGATAGACTTTTATTTTTGGGTTTTATAGTGAGAATATCAATATTGAAATGCTTCAGTTAGGCATGTTAAGTCATAAATGTGGCATGTGTCATATATATTATATATACATATATATACAAATGTATCAAATGTTCTAAAACAAGGGATACTATAATCCAAAGATACAGTTAAATTCAGGCACAAGAGCTGGAAACAATTGCAGAATACAGAACAGAAAGTTAGAGCTGAAGGAATTTTAGGAAGACAGCATAGTGTAATACAAAAGAGAATCAAGCAAGAGGAGGTAGAAGACCCAGCATTATGTCCCAGGGATCTATGGTTGGCTCTGGGCTATTTACTGTTTTTATCAATGACTTGAACAAAGGTGCGGACACCGTGTTCAACAGATTTGCGAATGACACAAAATTAACACACTGGATGATAATCAAGATCCCCAAAGATATTTACAGGGCAGAGGGCCGGGATAAATCTAATCAGATGATGTTATTGGGGTGAATTTGTAAAGTCTTACAATGGGGCATAGATCAATGTGAGGGAGGCATGGTTAGACAGCAGTTATGACAAAGAGCTGGGAGTTGTAGCAGACTACAAAGTCAACAAAAGTCAACAGTTTGTGATGCAGTTGCCAAAGAAGCTAACGTGATCCTGGGCCACGCTGAGAGACACGGCTTCCAAGAATATGAAGGTGACTCATCCGGAATACTGGGTTCAGTTCTGTGCACCCGAGTTAAAGAAAGACACCGACAAGCTACAAGGTGTCCAGAGGAGGGCAACCCAGGTGGGGAAGGGCCTTGGATCTGTTATGGAAGGATCGGCTGGTTGAAGGAAATGGAAGTGCTACCCTAAAGGAAAGAGTCACAGGGGACTGGACAGTTTTAAGTATGTGAAGGGCCATCATGTGGAGGAGGATAAATTAGGCTGGTTCCATTTGGCCCCAGGGGGCAGAACCAGAGATAACTGGCAGGCATCCATTGCAAAGGAACAAATTTAGTTAGGGCGTCAGGAAAGACTTGCTTACGTTTAGTACTATCCAAAAATGGAATGGAGTGCCTTGAGAGGTGCTTAGCTCCCCTTTGTTAAGGTCTTCAAGCAGACATTGGATGACCAGTTGATGATTATATAACACTAAGGATTCCTTCTGGGTAAAGGCTGGATGAGATGGCCACTAACGCCCTTTCCAACTCTCCTCCTGTGTAATTTCATGACTTAATGGTTGTGTGACCTTGGGTAAGTCACTTTACCTTGATGATACTGAATTTCCTCCTCTGTAAACTGAAGTTGGACTAGAGCAGCTGTTCTCAAACTTTCTGGTCTCAGGACCCTTTAACACTCTTAAAAATTGAGGATGCCCCCTCCCCCAAGATTTTATGTGGGTTTTATCTGTTGATATTTATTGTATTAAAAATTAAAGTATCTTAATATGACTGTGAAAATAGTTCTGACCTCATGGGTCCATTGAAAGGGTCTCAGAGACCCCCAAGAATCCCTCGACCACACTGTGAAAATCACTAGACTAATGGTCTTTAAGGTAAGTCCTTTTTGACTCCGAAAGTCTAATAATCTTAGAATTTTTTTGAGCTTTAGCTCACTCCTTTGTAAAATGAGGATGAAAATGTGAATGCTACCTCCATCACAGGATTCTTTGTTTTGGTCTGGACCTGACTTTGTTTGGGAACCTATTGGCATGGACCTTTTTCCATCAACAGAGATCTTTAATAGCTTTTAGAAGGTTGCTGAGGGCACTAAGCTAATGACTTGTCCATGGTCACACAGTTAATGTATCAGCAGGACGTGAAACCAGAGCTTCCTGACTCCAGGGCTGACCATCCCATGCTGTCCCTTAGAAAATATATATAAAATGCTTGGCAAATCTTAAATCACTAAATGAATGTAAGTTATTAGCATAGAACATTTGAACTGAAAGGGTGCTGAGAGACCACTTTGTCCAGCATGCCCTTTTAATTATTTGATTAAAAGTCAGCTCTTTTGACCACAGATTCAGGGCTCTTTCTACTCCAAAAAATGAGAACAAATTTCTGTACATATTGATTTGGGTCCCATGGTACTATATTTTATATCTAATACAAAATACAACTCTGCGATGACTTTATTCTAAACCTAACAGATCTTAAACTGAATAATATTGCTCTCCTTCAAATTTGGAATTTTGTATAATCTCTATACAAAATATATAAGTCTCCTCAAAATGCTGTTCAGGGCAAACTGGAAGGAATGCTCTTCCTCTTAAAGAATTTCACTGTAGCAAAGAATTCAAAGTGTCTCCATCGATAAATCCCGGACCTGTGGCCTCATCCTTTGGTGAAAAGAAGCCCAACCAGAAGGGGAAACTCAAGCTCTCCAGCTGGCTGTAACTGGCTGGTGCCATGCCCTTAGCAAAGCCTCTTCCCTTTCAGAGCCTGTTTCCTTCTCTGTATAAGGAGGAAGTTGGCTGAGATCATCTCAAAGCCTGGTTCCAGTTCTAAGTCTAGCTGTCTAGCTGTCACGGTTGGCATCTACCCTCCTTGTTCACCTTTTCTTCTTTCCTCTGACCAGTAACATGAAGAAAGGCAGCCTGGCGTGGGTTGGAGGGAAGCCAGAGCAGGTGCTGATGTCCATGCACGGACTGAATGCATCTGCACCCCAGCACTGATGGCCAGTGCAAAGTAAGGGTTTTTTCAATCCTGTCAGCCTTAGGGCCTGTTAAACTCTCCCATATGCCCCGATTGTCTTGTGCTTCTTTGACCAATGGATCCTAAATTTCTTGGGAGGAAGGACTATGTCTCCTACTTTTTAAAATCCCCTCCCCAAAGACAGCGTGCCAGGCCCACGCAAACACTCGGCGTATAATACTGCTGTCCTCAACTGAGGCTCCATGAGATCCAGGGCTGATACTCTCTGTGACAGTCTGACCTTCCCATTAGCCTCTAGTCAAGTTATCCACTATGTCCCTGATCCCCTAAGTTCTCATTAGGATCCTCAGTTTACTCATTTATAAAATGGGAACAATTTAGCCCACAGTGTTCTTTTGGAGGAAATGCCAGTGCATTCAAGATATTCAATTAACCAGCTATTATTAACATCTGGCCTCTTCCAAAATAGTGTCCCACCAATAATAACAGCTAAAATTTATAGGGCACCTGATATACACCATCTCATTTATTCCTAATATGGTTATTAGCCCCATTTTGCAGCTAAGGAAAATGAAGGCTCATAGAGATCAGTGACTTGCCCAGGGTCACACCACTAGTGTCGGAGGCAAGATTTGAACCCAGGCTTTCCTCCCTCCAATTCCACCAAGCTGTTGTTCAGTCTGTGTTCTTGTATAACAAAAACCAGGGGCCATGTGTGCCTTTCTTTAAACGCCTGGTACAGAATGGGTGCTTAATTAATGTTTGCTGACTGCCTGAAGCCAGCTGGTTTATTCAGTTGGGATCTGATGAGCTGAAAAAGGACATCACATGACTGCTATTCCTGACTCTGGCCTCTAAGAGGCCGAATGCTGCTCCCACTTTTCCATTCTCCCAGCAGAGGTTCCCAAGCCTCCCTGGTGAGGCAGGGACTGGCTCACAAGCCTCAGGTGGGAAGCTTCTGTCTAATCTGAGGCTCAATTCACAAGCCAGGTGTGCTGAGACACCTGACACCCCACTGGGCCTCTGGGGATAACTGGGCTCAGAGCAGATAACAACTCCCACCAACAGACGACCAGGAGCTTTCCCAAGACTGGCCAAGGTCATGCCCAGGGAGGGACATTTGACTTTCTCCTTCTGGTTCCAGTTGGACAAATACAAACAAAAATTGGATCCAGGGAGACACTGGACACAAGCAGCTAGAAAACAGACACCTTTATATATAAGATGGGAGTTTGTGGAAGGGCCAGCTGGGATGTCAGGGGCTCGTCTCCACTTCACCACCTACGCCACAGTGCTGAACCCCACCCCACTCTCTTGAATGACGACCAGGTTGTGTCCGGGGCCTGGCTCTTCCTGAACCACAAGGCATCTGTCCTCATTCTCTAAAATGGTGACTTCCATGACATCCGCTGGGAGAGAGGCTGGGGTGGGGGAGGCATCCCCTTCGCTTGGCGGGCTTGGCTGGGGCAGAGGCGAAGCTGCTGGTGGTCTTAGTCTGATGGCTGAGCTGGTGCCTTTTGAGGCTCTGCAGCAGGGTGTAGCCCATGCCACAGGTTGGGCAGCGGAAAGGCTTGTCTGCCAGATGAGACTCGAGGTGGCGTCGCAGCTTGGTGGCCAGAGTGTATGCCTGGCCATACTGTGGGCAGGAAAAGAGCCTTTCACCAGACTGCAGGTGTTCATGGGCTCGGAGTGTGTGGGGATTCCGCAGGGCTTTGCCACACACTAGGCAGAGAAGGGCCTCGCCTCTATGAGATGAGGTGTTGCCGCAGCTCTGGCAGCTGAGGGAAGGCATCCGTGCAGTGCGGGCAGCAGTCGGGCCTATAGCCAGTGTGAAGGTGCAGGTGTCTCCACAGGTTACCATACTGGTGGAAGGCCCGGCCACAATAGGGGCACAGGAAAGGGCTTCTCTCCCGTGTGGAAGCACATGTGGTTCTGCAGGGAGCCTCGGTTAGCCAGGGGGCATCTGCAGATGGGGCAGGGGCACGGGGTGGGGGCAGGCACTTGGTGCGTCTTGTGGTGGGGCCGTAAGGAAGGCCGTCGGGTGAGCCTTCCCACACCGGTCACATGTGAAGGGGCGGGCACCCAAGTGTACCACTTGGTGCTGGCATAGGTCACGGCGGGTGCCATAGGCCTTGTCACATCGGGGGCAGGGGAAGGGCCGCACTCCCTGATGTCCCAGGATGTTGGCCTGGAAGCTCTCTTCAGAGCTGTAGCTCTTGCCGCACTCTGTGCAGAGGGACGGCTTGTGCCCAGCATGCACAAACCGGTGCTTCTTCAGATGGCAGAGCTGCAGGAAGGCCTTGCTGCACACCGCACAAAGGTAGTGCCTCGAGAGGTGCTGGGCAGTGCTCTTTGGGCTCCTCCTGTCCCTGGGAGGCTTGGTGAAGCCTGAAGGCTCTGTCTCTCCACCCTGGTGGGCTTGGGGAGACAAGCTCTTGACACTGGGGAAACGCCCAGGGCCAAACAGCTTACAGGATTTGTTAGCCAAGTGGGGGCTGAGCCATGGGCCCCTACCAGGAGTCATGGGTGAGGAGGCCATGTCACTGGGGCTTGGACTATCCGGACCTACAGACGGGGTACTCCGGGGCAGCTGCAACCCCTCTCTGGGGCCGTCTGACAGAGGCACTGTTTTTCCTTCACTCTCCTCCTCCTCCTCCTCCCTCCTCAATGTACTCCTGGGGCTCCGGGGACCAAGGGCCTATGGGAGTCTCTCCCTGGGGTTCAGGTCCAAACTGGGGGTTCTGTTTTGCTGCTCCTTCGATGGCAGGGTCCCACTGGGGAGAGATGACTGAAAGGGAAGGGGAGGAGAGCAGGGTTGGCCCAAAACAAGATGAGGCAGCTGCCCAGAAATTGTACTTTGTCCCAGCCAGCCTGGCTCCCTGGGTGAGGCAATGACAGGCAACTTCTCTGGGAGATGGACTGGTGGGGAGATGCTGCTCCAGGCATACCAGGGGAGTCACAGCCTTCTCCTAACCCAACATGTTGGAACACTTCACTTGGGTCGTGACAACTCACACCCAGAAGGAGCTTTAAACATGATTGCACATACATAACCTATATCTAATTACTGACCTTCTTAGGGAGAGGGGAGTTGAGAGAGGGAGAAAATTTGGAACTCAAAAATTTTAATAAATGAATGTTAAAAATTGTCTTTACATGTAATTGGGAAAAAATAAAATACTCTTTAAGAAAACGTTTAAAGTTTAGATGGTACTTTTCTCATAGCCATCTGTTAAGGTAGAGGATATAAAGACTGGGACCCTGGTCTTACAGCTGACAAAGCTGAATTTCAGACACGTGGACTGACTCACCTTTGGATCTTAAGGAAGGGGAAAAGGAATGAGCATTTATTAAGTGCCTACCATGTACCAGGCATTGGGCTAAGAGATTTACAAGCCCTGGGGGGTAGGGCCTGTTATTATCTCCATTTTACATCTAAAGAAATTGAGGCAGGTAGAGGTTAGGTGACAAGCCCAGGGTCCCATTACTAGGCAGTGTCTGAGCAAGATTTGCACTCAGGTTCTCCTGACACTAGGCCCAGTGCTTTGTGTATTCTGGGGCCCCTTGGCATCCCTTGTCTTTCCTCTGCTTCAATGCCTCTTATTGGGATCAGGGCTGGGCCCTCCTAGAGGAGCCCACACTGGCAAGAGTTAGTCTCTGGGTGGCCCCCCATGGCATAAGGACTGTGGACCACTTCCAGGGTGTCCCCATCAAAAGCGCACCTGTGCACGGCTTGGTAGCATCCCTTCCAGGTGACACCTTGTTGGTTTGCTCTTCAATCCCTGGCGCTGGCCCCATGGCCAGTGGCTGTTTCTCTGCACAGCCTGGGGCTGCACTGGGAGGCTGGGGCCACAGCAGCAGCTCAAAGCCAGGCGATGGTCTGAGACACCTGCAGGTGAAGCCTCTCACCCATTCTCACCCGGGCCACGTACCCCTCCTTTGCTCACCGACCTTGCTGCACCAAACTGTGAGGAGGGCCCGAGGACAGTTAGGAGGCCCTCATGAAGCCGCATTCCCCCAAAGCCCTGCACTACATACTTAGATAGTCTCCCTGCTAATGTCTCAGATGTTGCTACTGATTGAGAACTTAGCCCCTTCTAAATGTTATGGTGAAAAGAAACACAGTAGTATGGTGTCTGCCCTCAGAAAGCCTGCGTTCCAGGCTGTAAGGGGCAGACTCGCCAACTTCCCCATCACACTCCTACTCACCTGGCCCAACCTGAGCTCTGTTCAGATAAATGCACATCCCTCCACAGGCTCAACAACATCTGAAAAAAATAATACCACCTTAAACTTGTATAATGTTTCACAGTTTACAAGCTTATATATTCACCATCTCATTTGGTCTTCACAACCGCCCCCACAGCATCGCATCCCATTCTCAGGAAACAAACACATGTTTACTAAGTGAATGAATCACTCCGTGGTGTAGACTGGGCAAGTGTGACTCCACCCATTTTACAGATGACCAAGTTGAGGCACGGAGAAATGATGTCCTCAGAATGACCACTCACACTTTTAATGAGGAGTCAGCAACTAGGCCTCCTTCTGGTAAGACTGAGGACCACCTGCCTGTCCCCTGACGCTCAGAGCCCTGGACCTTGCCAGCCACCCTGTAGCCACACCCTAAGCACTACAGCCTTTATAATCTCTTCACTGCATCCTTTCTCTCTCTCTCTCTCTCAGGCCAGGGATGGTTCCACTTTTCTATTTGTATGTTCAGTGCTTAGCATTGTACTTGGCTCTCTCCTAGAGTGAGGCAGTGACCTTGCACAGCCCTCCCTCACTTACATCCAGTTCACATGAATGTCATAGCATCACCTCCCTGATGTCGTGGGCCTCTGAAAACGAAGGACAACCAACCACCTCTGTGAGTAGAAAAGGAGCTGCCCGCTGGGGACCAAAGTGGAACTGAGCAGTTGGGCAACACAGCTTGCTTGCTTCCTTCCTCTTTTCTGCCCAAAGGCAATGTATATTTTGATCTCTGAAACTTTTTTTTTCCTTTCTTAAAGACCATCCTTAACCCAAATTATTTTGGCCCTCATTGATTGGCCAACAATAGGTCCCAGGCCAAACCCTACTTGGTCATTGTTTGGGCCCTGATGGGCTCAGAATGAATGTAAATAACAATCGTTCCTGTTTTGGCTAGAAATCCTGAGGGTTTTCCCCTCTCAGATCCGATTTTTTTTTTTTTTTTGATTAGGTGAAAGAGGCTATTCTCTGTCTCATTTTTAATTAAGCCTTAATGAATCACTGAATGGATGTTGCCTCAGTCAATGAGACCTGTTAAAGACCTTAGCTTGAAAAGTCCAAGGTCTCTTACTGCATCCTGGGCCAACTCCAGTCGTCCTGATCTATATCTGGCCACTGGACCCAGATGGCTCCAGAGGACAAAATGAGGCTGGTGACTTTGCACAGCCCTCCCTCGCTTAAATCTAGTTCACTTGCATGTCATGGCATCACCTCCCTGATCTCCTGGGCCTCTTTGTTAACGAAGGACAAACACAACAATAGTACTTGCCACATTTTTGTTGTTCAGTTGCATCTGACTCTTTTTGACCCCATTTGGAGTTTTCTTGGCAAAGATACTGGAGCGGTTTGCCATTTCCTTCTGCAGCTCATTTTACAGATGAGGAAACTGAGGCAAACAGGGTTAAGTGACTTGCCCAGGGTCACACAGGTAGGAAGCATCTAAGGCCACATTGGAAATCGGGTCCTCCTGACACCAGGCTTATGCACTGCACCACGTTCCTGCCCATTTGGCCCACTGTGACCGATTTTTCATTCATTAATTCATTGTTATTGATTCAAATGTGGTATCCCCAAAGTAGAACGTAAACTCTCGAGGGCAAAGACTCTTTAGTTTTCGTCTTAGAAAGACCTGATTTCAATTCCTGCTTCGGACACTCACTCATTGGCTGTATGAAACTGGGCAAGTCTGTGCTGGTATCCTCGTCTGCAAATAAAGATAATAACGCCTACCACCCAGGCTGGTTGTGAAGACCAAATCAATTAACTGATATAAATTGCTTTATGAGTCCTAGCTGGCACACAGTAGGCACTTTACAAATGTTCATTAATTGACTGACAGTTTGCAGGTTCTCTTTTCTGCTGTTTTTTGAAAAATCTGAACATTTTGCCCTTCCCCAGTCTGTGTGGGGTTCCTTTGGCTAGAAAGAATCTCTTCCCCAGCAAGTCTTTTGCAGCATCTCTTTAGGACTCCTCTGTTTCACGTTTATCCCGTCCTGGACTAAACTGGAAGCTTTCAGAGAATTGGGACAAAGTCTCATCTATGTAGCCCGTACCTGGCTTCCCTCAGAGCAGGTGCCTGGTCTGTGTTCATTTAGTTAACAATATTTACTGAGCAACTACTCTGTGCAGAGCACTGTCCCGGGTGTGAGAAGCAAGACAAGTCTAGAAACGGCACCCCCAGGCACTCACGGAGTGTTCTATGGACATTGTAATGAGACAGAGGTAACTACACGAAATGCTATCAAGCGATAAGGCCATTAGAGGAAGGAGTGCTATGGAAAAAATTACTCATGAGTCAACTAGCAACCAATCAATCAATCCACCAGAATTTACTCATTTATTGGACACCTAAGCCGTACTGGGAATTAAGGGTGCAAAAGAGTAAAATCACACCAACCCCTGCCCACAGGAAGCTGGTATTCTACCCCCTTATGTATCCGGGCGCCTGTTGCTGAGAAGAGCATGACTCGCCCAGAGCGGGTCAGAAACAGGCACTAAACGCGGGTCTCCTTCGCTTGTCTGGTCTGTGGGTTTTGGGGTTCAGTTTAGAGAAGATGCGGAGCCCTCGGGACCCTCTTCAGGGGAGGGAGGTGCTATTCGATCACCCCACCGGACGGACGGGGAAGGTGAGGCACGTCCACAGGCGGGGGATCCCAAAGCGCTCCGTCCACTGAGGGAGGGGCAAGGCCGGCCAGGCCGCCTCCCTTCCCGGAGGAGCCTCGGCTCCGGACTGAGGAGAGGGGAGGGTCCCTGTCCGCAGGAGCCGCTGCCTCCGCCTGGCACAGGCCCCCCAGGACACGGGGCTCCGGCCGCTTGGGGCGCGTGCTCCGGGTCGGGGGGCCAAGTTCGGGGGACCCTGACAGGCAGAGGGTCGCCCAGCTGGGATTTGAACGCGAGGCTTCCCATGAGCCAGGGAGAGGCGCCGGGCCCGGCCGCCCGCTCCTCCAGGGGCCCCCAGAGCAGCCCGGGCCGCAGCGCGGCGCCCGACGGGCCCAGGACCAGGGCGGCGGCCAGGGGGCCGAGGTGGAGCCCCGGCCCCGAGCTCGCGCACGCCGCGGCGCCGCCGCGGGGCCCCACCGGCCAAGCAGGCCCGCTTCCGCCGCCGGCGGAAGTGAGCGCCGCCCGCTCGGCTACCCCCGGAAACTTGCTCCCGCTCCTCGGGTTCCGCCTGAGCGTGGAACGCGGCAGGACTTCTGGAGAGCTGCGCTAAAGCTGGGCGGTGCGGCGGCACCACCTACGCCTTTTACAGCCGGGGAAACCGAGGCAGGCGGCGGTTAGGTGACTTGCCCAGGGTCACACCGCTAGCGGGCGTCTGAGCTTGCCTTTGGCAGGTTTCCCGGCGCTCTGCGCACGGCACCACCAGCTGATTGTCGTCGTAACAGAATGATCATCATTGTAGTGGGAGGCAGCCGGCGTGCAGAGAGGTCCTGGGAACGTCTGGAATCTCAGTGCAACTCCTTCATTTACCAACAGGGGAAACTGACGCCAGAGGAGACGAGGGAGCAGGCATGAGTGAAGAGGATTCTCTGCACCTGGCAGCAGGAAGCGTCCCTGTTGGATTGGAAGCTCCTTGAGGGCAGGGACTATCTTTTGGCTCCTTACGTATCCCCAGCGCTTTGCACAGTTCTTGGTACACAGAAGGCGGTTAATACATGCTGATTGACTGACCGCCAGTGACACATCTTGAACTGGTGAATCTGGGGAGGATGCAGTGCCCCCAGCAAGTCTCAGACCACTGGGGAAGACGGGTGGCAATCTCTGTTGAGGGAGGGAGTGTGCTACCTGGGAGTCCCCTTCATAATAACGTTGATGATAACAGTAATAGTAACCAGTATTTACATAGCACTTGAAGTGCTTTACAGATATCGCCTCATTTGATCCTTTCATTCCTTCATTCAATAAACATATACAGTTGTTCGGTTCAGTCTCTTCATGACTCCATGGACCATACTGTCCATGGGGTTTTCTTGGCAAAGATACTGGAGTGATTTGCCATTTGCTTCTCCAGCTCATATTACAGATGAGGAAACTGAGGCAAACAGGATTAAGTGATTGCCCAGGGTCACCCAGCTAGGAAGTGTCAGAGGCCAGAATTGAGCTCAGGAAGATGGGTCTTCATGACTCCAGGCCTGGACTTTATCCACTGCCCCTCCAGGTGTCCCTATTCCTGGGATAGCAGGTGAATAGCAAATACATGCTTGTTGACTGACCAACGAAACACTTTTTTTCTTTAAAAATTTAAAAAAATATTTGTTTTTCCCCAATTACATGTAAAAAACAAATTCTAACATTCATTTAAAATTTTTTTTGACTTCCAGATTCTTTCCCTCTTCTCTTCTCTTCACCTTCTCCCCTCCCAGAAGGCAAGCAGTTTTATATAGATTATGCATGTACAGTCATGCAAAACATGTTTCCAAGTTAGTCATATTGTGAAAGAAGACAGACAAAAAAAAAACCAGCCAAGAAAAATAAAGGAAAGAAAAAGTATGCTTTGATCTGCATTCAGACTTCGTCAGTTCTTTCTCTTGAGATGGATAGCATTTTTGATCATAAGTCCTTCAGAACTATCTTGGATCACTATATTGCTGAGAATTGCCAAATCATTCACAGTTGATCATCTTACAATATTGTTCTTACTGTATACAATGTTCTGGGTTCTGGTTCTGCCCATCTCACTTTGCATCAGCCCATTCAAGTCTTCCCAGGTTTTTCTGAGAGTATCCAGCTCCTCATTTCTTTCTTTTTTTTTTTTTAGTGAGGCAATTGGGGTTAAGTGACTTGCCCAGGGTCACACAGCTAGTACATGTCAAGTGTTTGGTCTGAGGCTGGATTTGAACTCAGGTCCGCCTGACTTCAGGGCTGGTGCTGTATCCACTGCACCACCTAGCTGCCACCTAGCTGCCCCCCTCCTCATTTCTTATAGCACAATAGTATTCCATCACAATCATATACCACAACTTGTTCAGTCATTCCCCAATTGATGGACATCCCCTCAATTTCCAATTCTTTGCCACCACCAAAAGAGCTGCTATAAATATTTTTGTACATATAGGGACTTTTCTTCTTTTTTTTTCAATCTATTTGAGATATAGATCTAGGAGTGGTATTGCTTGGTCAAAGGGTATGCATAGTTTTATAGCTCTTTACAATTTCAAATTCCTCTACAGAATGTTTGAGTTAGTGTCTAACTTCAACAGTGCATTAGTGTCTCAGTTTTCCCACATCCACTCCAACATTTGTCATTTTCCTTTTCTGTCATAATTAGCCAACCTGATAGGTAGCTGAGTTAATTTTCATTTCTCTAATCAATAGTGATTTAGAGCATTTTTTCCTATCACTATAGCTTTTATCAGGCCATTTATCAATTGAGGAATGGCTTTAATTTCTATAAATTTGGCCCAGTTCTTTACATAGTTGAGAAATACGATCTTTATCCGAGAGACTTGATGTAATTTTTTTCACAGTTACGATTACTTTGTATTTCCCTCCATCCTATTTTCCCTGTATACCCTATTCTCTCTCCCCTTTCACCCTGTCCATTCTCAAGCGTTTTGCTTCTGACTTTACCTCCCCCTGTCAGCCCCACACCCCTTATTATCCCCTTCCCCTCCTACTTTCCTGTAGGGTAAGCCCTATACCCTTAATTTTATTTTTTTGGATAACCATCCCATCCTGTGTATTCCTTTTAAGTGTCCTAATAAGGAGAAAGTTCTTAGGAGTTACAAGTATCTTCCTGTGTAGAAATGCAAACAGTTTAACTTTATTAAGCCCCTTATGATTTTTCTTTCCTGTTTTCCCTTTTTATGTTACTCCTGCGAGCCTCTATTTCTTTCTTTCTTTCTTTTTTTTTTTTGGCGAGGCAATCGGGGTTAAGTGACTTGCTCAGGGTGACACAGCTAGTGTCATATGTCTGAGGTCGAATTTGAACTCGGGTCCTCCTGACTGCAGGGCCCGTGCTCTAGCTGCCCGTTTGTCTTTTTGAGCCTCTATTTCTGAGACACGCAAGCGCACAGAGCGTAGGACTCCGCGGGCCTCCCAGTGAAGGCGGAACCCTATTTCTCCTCCTCTCTCCCTCGGAGAGGAACCGGAAGTAATGGTAACGGACAGTGGCGGGCACAAGGCGGAAGCAGCGACCCGGAGCCCCAGGAAGCGGCCATGTTTGTTGGTGGCAGCAGGCCGGAAGTGGGCGCGCGGCGGGGCGGAAGTGGCGGGGCGGTGGCTCCGGGGTGGGTGTGGGTCTGGGTGAGTGTGCCCGCGAGGGGGGGCGGCGGTCCTCTCTCCGGAGCTCCCTCCCCCCGTGCGTCCGCTTCGGAGCCGGATGTTGGCGGAGCTTTGACAGGAGGAGGCGGCGGCAGAGGCAGCTTCGGCAGCGGCGGTGAGTGGGGCCGGGGCCGCGCGGGGGAGGGGAGGGAATCGGGACCCCGACCCCGAGAAGAGGGGCAGCCCAGCTTCCCACCGGCTGGGACCGTTGTACAAATGGGGAAACTGAGGCTCGGGGATTGATGTCTCCAGTGCGCCGAGAGCGTGGACGAATGGCCCCTTCCCCCTCTCCGGGCCTCAGTTTCCCCCTCTGTACGAAGCAGTGGGTGTCCGCGGGAGCTGGGGCCAGGAGGAATCCTCAGCTCCGGACTCTCCGTCAGTGTGGCCCAGGGCAAGTCAGTTAGCCTCTCAGTGCCTCGGTTTCCTCATCTGTAAAATCCCACCCTCCCCTCCCTTGAGGCGTAACCCTGGACGAGTCACTTCCCCTTTCTCAGCCTCAGTTTCCTCACCTGGGGGGGGGGCTATATAATAGCACCTCCCTGACGTTATGATTGTAAACCTCGTTCAATCAATAAGCATTTATTAAACTGCTCTGGGGCCTCAGTTTCTTCCTCTGTAAAACGAGGGGGTTGGACCCCATGGCCTCTGCGCTTCCTTCCCGCCGTAGATCTGTGGTCCTACTGTGTGCGGGGCGTTGTGCAGATGAGATAAACCATGTCAAGTGCTCTGCAGTTCTTGCAGGGCCATGGACGTGTCCGGTGTTATTTTTGTTATCGGTAACACCGGGGAGTTGGTCTTTGGTGTTGATTTCGGCTCTCCACAAGCATTAGTTAAGTAAGCACGGGCAACACAAATATGAAAAGTGACATAATCCCCGCCCCCGAGGGGTTTAACTCCTCCAGAGGGCTTGGCGAGTACACAGCTGTAGATACAGCCATGCTTGCTGTCTTCCCCATCGGAGCCCTTTGCACATAGTAGGTGCCCAAATACTCGACCCAGTTTTGGCAAGTGTCTGTATCCTTCCTCATTTAGCAGTGGGGCAGAATAGTGTCCTAAAACATCTGAAGACCAAAGTATAGGTATGCTTTGATCCTGTGCTTAATAAACGTTTGTTTAATTTATAGTTTAGTATAAAATGACTTTGCCGGTGTTACTTGGCTACTAATTATCAGAGCTGGGAGTCAAATCCAGATCACCAGGCTCCAAGTCATAGCATCGAGAAGTGGAAAGAACCTTAGGGTTGCTGTACCCCGACTCCCTCATCTTACAGATAAGAAAACTTGAGAACTACCCCCCTCAAATGAAGTGGGCTTGAAGTGGGGGTCTCACAGCTCATAAGCAGCAAGGCCAGGGTTCATCCCTAGGTCCCCTGACTTCAAATCCAATGCTGTTTATTAGAGAAGCTGGTCAAAAGTGAGGCTGGGTGAGACCGGGAGGACCTAGGGGCAGGTGTTCATCATTTGGGTTCAAAGGCTGTTGGACAGAGCCTCGGCTGCCTCGGTAGGGGCAGGACTGGGTCTCTGTGGGTGGAGGAACCTTTTACCCTAGCAGGATCCAGTCTTCGTCAGGTTTCCTCCTGGGCCCGTAGCCCATATACCTATCTTCAGCCCTTCTCTTCCCTCTTTTCTTCCTGGGGGAATAGGCCCTGCCAGGCTGGGGTTTTTGTAGATTGTCCCAGGTGAGTTTGCTGTCATAATCTCAGATGGTAGATAAAGGAGACTTCCCTGGTATGGGGCATGTCAAAAGGAAATTATCCAGGAGGCACCAGTGTGCTTTAATTCTGAGCTGGCACCTAGAAGTGAGAGACATTCAAGTTCAAAGTAGCACTACCCCATTTATCTTGTAGCAGTAAAGAGACAGCAATTTCAGATATAGGTGGGAGTGACCTAGTAGGGACAGTCACACGGTGAGCTCCCTGAAAGCCATAGGGTGTGTACAACTTCCTTCCTTACGCTCTTCAGGGTCCGGGTGATCTACCTTGGCTAAGCCTGTATCTGGGCTCCTGACTTGACTGGTAGAGTTGAGCTATTGAGCATTCTTGGGTGGGTAAAGCCTTAGATCCACGCCAGGTATCCCCGTGCACACTTTGGGGTGGCACCACACAATATCTCTGCCCTTTTGTTTTACTCCAAGGAGCTGCATTGGTGGTTTTTTCTCCAGAGAGGGAGAATTTGAATCTTTGAGTGAGAAGTGGTTTGCACAGAGTCCAAGCCCTTCCACATCAGGGTCTGTGAGCCAGCTTAGGCTGGAAATTCCCTGCGCCAGTAGGATACATCACCTCTTCGATGGGAGAGCTTGGGAGCAGCTTTCTGTGATTGGGGTGCATTTGTTGGCTATAGCTTCAGAGGCGCTGATAGGGGTCAGCCAGGAAGGGGCTGCAGTCAGGAAGTGAAAGCCGTGGAGTTGCAGAAAGGCGGTGAAATTTCAAGTTCAGTCCTCTTTTCAAACGTTGGCCTCCTTCCTCTCTTGCACATACCTGAACTCCAAGCTTCTCTGTCCTTTAGTTCAGAGCTGGACAGATATTTTAGAGTTCATGTAGCTCTTTATTTCATCCATGGTAAAACTGAGGCCCAGAGAGAGGCCCAGTGGGCCCACTGGCAGATCTGGGGCTGTTCAGTGTGGGGTCAGCAGAGCATCTGGCGTGCGGCTCCTTTAGCAGCTGCCCTCTCCAGTGCCTCTTCCTCCTTGTGTCCCTGGGACACAGAAGTGTGAGCAGTGGAATTCTCCAGGGAAGGGCCTGCATGGCATGGAGAGGGCACGAGGAAAGCAGTGTGGTGTCGTGGTATGGAGTCAGAAGTCCTGGGTTTGAAGTGTGGCTGGCTCCACTGACTAGTGGTGGAGTCACTCTCTCCAGATGGAAAAAAAGGCCATGGTGTCCCGCTGCATCCACGGCCATCTCCAGTTGTCCTGATTTGTATCTTACCTTTGGACCCAGATGGCTCTGGAGGAGAGAGTGAGGCTGGTGACTTGGCACAGCCCTCCCTCGCTTAAAACAGTTCATGTGTAAGTCGTGACATCACCTCCCTGAACAACAGCTCTCCAGCTGAGCTTCAATTCCCTCTAGTTCCTAAGAACTGGAGCATCTGAAGATCCCGGTGGACTGCCCTGTAGAGGCCTTAGTGAAGGCTGAACTGCTGACCCCGGGAGTTTCGAAGACTTGGGTCTGATTCCTAGCTCCGCCTTTTCAGACCCCTGTGACCTCAGGCAAGTCCCTTCCCTTCTCTGGGCCTCAGTTTCCTCATCTGTAAAATGAGGACTTTGGCCTAGATGATCTCAAAGGTCCTTCTAGCTATACATCTCTGCTCCTGTGTTATGGGGAAGGTTCCTGAACAGGTGTGGTTTGGGCTTTAGAGCCTCTGATGTCCCTGCTAACTTGTAGATCCCCTAATTTGGTGTGAAATCAGGTGGCCTTGGGCCACGTGATTTCATGGCCCTCCTGACATTTTTTGATTCTGTAGCAGTATTTTTGGAAAGTAGGGGAGTCACATTGTGGGGTGAGGTGTGCCTCTATTGAACAGACATCCTGGATTTTCCAGGAGGGTCCCAATTACAAACAGTCAAGACTGTTGTCCTCATAAATCCAGGAAATGTCCTAGAGTGTCAGGTAGTCGTAACGTCCTCCAGGTCCTTGGAGTTCTATTACCTCATACTTGGCCACTCCTAGATCCCTCCCATGATCTTTCAGTATATAAGGTCCATCTTGTCTTCATTAAAATGCTCTGATTCTTAGAATCTAGCCACTGCTCAGATTTTTACAATCTAGCCAATACCTCACAGATGCTCAGATTCCTTAAGAGTCTGGCTAATATGGCGGATCTTTAATAAACCTTGTCTTTGGCTGAAAAAAAAAATAGTCATGAAGTCACACACAGCTACAACTACAAGGGCTTCCAGACCAAATCTGACATTTTACAGGTGAGGAAACTGAGGCCCATGGAGGTAAAGTGACTCTCCCATGGCAGAGCTGGGAATCAGATCCAGTCATCTGGCTGAAAGCCAGCTTTCCCCAGAGACATCATGTTGTCCTTTCCCCCATGGAGGTCTTGTCCATGTAGCCTACACTTGAAGACCTTGGGACAGAGGGAGTCCCCTGTTTTCTGGAGCAGTCCTTTCCATTTTTGAGTCACTAGAATTTTGGGGAATTTTATCACCAATAAGGAAACTGAGATTCAGCCAGGGAATGACTTGCTGGTTATACCACGGTTAAGTGGAACCAAGCCAGGCGTCAGGCCCAGGACTTCTGAGACCAAGTGCAGGCTGTCTGCACTGTCCTGCAGCACTGCCTTCCTCCCCCCTGTGCCCTACCAGGCAGGCCCTGCTGGCAGTCGAACCGTGGGCCTCTGACTTCAGGGCCATGGTCTGTGTACGGTACTGAAGACTTTCCCAGTGACATTTTAGCCGGTAGTAACTGAATGAATCAAGTCAATGAGCTTAGTAAAAATAATTATACAAACTACACAAAAAGGAAAGATCCCATCGGCCCAAGAAGACAAGCTGGGAGTGATGTATGTTAGCTGGCTCATCTGGCAGGGCAGAATCCGGCCTTGATGTAGCCGGGAGCATAAGCCAGGTCGGCTGATATTAACCTTCCTGCTCTGGGACAGGAAAGTGAAGCTGGACGGTGTCCTGATTTATGATTTGTAAAATGGTCTCCCTTCAAAAAAAAAAAAAAAAGCAATTCATATTCATACAGGGACTTAAGGTTTGCCAAGCACCTTCTTCGCAGCCACCCTGGGAAGTCAGTAGTTATAAGGCGGTGATCCTTGGCTGAGGATTGGGAGTAGAGGGGGGAAGAATACATTATTAAGAAGGGAAATGATATTTTCCTTATAAGGAACAGTGCTCTTGGGGAAGGAAATTGTATTTCAAGTTGGTGGGAAAGGTTAGGGTTAGCAGCAGTCTTTTGGGGGCAAGCAGGAGCGTTTCTTCTTTGGTTGAAGGGCTACCCAGATCTGGCTCTGAGCTCCCCAGGAAACTGATGTGGAGCTCAGAACAGCTTTTAAACATTGAGTCAGAGTGGTTGCCTTGGTTACAGGGTGGTGGTTGCTAGGTGCAGGGAGGCAGTTTGCCATCCCAAGCCCTTCGCTGGGACCGTCATTGCGTAGTTGTTGCATTACCTCATGGCCCAGAGGAGTTCGGGTCTGGGCCCAGAGCTTGCAGGTTCTGCTCCCCTCCTCCTCACTGCCACCCCATCAGAGCCTTGTCAATGAGTTCCTTATCTTTCCTACCGATCCTCTGACCATATATGTCTCGTTTGGGCTCTTGGAATGTGTCTGGGCTCTGAGCAGGCTTGCTCCTGGGACCTCTAGTGGGGAGCAGATTGATCTGGGATTCTGTGGGGATGTAGAGAGGCCCAAGAACCCACCTCCTAACCACACACTACCACGCCCTGTTTTCTATGACTGGAATCCAAGCCCCAGGGAGTCTGAAGGAATCCCAGTTCTGGGCCTTGCTCTTGCCTAGATCTCTAATCCTGGGAATATTTTTCCATCTTCTTCTCCCAAGTCATAGGGCTATGAATGTTTCTTCTTTCTTTTTTCGCCACCTCCCCTCCAGCCTGCTTATCCAACTTTGTCTAGTCCTGGAGGGGCAGAGCTGGGTTTGGGCAGCTCTGGGTACTTACCTGCCTTGCCTGTAGCCCTGTCCATCCCCTACATGGTTTCAGTCACTCGATCCTATCTGGGGCCCTACACTTTTTCTCCTGAACTTAACAGGCTTAAAATTGATCTGATCTCCTCTACACCCACTGCTCCTCTTGGCTGCCCTGTTTCTAGTGAGGACACCACCATCCTTGCAGCCACATGGCTCTGAAGCATCCAGCAGAATCTTTGACTCTTTCCTCCTCCTCCTGCCATTTCTAAACAGTTTCTAAAGAGTCTTTTGTGGAGGCAGAATAGACGTCCATCCCAGTCTTTCCAGCTGAGTGGCCAGCCCCCTAGTTTAGGTCCAAATCACCTCTCACCAGGACTATTGCTGTCACTACCTAACTGGGCTCCCCCTTCTCAAGTCTTTCTCCCACATGGCTACCAAATTAATATTTCTGAAGCACAGCTTTGACCATCAGACAGTCAGAAAACCTTTATTATACTCTTAACTGCGTCCGATGCTGTGCTAGCTGACCATGGTGCTGCCCTGTTTAAGAAGGTCCAGTGGCCCCGGTGGCCTTTAGGAAAGGTGCAAATCTTTCTGCTTGGCTTTGAAAGCCCATTAAAATCAGGCCCCTGCCCCTTTTCCAATTTATCACATATTACTCCCTTTCCCACACCTTAGTTCCCAGCCACGGCCCCTGGATGTTCCTCTCCTGAGGTCCTGCCTCCTGGAAGACAATTCCCCCCTTATCTCTCCCTCATGGCTCAGCTCCAGGGCTCCCACTTTTTCCAGGAGGCCTTTCCTTGTTTGCCCAGTGGTTAGCTCCCTCCTGTGTCTGCGTTTTATGTCCTTGCCCCCAGAAGGTTAAAGGGAGCGGGTGCCCCTTTGTTTCCCTCCCCTTTTACTATTATTAGCACAAGGCCTGAAACATGGCAAGTGCTTTGAACTGCTTGTTCCTGGAGTGAATGACTGAGCGCGAGGCCAGGGTAGGCCTGGAGTCTCTGGAAGGGATGGAAGAGTAAGACCCGAGCAAGGCCAACAGCAGTTCCTGCCTGGCCTGAGATGGCAGGTGCCCATGCACCAATCGGCCTCTGCTTTTTAAGATTTCCTTTCCACTGGGCGTGTTAAGGGCCCAGTCCTGAGGCGAGCCTAGCTTTGCTAGCTGGCTGCACAGCCTTTTTTGCTCTTTAGCTCTCCTGGAAAGGGAGCCAACCGCCCAACAGAGTCAGCTGGGAATGGACCATCTTTCTCCTTTTGTAGCTGGAGACCACGATGATGAGGCTGTAGCCTGGGCAGCTGGGAGGTGGGCAGTGCAGAGCCTGGCACAACCCTTCCCCCACCCAGCTGGGAGATTCAAAGGGAGGCGCTGAGTTGAGCTGTCCTGCATCCCAGCTGCCGCCTCTGGCAAGATCCCCAATCTGTGGGAGGCAAGGAGACCCAGAACTTCAGGCAACCTGAATCACAGATCGGGGGAGCAGGGGGAAGCTTGCTGTGGAAGTTATAGTTGGCAGGGAAGAGTCTGTCCACTGACCAGCTCTGTGACCCCTTCGGTGTCTTCCAGGCTCTGCAGGGCACGACCAAGCGCAGCATGGCCATGGATCCTCTCTCCGATCTGCAGGATGACCTAGCCTTTGACAACACCAACCAGGCCCTGAACCAGCTGAAGCTGGCTTCCATTGATGATAAAAACTGGCCGTCTGATGAAATGCCTGACTTTCCCAAATCCGGTAGGCACTTACTGACGCTGGGTTGCAGGAGGAGTGGAAGAATGGGGGAACAGAGGGAGCCCAAGGTGGGAGAACAGAGGAGGAGATCCTGGGGCCCTAGCAGAAGGCCATGTTCAGGAGTGAAGGGGCCCCCCAGATTGTTTCCTAACCATGCGCTATGACTGCCTGCTTCTCAGATGACTCCAAGAGCAGCTCCCCGGATCCTGTCACACACCTGAAATGGGACGACCCTTACTATGACATAGCCCGACACCAGATTGTGGAAGTGGCAGGTGAGCATTCCAGGGTCAGGCTGGGGCCCCTGGCATTGGCCAGCCTCTCAGGGGGATATAGGAAAAGGAGATCTTGTTCTCCAGAGGTGCAGCTTTGCAACCTTTTCATTCTGGAGAAAGTGATGGTAGTCCTCTCTCTGGCTGGCTCGGAGGGTCTGAGAGACCTGCCTCCTATTCAGCCTTTGCTCATGGGGTCACAGATCTCGGAGCTGAAAGGAACCTTAAGGCTCACTTGGTCCAACAGGGGTGGGGAATCTGTGGCCTGGAGGCCACATATGGCCTTCTAGGTCCTTGGGTGCAGCCTTTTGACTGAGCCCAAGTTTTACAGAACAAATCCTTTTATTAAGGAGATTTGTTCTTGAAGTTTGGATTCAGTCAAAGGGCTGCACTTGAGAACCTAGAGGGCCATATGTGGCCTCCAGGCTGCAGGTTCCCCACCCCTGGTCCAACCCCTTAGTTTTATAGAAGAAGAAGGCAAAGTCCGCAGGGGCTCAGTGATTGTCCAGGGCAGAGCCAGGATTGGGACCAGGCCTCCTGCTCCACGAGGGTCCTTCCCACTGAACCGTATCGACAGCTCTGTGCCACCTGTCTAATTCCTGGGCAGTTATAATAGCCTTGCTAGGTCCAGGCTCAAGGTAGGCCCATGGTCCAGAACCCCGACACTCAGGTCTCCTCCCCACCATTGTGGTGGCTGGTATGATGGTGATGAGGATCACCCCTTTGCCCCTTCTCTTGGAAGAGCCTTTTCACATAGTCATTAACAGATACTTGCAACGTGCATGGTAACATTGGTAACGTGCATGGCGGCTCTAAGCTAAATACTGGGGGAGTCACAAAGAGGCCCCTTGCCCTGGGGATGCCATTGCTCAAAGAAGAGAGAGAACATTGGAAGGAGAAATCCAAAGTCATCTGCCACTGATGGGAAAAGTTGGGGAGCTGTTTGGGGTGGGGCTCTCACAGGAGAACAAATTGGAGTCTTCTATGCAGTCAGGAGCAGCTTTTTGGGCAAAAGAGACTGTGCCCCTTGAGGGGGGGTGATACTGAATGAGTCTGGGCAGCATGATGTGCCTTGGGGGTCAGCAGAGCCCCCAAAGGAACTGAGCAGGGCCTCATTTCTCCCAGATTCTTGAGTCCTGGAGAGGGAGACAGTGGAGCTCGGTCCTCAAGAGGGGCACCGAAGGAGAGGGAGCAAAGATGAAGAGGTCGCCTCCCCTCCCCCCCCGCCGCTCCCCCAGCACCTCTTCATTAACGTTCTGTGGAATCCTTTTGTGTCTGGGTCTGGGTTGCATACATTAGCTCAGATGTTCTCACCCCTGGACTTGCATAGTCTTGGTGGGAAGGACTGGAGCACTCAACAGTCTGGTCTCAGCTGGAGATACGGTGGCCTCGTGGAGGTTCTGGAACCTGTCTGCATCCTCCAGACTCGGGCTTCAGCTCCGTCCGATGTTGTGCGAGTCCTTATGGGATCATCCTGGATGCCGTGGTGTCGAGCTTCTAGGCACAGTGGGAGGTGAAAGGGGTCTTGTACCCAGGGGATGGTTGCTCTCTTCCCTGCCCCCACCCAAGGGATCATGCAGAAGTGGTGCTGCAACATTTTTCTGTCTCTCCAGGGTGTGGTGAGCCTGAAGGGGGCCAGCCAGGTAGGTGGGGTCCTTGGGCTCTGCACTCTGGCCTTTGGGGCTCCCAGGCGCTGGTGGTGTTGATCCGGAGGGGCTCTCTGGTGGGGGCTGTGTGGGGCTGGTGGGATTGCAGCCCCTCTCCTGGTGGCTGATGGTGGCATTGGAATGAGGTGCAGCCAATGACTCGATCCAGGAAGGGACCCAGAGCAGAAACTAAAGCAAAATGGATCTCAGAGAAGAGAGGTGTCTGGCCCGCTTCTGTCCTCACCCCACCAGGATTTGCAGGGTGTCTGTGCCAGGAAATCCAGAAGCTGAGCCAGATCAGGGCTGGAACCAAGGCTTCTCTCCAGAGAACATCCCTGGGCAGGGCATCCCTCCTGTGGAGCATAGACATCACTGACATCATTAGTGTCATGAGGGCCCCGGGCCATGGGAACAGAAGGTTGAGTTTGTCCATAGTGGCCTGGAGGATGGGCAGTGAGGAGGGTGTGAAGCCAGGTCATTCCCTCCCCTGCTTCACTGCTCCTTTCCTGAGCTTGGAGGCCTGTACGAAAGCTTCCTCCAGCTCCCCACTAGGACCTTCCTCCTCGTCAGCTGTGCAAGGGTCGTGGGTGTGGCCGTTTCCACCGTGCTGCAGGAGCTGTTTTGTTGCTGATTAACTTTCTGGTCTAGACCCTCCCGGGGAGAGTTGCTGATTGGTATCTGGGGAGTGCAGCAGAGACCTTGCTGTGCAGATGACCCACGTGCTTTCAGCAAACAGTGACCATCCCCAGTGCAGTCCTTTCTCCTGCTCCTTCTCACCCCTCAAATCCAGAGTGGGGAAGTTCTCCCTGGGACTTTCTTGAGGCCAGCAGGCTCTGGCTGCCCATGGGGGATCTTCCAGGCTTATTCTAGAGTTGGCCTCTTCTGCCAAAGAGTGGCCCAGGAAGGGGTCTCCTTTTTGTGAGTTGCTGCTCCTGTCCCGTCTCTTTCACTGGGAGACCCAGCACCTCCCTCTTTTCCAGCCAATTCCGTGGTCCCCCTACATCCAGGCTCCACAGATTAACCACCCTGCCCCTGGCTCAGTTTACCCACACAGGGCCGAGAAGCTTAGGGCTCTTATGCTCTGTTTTTCTGTTCATCTTGGCTTCTTCCGGGTAGAGATACAGGGTAGCTGGACTAGGGGCACCTGCTGTTGGAGTAGATCTCTTTTTTTCCCTTAAACCTTTTCCTTCTGGGAGCTTAGAGTTGAAAGGGAGGTAAAGATGGACAGGCCTAATAGGTTCAGTGTTTCCCTGCTCATAGAATAGGGCCTTCCACAGCCAGGACTGTCACGCTTGGGCTGCTGTGTCTCCAGCTCGGCTTCATTATTCTACAGTGTATTCAGGGGCCCCTCTCAGGCTGCTTGTGGTGCACGGGTGGGAGGAAGAAGTCAAGGACAGCCTAGGGAGAAGTCCTCTGGGGAAGAGCCAGGGCCAGGGTGCAGGGAGAAGAAGGAACTCTCTTAGCTCAGTGGATTCTGATTCAGGGAACCGCTAAAAGCGATGGCAGTGGGAGAGGGCTGTTAGGGATTAAAGGAATTTAAGCAGGGGCCAGTGACTTTGGAAAAGCCACCTCTCCATGGCACACAGGCCAGACGCTTCCTCTCTGCCTCCTTCCCACTGCTCGTAAGAGCCCAGGCCTGCTGAAAAAATCAACACAGTAACACCCTCTCCTAAGTGCAGGGGTCAGCTTGGGATTGGTATCACTCTCATGTCCACTCCTCAGCACACTGGAAGAAATGAGGTCCTACCGAAGAGTCGTAGAGATGGCCCGGAGAGCCAAGAGCCCCCAGTGATTTGTCTCAGACCACTTGGTCTGACTCCAAGGCTCTCTCCCTTCTCCACTTTAGAAGGTTGAAAAAGGAAACAAAGTCATCACGCCCTGAAAATAGTCGCTAATACATCGATCCCTTGGGAAATGAGGCTCCACTCGAGGGCTGTTAGAGTTTACCACCAGGGTCTGGCCCTGCCTTTTGTTACCCAGGCGTCCGGGACTTTGTCAGTCTTCATCATTCACTCTCTGGGTTTAAAAGAAAGATCTGAATATCACAGGAGTAAGGGGTGGGGTGATCCTGGGAAAATTGGTGACACCTGGAGTAGTTTTGCATGGTGATGTCTTTGTGAAATGAAGCGTTGTATCCCTCTGGCATGCCCCTCCCCCAACATTTGATTCCATCCTTGTCCTAAGAATTTGTGCACAGTTGCAACTATAACCTAAATTTTATTAAATGCAAGACCAAAAGTGCATTTTTATGTTCCATTTTTCAAGATAGAACCCCAATCAAACATTTTCCCACTATTTACTCGGAATGTTGGCCATTTTCCAGTACCAATCATCCTCAGATAAAGACGACTTCCTATACTATGTTCATGAAGATGACACTAGTGTCTTTTGTCCTTGCCTGGGAGGTCTGACTATAGCAACTATTTGCATCTGGGTGAAAATCTTTTCCTTTTGAAGAGGCCTATGTTAAAATAACCTTTGGATACTGGATCCAGATTCTGCTCCTAAGCTCTTGATTCCCTTTCCTCCCGCTGGCATCAGAAGACTGAGGCATGTGGCTGCTTTGGGATGGGCATGAGGTTTCCTGGCATCCTCATTATAACTTGTCCTGAAGGAACAGGAATGAGGGCAGCATAGGAGGAGGGCAGTGGACAGTAGTGTTTCTCCCTGACAGATAGGCGCTGCAGCCGTCAGCCGTGTTGTGTGAGGACTCTGGAGTCCTTGAAGGGATCCCTGTCCCATTCTCAACAGCAAGGAGCATCTCATCTAAGTAGATGCCATCATATACCCTGAGAGGCTCCAAGGCCCCACAGCAGGGCCTCCCTTCAGGATGATTCCATCTGTGACTCTGAGTGACTTTTAAACAGACAGAACTTTTACATCAAAATAAACATTGTCCTTCAAAAAAGTCCCCCTTCAGATGCCCTCTGCCGCCTTCACAACCAGTAGCACATACATCCTTTCTTGTTCTGGAGCACTTGCTGTATGCTGAGCACAGATCTTTTATCCTGTGGGGTTGGATTTCTTTTTTTTTCTTCCCCAAAATGCCTCTGACTCAGATGTGGGGCATGAACTGGAGACAGTGTGGTCCAGTGGAACTGGCTCTGGCATCAGAAGACTCTCTCGGTGACCTGGGGCAAGTTGCTTAATCATCTCCTCGGGCCTCAGTTTCTTCATCTGTAAAATGAAGAGGTTGGGCTAGACAGACAGCCTCCGGGCTGTCTTCCAGCTTTCGCCCTGTGACCCACGCTTACAAAGGAGACGCACATTTCCTTGCAGGGCTTCTCAACTGGTTCTGAGGGCAGTTCCCAAAGCCAAGTCCAGACACGTGATAGTATTTCAGGGATTTATGTGTGGCCTCTCATGATGACTCCTGAGATACACACAGCTCATAGGCAGCAACCGTGATGCGTGGAAAGAGTGTTGGGCTTGCTGGACTACCTGAGCCGGATTCCTGTCTCTGACTTTTTTTTTTTTTTTGAGAAGGGGTCTCATCCCACCTAACCGGGAAGTGTAATGGCTACTCTTGGGTCTGACCCCAATATGTATCAGCTCAGAAGCTTTAACCTGCTTTGTCCTTTTCTGACCTGGCTTGGTTCATCCTTCCTTGGTGGCCCTTCACTCAGGGGCCTGCCGTGTTGTGCCACACGTGTTGCCTTAGCCCTCCTGCCCCTCAGAACTCCCACACTCAAGTGATCCTCCAGCCTTTGCCTTCTCGGGAGCGGCGACCACAGATGTGCGACCATAACTTAACGGTGTGGTCCTGGGCAAATCGGCTCTCCTTTCTGAGATTCACTTTCCTTTTGTAACATGGGGGTGACAATTTTCACACCGCCTGCTTTATTGTGTTGTTAGGGAAAATGCTTTGTAATCGAGGGTGTCATGTAAGCATGTACTATGATTATTTGAATGAGATAGATCATTGAATGTCGCAACTTTTTTTTTTAAAATCCCAGTACTTTGTGGCTGTGCTTTGTAGACCCTGGGAGCTGCCTTCAGCACACCCAGGCCCAGGGGACGGCTTTCAGGTTCTTCTCTCTGACTTGGCCTCTCTGTCTCCATCTCTAGGAGATGACAAATATGGGCGGAAGATCATCGTATTCAGTGCCTGTAGGATGCCTCCAAGCCACCAGCTGGATCATGTTAAACTCCTGGAGTGAGTAGGGTAGGGGAGAGGAGGTGGGAGTTTCTCCCAGTTTTTCCCAATCAGCAAGTTCCTTTCTGAGCTACTTCTGTGGGAAAGGATCCTGGAGGAAAGAGGGAACAAGGGAAAGGGAATAAGCATTTACTAAGCACCTGCTATGTACCAGGCATTGTGCCAAGTGCTTTACAAATATCATCTCCTTTTATCCTCACAAAACCTCTGGGAGGTTGGTGCTATTTTTATCAGCATTTTACAGTTGAGGAAACTGAGGCAGACAGAGGTTAAGTGATTTGCCTGGAGCCACAAACTAGTAAGTGAATGAGGCTGGATTATCCTGACTCCACTATGCCCCTTGGCTGTCCAGAGGCCTGCCCTGTTGCTGGGAGAGCCAGGGGATACTGGATTGCTTGCCGTAATGAATTCTTCTCATCCTAGGAAAGTTATTTAATTTTGGGAGACTCAGACTAGTGCCTTCCACTTCTGTAGTTCTCTTGACGTGCTTGCTTTTATTTCACTTCTCCTGGTACAGTTATGATAGCCATCTTTTATTTTCATAGCACAGATAAATCTGGTGTGAGTACATGCTAATGCCCAGTACCCACGGGCCACATGCTGCCCGCCGTGTGGTTGGGATAGAAGTCTCCTGGGGAGATGGCTGGAGAGTGTCGGGAGGGGCTGTTTTCTGCATGACCGCCACGAGGGTCCAAGCTTAGCTTTCAGGCCTCGGCTCTCTCCATCTGGCTTCCAAAGACTCTTCCTCCCTAACCCCCGCTTCTTAGAGAAGAGGGATGTGCCTAGTCAGCTCTGTTAGCTGACTCAGTCTCCTGGCCTCTCTCTTGATTCGATCACAAAGGCGATAGACATTGGACTTCAGTGGGAAGAAGTCAAGGAAAGGGGTAGGAAAGGGCTTGGCTTTGGGACGACTCCCTGGTTCAGCTGAGGGAGGAGCATTCCAGCTCCCAGCCCCCTTGGGCTTCCTGCTGTCCCCTGGAGCTCTCTGGCCTAGGCCTGGGGGTACTTGGCTTCCCCTGGTTCCTGGGATCCCAGACTCAGAACTGCTTCTTTCCTGGCTCCAGCTCCCAGGAGATTGGGCTTGGGCCTGAGGCTGAGCTCAGGCTGCTCCCAGGCCTGGCAGTTCCCACCCTCCTCCCTAGGCTTAGGGACCGCATTTACCATTGCTTTGCCCCCTGAGCAGATCATCTTCCTCCCTCCCTCCCCACCTGATGTGTTCTCCCCTGCCACAGCAGTGCAGTGCAGGGCCTCTGTCTTTGTATCAGCTGAGGTGAGTCTGGGTAGGTGTGCTGTGATCGGGCATTATAGGCGTGGGTGAATTCCACTGGCTTGCTGCACTTGGCATTGCTTGCATTTCTGAGGACTGTGATCCCACGATGCCATTAGGTGTGCTGGCCTCAGGCCCTCCCTCTGCTGTGCTGTGGAGACAAGATAGCCCTTCCTCCTTCCTTCCTGAGCTCTTGAGGGGTACATAGTCCTCTACCTGGCTCCAGAAGACTCAAGGGTCTTGAGGGGGGAGGGGCTGGTAGAGACAGCTTTGCCCTAGGAGTCACAGGACCCAGGGGTGGTGCTTATCAGCTGCGTGGCCTCACCCAACCCCTTTCCCCTCTGTGGCCTCAGTCTCTTCATAAAATAAGGGCCGTGGCCTCAGAGATTTCAGGTCCATGGTCCTGGGGCCCTTGCTCTTGGGACAGTAAAGTCATGCACACAGATGCACACACATTTGTCCTCAGGCATTCTTAGGCAAGGGTAAAGAACATGCATGGCTGGGCGCTCTCTTCTTTCTTTTTATGTTCTATTGTTGACTTTTGTTCTTAATCCTTAGCTCTACCCCTCCACCCTCTTATTGAATCTTTTCTTGCAACAAAGCAAAGCCTACTCCCCAGACAGTAATCACAGCTGAGAACAGGAAGGGTGAGTCATTACAAGTCAGGTGGGCTTTAAGAGGCATCACAGAAATCATAATGAAAATTATAATAATAATATTCATATAGTACCTACTATGTGCCATGTACCGTGCTAAAGGCTTTATTATCTCGTTTGATCCCTCACGGCTCTGAGAGTTTTATTTCACCCTGTCTGACCCCCTCATTTTATATATGAGGAAACTGAGGCAAACAGATGAAGTGACTTTTTCAAGATCATATGTCTAGTAAGTCTTAGGCGGAATTTGAACTCAGGTCTTCCTGAGCCAGGGCTCTGTGCACTGCACCGCCCCCTGGTGGCCTCTGGGTATAGCGAAAAGAGCCCTGGGTTTGAAATCAGGAGACAGGGTTCACATTCCATCTTGGACCCTCTGTGGCCTTGGACAGCTCTTTTCCTCTCTCTAGGCCTTAGCTTCCTTCTCTGTAAAGTGACTGGAAGCTCCTGGCCCTAAGTGTAGGCCCCGGTGAAGCCTGCAGGGCTGGGGGCTGGAGTGACGGGGTGGGGGTGTCTCTGCAGGTACCTGAAGCACACCTTGGATCAGTATGTGGAGAGTGACTACACCCTGTTGTACCTGCACCACGGCCTGACCAGTGAGAATAAGCCCTCCCTCAGCTGGCTCCGGGATGCTTACCGGGAGTTTGACCGCAAGTGAGTGGGGGTGGGGATTCAGGGAGGAAGGCCTTGGGGGCCCTGGGGGCTCCAGCTCATCCTAGGGAATTGTGGGTTCTGCCGCTGGGGCCAAGCAGGTCCGGACCGGTGCCTCTTCCGGTCCCCGCGAGGCTCTCATCACCCCCAGGTCTTCTCAGAGTAGACCTCCTTAGTCGCTTCCTGCAGCACTGCCCTTCTGGATGCTTTCCTGCTTGTTCCTGTCCCTGCGCTATGCCCTCTGACTCAGGCCTCTGCCGCCCTCCTCCTTGCCCAGGTACAAGAAGAACATTAAAGCCCTGTACATTGTGCACCCCACCATGTTCATCAAGACGCTGCTGATCCTCTTCAGACCCCTCATTAGGTGAGGTTGGCGGGAGGGAGCGCCCTGAGGCAGGCCTGCAGGGAAGCCGAGCGACTCAGGCAGAGCGCAGGCCTGCCCCTGAGACGCATCTTCTCCTGTGTTGCCAGCTTCAAGTTCGGCAGGAAGATTTTCTATGTGAACTACCTGAGTGAGCTGAGTGAGCACGTCAAGTTGGAGCAGCTGGGCATCCCCCGCCAAGTGCTCAAGTGAGATGCCCGGGCTGGGGAGGCAAGGGAGGGGCAGAGGGCCAGGGGCTGGCCGGTGGCTGTGGCCTGCCTGTTCTGACCCGGACCCCTCTTGCCCAGGTATGACGACTTCCTCAAATCCACCCAGAAAACCCCGGCCACAGCTCCCAAGCCCATGCCCCCTCGGCCCCCGCTACCCAACCAGCAGTTTGGGGTCTCGTTGCAGCAGTGAGTACACAGGCAGGGCCGTGGGTGCTGGAGGGCAGCGACGGAAGGGGCAGCTCGGGGCTCAGCTCACCCACCCTTCTCCTGCAGCCTCCAGGAGAAGAGCGCTGAGCCTGAACACCTGCCCCTTGTCCTCAGAGAGACTGTTGCCTACCTGCAAGCCCATGGTGAGTGGAGGGCCCTTCCCCAGCAAACCAGGTCCGTTGGGCCTTTTCCACCCCATTTCTGCCTCATAGGCCTCATAGGAAGGACATGGGGCTCCTGAGGCAGGAGGCCTGGCTGCAGGTCTTGGCTCTGACTTTTTACGTGTGCCGGGGGGCAGCTCACTTCAGCCTTAGCCTCTTTATCTGTGCAGTGGAGAGGATCACAGTGCACTCTCTACCTCGAGCATCCCTGGGGCCGAGGCCCTTGGCCTCGTTTTCTTTGGTGCCTCGGTGTCCCATGGAACGGCCGAGATGCTGAGCCATGCTGATGGGGGCTGGCCCGGCTCCCTTCTCGGGCCTCACTTTTCTCCTCTCGCTGTCCAGCTCTTACCACAGAGGGGATTTTCCGAAGATCAGCCAACACTCAGGTTGTGCGGGAGGTGCAGCAGAAGTACAACATGGGTGAGTGTGGCCTGGGCATCTTCTGTCTCCGCCCCCCCCTCGCCCCCCCATCTCACTGGGGGGAGGGGGCCAGCAGGTGGCCAGGGCCCTTTCCTTGTGGGGGCCTGGTTAGTGACACTGGACCTCCCCACCCACACCTATGATCCTGGTGGCACCCAGCCTGCAGCCTGGAGTGTCCCCGTGCTGAGGAGGTGCCGTGATCAGCACCCGTTCTTGGATTCTGGTTATCCCTAACTTGTAATGGATGGGGGCAGCTTCTTAGAGAGAGGGTGAGTTCGGTGTCTCCAAAGACTGCTGCCCTTGGGGTCAGCCAAGACATGAATAGGGCTGCATTTGTGAGTCCTTTACAAATCCAGGATTGCCACGGATTGCCTCCATTATTACTACGGCCAGTTCTGGGCTCCATCTGCAAACCTCCCATGATGGACAATCCACGGTGTCCTGAGGCCATCCATTTCACTTGGGGATGGCTTGAACTGGTGACAAGCTCTCAAAACCCTAGCTGGAGTCTTTGTCATTAACACTAGCCGGGGAAGGAAGTGAAGAGGTCCCCCAGGGGCTAGTGTGGGGGCTAGTGTGACTCCCTGGGCCCGAGGGTGGTGAGAAGCTTCTCCCAAGAGGCCTGGTGCCCGTGTCAAAGGGTCAGGGTGGCCAGGCTGGGCCTGAGGCCAGGCTCACGCCTTCTTCCTGTCACCCCAGGGCTGCCGGTAAACTTTGAGCAGTATGACGATGTGCACCTCCCAGCGGTCATCCTGAAAACCTTCCTTCGGGAGCTGCCTGAGCCGTTGCTCACTTTTGACCTCTACCCCCACGTTGTGGGCTTCCTCAGTGAGTGCCTTACCCTGGCTGTCGGTCCCACCGTTTGTCCACTTCACTCTTTCCTCTGTGGCAGGCCGGGGCAGGCGAGAGGAAAGATGGAGAGTCTCCCTGGCACAGCGGCTCCCTCAGCTGGCCCTCCCCCTCTCCATCTACCCATCCCCTTGGCTGTGCCGCTGGGATGGCTCGGCCCTCACCTGCCCCTGTGGCCTGGCCCCGTCTGTTGCAGATATTGACGAGGACCAGAGAGTGGCAGTGACCCTCCAAGTCCTGCAGACCCTGCCTGAGGAAAACTACCAGGTGCTGCGCTTCCTAACAGCCTTCCTGGCCCAGGTCAGTGGCTTGGCTTCCCAAAGAGGTGCAGACGAGTAGGGTCGTGTGTTGGTGGGTGTTTGGGGGCTTCTGGGAAGCTCTCCACCGAGAGGGGGCAGGGTGGAAGGCGATGGTCGTGTTTCCCTGCTGCAGCCTTCTTCTCCTGGCCCTTTCCCAGATCTCCGGCCATAGCGACCACAACAAGATGACCAACACTAACCTGGCTGTGGTCTTCGGGCCCAACTTGCTGTGGGCTAAGGATGCTGCCATCACTCTCAAAGCCATCAATCCCATCAACACCTTCACCAAGTTCCTGCTGGATCACCAAGCAGAGCTGTTCCCCACTTCAGAGGGGCCCTGAGTGCCCCTCGTTTCCATCCCACCCCCTCCTCCCCCTCTTCTCCGGCAGCCACCGTCCATTCCCTTGGCCTCGTCCCAGTGGATTCCCCATGCAGGAATAAGCCTCGGGGTCCTGAGAGGTGCCAGTGCTCGGGAGGGAGAGCCCTCCTCTGTGATGGGTACAGAGTTCCCAGCCAGGGAAACCCTTCTGTTGTGCGCCCACAGCCTCGCCCAGGCCCCCCACCCCACTGAGGCTCCAGAGGCCTCTCTTTTTCAACATTCCTTCTCTCAGCAGCCTTATACTCCTACACTGTCTCTATGGTGCCCAGGATGCTGGAGGTTTCCCTGATGCCGAAATCTGGCTTTCAAGATGGGGAAAGGGGCATCCCTGACAAGCTGTTTTCCCCTTGCCCTCCCTGTTGCCCTGGTACCTGCAGATGACTGCCCACGGGGCTGGTGGCTCTGGGGCCGGTTGTCGCCTCCATGGTTTGTGTTCAGTGTGACCAGGAGAGTGTCCCGATTCCCAGAAAACGTTCCGGGCCAGGCTAAGGCCATACCCCCCCACAGTGGGGGTCCCTTGGTTTGGGGACCAGTTTCAGTGACATTGGCCCTGCCAGGTAGCACCTGGCTCTACACCCCTTTCCACCTCCTAGATTCCCATTGTCTGCTGACCGGTCAGAGGACTCCGGATTGGATGGTGGCGTTGGAAGAGGGGAAGCCCCTTCATGGTCTTGGTTTCTGGTACTGGGGACTCAGAAGCCCCTCCCTCCACTCCAGAGTCGTAGAGTATCTCCCTGAGGTTTGGTCAGTGACAGGTTTGTCCACGTTCCTTAGGTGCCTCCATCCACTCCTTCCCAGCCTTAGACGAGATTCCTGAAACCTCAGGGCTTGTGTGGACTCTGTTGTGTCAAACCCGGGGTGCCAGTCACCTTGGACCTTAACATTTTTTTTTTTTTTTGCCAAGTTAGCCCCTTGGGAGCAGGGCACTGGAATCAGAGCACCGTTTGTTGCTCCGTGTTCTAGGGGCTTCCTGAAGGTTGGGTTTGAAGGGCCTCTTGTAGCTGTGCCTTGAGGGTAGAGGTGGCTTTGATTGATTGGCCTTTGGACCTTCAGGCCTGTCTCCAGGCTCCTGCAGGCCATGGGGCTCTTCTCAGTATGTTCCTGTCAGATGAGTCCATGATAACTCCATGCAGCCCTACAGACCCAGGCAGCCTAGAGCCAACCACCCGCTGTCCTTGAGAACCTTCTATAATGCCATTTAAAAAATGTCCCTTATGACCTGTCCCACTAGTATGTGTCCAGAGCTGATCTGCCCCTTTTCCTCTTTTGTCCCCTCCCCCCTCAGCCCTGGGGGAGCTCCCATTCCTTGTTCCTCTGCCCCCACATCCCTGGGCAGGAGCAGATCTGCCTGGAGCTCAGCATCTTCGTGGCCTTTGCTGACCTCTTGCTCTCTTTTCTGACCTGATTAAGCCAGCCCTTCCTGCCCACTGTCTGGGGGACTGAGGCTGTGCACTGGCCTGACTGAGCTCTTTCCTCTTGAGGTTACAGGTACTAGTGAGGCCCTGGAAGCTGTCCCCTGTCCCTATCTGCCCCTTCTGCTTTCGGTCCTCATGTGTGTACTGCATTTGCCTGCGGCCTCTCCCCCCAACTCCCTGCCTTTTATGGGGAGGTTTTTTGAGCTGTCTCGTCCCTTTCCTCCTAGCGGCCTTTCCCACTGGTCTGCCTCTGGGAGGGCTCGACTGTGAAATGAGTTCACATTCACACTTATCGACTTCCTCTGCACCAATCGTGTATTTCACCATTTGCACTTTTTGTATTTCAATAAAAATAGAGATCAAAAAATATCCCAGCTGACTGGTGTTCAGGGAAGGGTAGGAGACAGAGGCGGGGTGAGAGCTGATGGGATGGTTGGATGGGAAGGGGGCAGAATCCAGGCCATAATCTGCACCCCCCTCGCCTTGTTCTTCCTTGCCTCGGTTTAGTCCACATATGGGTGGGATCCTTAATTAAGAGCGAGCTAATCTAGTCCTCTCTTTTTACAGTGAAGGAAACCGAGTCCTAGAAAAGGGAAGTGACTTGGCTGAGGTCACAGGGTGGGTCAGGATACTCCTAACTCCCTCTCACTTTAGCAGAATCTGGTGGGGTTGGTCCATTGAGAGCAAGGGGGGGCACAAGGAATTTATTTCTTACTATGCTAATTAGCCATTTCATTTCTCTAGGCTTCTGCGGGAAGGGATGGAATAGAAACCTCACCCATCTGAGCAGCTGGGCTGTCTACACCTGGGTGGAGTCACCAGGGAGGAGAGAGGGAACCAGTTTTTCCTCTCCACTGTTGGGGAACTGAGCTGCAGTTTGCAGGCTCGGGCTCTTCCTTGGGTTAGTTTTGCAGACAGAATTTTGCAATATTTCATTTGGCAGCCCTGGCTGGGTTCTAGCTATTTCGATGTGAATTGTAACCAGGAGGTAATGGTGGCCTTGGTCACTGTGTTTACATTTCCTTGCCTAGCCTGGACGCTGGAGGCATCAACCAGTGTTATTACGGCCGTTGTTATAAACAGAGCGGGGGAGCCCTGGAAAGTTTGCCTAGTGCACAACTGGACCCTGGCAGTCTTCTCTCCCTCACTGCCTTTCTGAGCAGCTTCAGCACCTCTGAAGGGGGTGACCCATGAAACTACTCCTCTTGAGCAGAAAGACAAAGCTATTAAGCCAGGCAGATGTGAGGCATGAGGACTGACCCTGCTGGGGTTGGTTGTTTTTCTGGTTGCCTGAGACCTCTTCAGTAAGCAGGGCTGAGGGTGGGGAGAACGGGCCACACCCCTTCTAGGCAACATGTCCATCTGGCACAGGGAGCTAGCTGGGGGTTTTCTCACTTTCTCCTGTGCCCTCTCTACCCACCATGTTTTTCAGTGGATGCTGGATCTCAATACAACTAACTAGTGTGCCAGGAAATGTGGAAACCGATAAACACAAGAATAGCTTCTACCCTCAAGGAGCTACATTCTGTTTGGGGGAGCTGAATCTTGAGGGAAGCTAGCTGGAGGTTCTCAAAGTGTATTCCAAAGGGCAGCAGCTTCTGCAGGCCTGTTTGCATGGACTGTAGGCTGTGTGAAGGGGCATTGGTGGCATTAGCCCATGGAGGTAGACTACAGCCAGACTGCCAAGAGGGCCAGGTTCATCCAATCTGCAGCCCCTTTCTGTGGGCAAGCTTTGATGGGCTTCCTGTCCTTCTGGGGCTGGAGCACACAAGGGCACAAATGAGCTAGGAGAGAGATTCTGCTTCCCTGCCTTGTCAGGAATGTAGACCCCAAGAGCCCATTTGCTGTGGGTTCTAGCTCCCCCTTTGCTCCTCCCTCTCCTGGCAAACACAAGTAGGAGCTGCTCGGGGCTGGCTGGATGACTTGTTTCCCCTGGGAAGGGCAAGGACTAAAGTCCACCCTCACGCCTGCTGGCTACGTAGGCCAGCCTCTGCAACTGCTCTTACGTTAGACCCAGCAACTGGACAGAAACCAGAACTCAGGCCTTCTGGCTCCCTTATCTCTGACGCGACATCCTTTGACACAGTGGTCTGACGCCCACATCAATGACATAAACTCCAGGGACCCTGGCTTTCTGCTGTGGCAGTTTCTATCCTTTGAGGACTGGGCACTAAACCCGCCTTCAAAACTCAGCCACCAGCTGTCTGCCCCCTCACAACAGGCTGGGTCTGTCCCAGTCAGGGTACTTTCTAGGAGTGGAGAGCTTCTTGGCCAGGGGAGAATGAAGAAAAGGACTTTTTTGTGTACAGAAAAATTTTATTGGAAATTTCTTGAGAATATGTTTGAAAGTAACAGCTCAATGTTTTCAAACCAGATAAAGGGTGAAGATGCTCCTCTCCAGGCCAAGCATCTGAATACCCAGTCACCAGCCAGGTCTGTCCTGGATATGCTGACACCAGCCTGACTGACCTCAGGAAGACATAGAGAGCCCAAGAACCAGTCCAGGGCCCAGATCCCTTGGCATTGAGCAAGGCTGACAGACTAGGTGTGGAACATACCGCCTGCCATGGGCCATGCTCAACTCCAGTCTTGGTGAGGTGGGGAGCACCTAGCTCCTTCCTCCACTGAGGAGCCCTGAGCAAACTGGCAACGGAGAAGGGTCACTTACTGCCTGCAGAGGGCAGCATTTGTACCGACACTGCTCCTGGCTAGGATACCACAGCATTTTCATGCAGGGGCCAAGGGGAAGTTGGTCAGAGGTGGTGTCCACGGAGCTGACCAACCAGGAGCTGGGAGAATTGGAGAGATGGGGAAAATGTTTCCAAGGTCCACGTTATCTCCCCGCTCATACAGCCCTGGTGCTGCGGGGTCAAACTGTTTGGCCTGGCCAACTCACGAACCGGTACTTCTAGGATTGTCCCACACTGAACCAAAACCATTGGGTCGACCCTGTGGTTGTGCTCACCTTTGTCCTCTGGATCAAGGATGGTTTAGGGTCAAGGCTGCCCTGGACTGTACCCTCAAGGCTGGAAGAAACCAGGCCTCTAGTGACGGGCGGGTTTCTAAGTGAAATCTACCTGTTAGCTGTCCCCTTCCCATCACGGCTGAGGTCCCTTCTGTCTTCCTAGTAGCAGACATTGTGCACAAAAATTCACACCGGCCAGGTGATCAACAGGGCACAAAGCTTAGCTCAAGTGGGGGCAGCAGAAGGTGCAGGTCAGAGCATTTCTGTCACATGCAGCTGATGATGAAAGACTCAAGAAGGCGATCTGTTCCATTTGGCAGCTTCCTAAGGACCGATGTGCACCACGGCCTAGAAAGCTTCATCCACCTTGGAGAGTGGCCCTCGGTCAAGGCAACAATCCCTACAGGAAGGGGTGGAAGTGGGGATGATGTCACACAGGTAAGGCCTGGCAGTGAGAGGCAGCTGACAAGTAGAAGGGTTGGCTCAACCCCACGCCTGGCTTTGGCTTCAGATCTAACTGGCAAGCAACAGGGCAATGTCCTGTCTCCTAGAGTCAGAGATGGAGAGGCTGGGGGTGGAAGTGTTCACACCCCCCCCCCCCAATGACCCATGTTTCAAGTTCAAGTTTCTGGCCCCTTCGGATGGCTCTAGAGGTGGACAGGAGGGAGCAAGTCCTAATCACCCAGGAATACCTAGGCCTGTTGGGGGACACCCCCAAGGCAGCCAGAAGCAACCGGGGGGCTGGGGCTTTGGGGTGTGGCACAGCACTGAGGAGGGCTTTGTCTCTCAAGGGCGGAGGCCACGTGTGGCCATTTATCACAAGGGCTGGCATGTTGTCATGAAGTCAATGTGGCAACAGAAAGAAAATTCCAGAATCCCAGCCAGCAAAAAATAGTTTCTTGGAAGGGGCAGGGAGAACGCCACACGTGCAAAAAATTGGTGGTGGGGGGGTCAGGTGAAATGCAGCAATTGTGGGGAGAAGATAGTGTTCCCGAGGCCGCAGCTATCTCCAGGCCTCTGTTCTCAATGCATATGATGGAGACGAGAGGTCCCAGGGAGGCTTCTGGCATCTTAGGAGGGCCCTGCTGGGCAGAGGAAAGACCCAGCCTTCCCAGAACCACAGCTGGGTTAAAACAGCCCACATCAAATGCATTTTAAAAAATAATCTGATTTCTTTTAAAGCAATAAATATTTACTATTTGATGCTTATCTATAAGCATATAGCAGCAACAGTAGCAGGAGAGGAAGGGAAAAGAGAATCTTGGTCTCCCAACGGCACAACCCTAACAAAATAGGATGCTGAGTTTCTATTTACAATCATGGGTCAGGAGCAGGGGACAGGGAACCTGATGAGTCATTCAGGGCAGTCCAACGCAGCCTTGCATAGTGTCATGAAAGCGCTTATACTACAAGGGAGACAGACTGCATTGGGCCAAAAACGTTAGTCTGCGGACAGTCAGCCTTTCCAGAGCAGAGAGCAGCCACAAACACATGGGTCTTTTCTCTAGTGGGCAGAGTACTGAGGCATGGGAAAGTAAAATGCCCCTTCCTTCCGGGCCTCTACACTGTGTGTGGTGCTGGTGGACTGGACTTTCCTCTTTCCTTTCTTGTTCCTGGGGCACTGGGGTAAGGCAGTCATACTCAGCGTCCTCAGCCTTAGACAGAGCCCCAGTACCAAGGGGAGAGGCTGCTCAGTTCATGGTGGGTGGAAGATCCATAGTTCTACAGGCCAAACTGGATGGCCGTGTTCAGCTGGCTAAGCAGTAGGGGCTGAGATCAGCTGCTCTGCTCTACACTGGGGTGGGTAAGCTCCCTTTTTCACCAGCTGTGCTTATTCCTGACTCTTAGGGTAGGCTATGACCCAGAACTCAAATGCTCCAGGGACTGGGCCCTCTTCGATGCTGGCCCCTGGGTCCGATTGCGGAGAAGAGCCAAAAGGCAGGAGTGGGGGAGCCCCTTCCCTCTGCCTTCCACTCTCTGGCCTGGATTGAAGCTGAATAAATAACAGAGAGAGAGGGAGAAGAGCGCTAGGTGGAATGGTCTCTGTCCTCAGGGGTGTCCAAGAAAGGGGCTGCTACTGCTGCTGCTGGGGCCTGGGGAGGACGATGACTTTACTGTAGGGTCTCCACAAAGGCATCAAACTCTTTCACGTTCTTCTCATGCACGGCCAGTTTTTCTGGGAGTGAGTCCTGAAAAGGAAGTGGGAAGATCAGGAAGGCTTACATCGTGTGGGTGCGGCCAGAAGCCCCAGGACTGCCTGGCCCAGCGGACAGCGGGGTGCCCTCAGCCCTGAGTGTTGGCACCATCATCCTAGCACCTCCCTCCTCCATACACTACTGTTATAATATACTCTACAGGGGGGTGGGGAGGGGGCAGGACAAGAAGCCGATGGTGAGGAGACGGGGAAGAGAGGAGGGAACGTCTATTCTCCAAGCTGTAATTGGGAAAGCCTGCGAGTCTGGGCAGAGATGACATGGGGCCTCCAGCAGGCTCCATGCTGACCGACGCAGCACAACGACAAGGTCAAGGCGAGGACACGGAACATACCCAGGACAGGAGGGGGGCTTTCCTAAGAGGATGAAGTTGAGTTCAGAGCTCGAGAAACCGGAGAAGATGCTAATAAAAAGGATTAAAGTCCTAAACAATACAACTGTGAGGAGAGGAAAGAGGAGCTGGGCCTCCTTCCCAGAGGAGGAGGCCAAGGGGCAAATGAGCTGTTTTTCAAGTATGTAAAGCTATTATTATTGGGGGAAAAAAAGATCCTGCCCAGCTGGTCCCTCTCTCCACTGACGACTTATTATGAAGGGGTTCCAGTGTAACAAAGATTTACTGCCAGGGAGGGCCCAACATGGGCCTGGATTCCTACGCCAAGGCGAGAACTGGATGTGTCCCACAGGCCGTTAAGTGCAAGGCTGCATGGAGGCAGAAGGGCCAAGCTGACCTCCTGGGGGGTATTCTATGACTGCCAGGGTCATGATGGAGACGAAAGGTCCCAGGGAGGCTTCTGGCATCTTGAGAGGGCCCTGCTGGGCAGAGGTCAGGGTTATGTTTGACACCTTTCCTTTTTTTTTTTTGGAGGGGGGGGGTGTGTGTGCACACTAGGCAATGGGGTTAAGTGACTTGCCCAGGGTCACAAATAGGAAATGTCAGGTGTTTGAGACTGAATTTGAACTCAGGACCTTGCTCCAGGACAGCCTATATGACTGTCACACACAGCTTGGCTGCAGCACTAGCATGGCTATCCTCCCACTGCCCTCGCCATTGGGCGAAGCCCAAGTGTTCTGCCAACCTTCCGACGCTGCTGCCGTCCCTGCACTCACTCACTGCCCTTTCTGGGTATCAAGCAAGGCCCCGCTGCCTGTGGAGGACTGGCCCATCGACTGTCTGAGGACCAGTGTGTGAAGCTCAGAGAGGCTGGACCAAGAGGTCACAGCAACTCCTGCAGAGGGCCCAGTGAGGCACGGAGGGGCTGCCACCTGCCCTCGTGGACAGAGTTCCCATGCTGGCTGGCCGCAGGCTCTCTAAGGCACTCCCTGAGGCAGCTGATAAATACCCCAGCATAGAACGAAAGCTTCCCACTGGGAAACCCTGCTCGAGGTGCTCAGAATCCTCTTCTCCATCAGGAAACCACCTCCCCCAGGGAGGGCTGGATTGCTTTTACTCAGGACACCAAGACATACTTTCCGTGGGGGAATCTGCCAACGAGGCCTAGAAAGCTGACTTCTCCGAGTTTAAATGGCTAAATGCGAGGAGCTACGTCTTAGGGAAAAGGGGAGAGGAACAAGTAATGGTGAGAGAGTTCATGGGAAAGTGAGAGATGTGTCCGAGAAAGCCAGAGAATGATGGTAACAGAGAAAAAGTTTGAAAAAACGAGCCTGTGCTATGGAACGGGGTCTTCTCCTCCTCTAACTTTCTTTGGGGGGCAGAACTCTTGTCAGGCTGTCTGTCAGCATGAGGCATGGGGAGCCACGATCTGCAACTGACTTTCTGTGTGACCTTGGGTAAGTCACACAACTCTCTTTGTAACATGAGGGGATGGTGCTCGATGACATGCGAAGATTTTTCCCAGCTCTAGAGTTCTGATTCTCGGGAAATCAGGGTGGAGTAAGGTTTTTCATACCAGGTCTTCGGCCATGGACTGAGCCCCAATGTCAATGGACAGGCTGCTCAGCTGAGGGGGATTCTGAAACTCCCGGTAGAAGGTCCCTAGGTCCATGGGCAGAATGTCATCTTTTGAGAAGGCTGGCTTCTTAAAAACAAAAACGAGACAAGCAGGCATCAGGGCCTCTTTCGAAGCTCAGCGGGAAACACACAAAGTGTGAGTCAACTTCCTTTCCTTGTACTCATCTCCAGAGCGCACCGGAAGATTGTTCTCCCTTGAGGCTGCCTCTCAAGCTTCTGCCCTCGCTTTCAAAAGAGAGTTCCTTTCTCTTTTTAACCTTAGCACCACTAGCATGAGATGAACCAAACTGATGCTACTGGACAAATACTCTACAGATCTGCTTTTACTTCCTTACAGAAAAAAGCCCAAAGACCCATCCTGAGAATGCTTCTTTCCTGCTCTCGGCCAAGAAGCTGAGACCGAAGGAGCCGTGGGAGGGGCTCCCCAGCTCCTCAGATGCTGTGCATCTAGCACCCGAGCCAGTCCCAGCACTCACTACCAGAATTCACCCTGGATGGTGGGGGAGGACCCATTCCTGTGTATTCTGGTGGTGCCTTCTCACAATGCCTCACAGTGGCATGGAGGTCACTGCGGCAGTCACACACCAGCTGTGACAGCCTACACCAAGCTCAAAGGCTTCAGGGACAGAGAGCGCAACAGGCGCCCATTGGAGGACCAGCCTCAGAGGCTGGAGGTGAGGAAAACTTCCGGTCCTGTCTACTCAGTGCATGATGGCACTTTCCCTGCCAACAGAGCCGAGGCTCCTTTGAACCACTTAACAAGCGTTGTGGCATGAGGCGACAAAAGGTAAGGAGCGGCAGCCACTTACAAAGTCCACCATGACAAAGTCATCGTGCGTGTTTCCGCTGCTGCCGCCGCTGGACCCATCAGAGTGCAAGCTGCCTTGGAGAGGAGATTCCGTGTCTGGGGAGTCGGGAGGATTCACCTGCTCGGGGAACCACAAAGACCTTGTTGTAGTGCCCTGGCTAAAGGCCATCTCCAGCAATCTGGGGACCTCACGCCGGCTACACTCAACGTATGTTAGCAACCACAATCCAGGAGGAAACGTCCTAGGTGGGCAATGTAGCCCACAGGAGAGGGAGATGCACTCCTGGGGACTGCTCTGTCTTATTGGAAGCTTTCTCAGTGGGAAACTCACCATGGGATCATTATCCTCTAGCTCAAAGTTCTTGGGAGCAAACATGGCAAAGGGGATGTCCAAATTGGTCATTGTTACCTGGAAAGGTACAAGAAGAAAGGATCAGTGCCAGCTCTCACCTGACACATACAGGCCCTTCAGCAAAGGGAAGTAAAGGCAGGAGCCCAGTGGGTTAGCCATTATTCCCTGATCCATCCATCCATCTACTCTACAAAGCCAATGGACTGAGCCTGGGCCTGGAAAAGTCGCAGAGATAGAGAAGCAATCCCTGCTGCCCAAGAGCTCCCCACGTAGGGCCCTGCATGCCTGGAGCAGAGAATGAGCTGACTGCGGCTGCCCTTCATAGACTCAGACAGGAGGGGTCCCAGCTAGACTCGGTTATGTCTCCAAGTGCTGAGCTCAGTGTGCTGTACAAAGCAGATGCTGGAGGTCTGCTCTACATTACATCCAGGAGTCTGTGTTCCACAGGGACCCAGAGAGCAGCAGATTCAAGGAAGTGAATGTGGGGAAACCTGGATCCCCACGAAAAGAAGGAATGGCGTTCTAAGATGGACTGGGGCATTGACTGCCTCTAGAATCTGGGCCAACCTCTTCCTGCTTTGGGGAGAAGGCTGCAAGGCCAGTGAGCTCCCTCGAGGAGCGGTGCTGGAAGAATCACCTGATCCAGTGAATTGTTGACGAGCGCTCCCACTTTCCGAACCAAGATGGCCTCCAGGACGTCATGAGGGGACCCACGGCCTTCACTGCTGTTGGATACGGTTTCGGTGTCTTCACTGGGGAAGGAAGATAAAACTGGCTGTGCCTGGACTAACTGCAGTACAGACTCCTGTGCCCCCCTCTCCATCTGCCTCCTTGTTAAGGTGCCACTAAGGGCCAGCCAAGCACTCCATGGCAAGCATGCCAGAGGACGGCACACAAGCTGCTAACCACCTCAGTCTCACCATACAGTGCACAGCATTTCTTTTAGAGAGCCAAGTCGATTTTCAGGTTAGTTTTTCTCTTCTCTCTCCTACTCTCTATGTATAATTAGCACTGTATGGGTTTTTTCCTGATACCATGGACGGCCCAATTACCACCACCCATTGCTGTCCGGATGAAAAGGCCCAAGGTCCTAGATCTGATTCCCAAGAGCCGGGATTGAAGACAATTACAGTGGCCTCTGCCTCATGCTGTCTGGTTAAGACTCTTCATGTTCCCCTCCTGCCCCTGGGTTCTAGTAAACTAGTCTTTTTAAGAGCCCAAGGCAGAAAGACACTAAGAAAAAGAATACGAGGCAAGAGAAAAGTACTGGGAAAGCCACAACGGAAGGGTTTGATAAGGGAGGAGTGTTTGCCTGCTGCAAACCCATTCTTCATCTGTTAGGAGACATGTGCCAGGAAAAGTTTCCTGTTTCTTGGAATAAAATAAGAAAACAGTCATTTATTTCTCCACAGGTGGACCCATAGCTAGGGAGTGGCTACCTCCCCCAGTGGGCTCAGGGGACTGGTCAGGAGCCCACAACATATGGAGAGCATTAAGCAAAAGACAGAGTTCCTTCTCGTCTGAGCGATGTGTGCCCCCAAGCAGGAAGAGCTTGAGGTCGGGGGAGCCATACCTGCTGGAAGGAGTGACTATGTAGTGGGCACCATCAGAAGGGGTACAGGTTGCCATCTTCTCATGGTCGGCCTGGGTGCCGTAGGCAGGCTGGCTAGGAGCAAGGGGCACCCCACCTTCCTTCCCTGGAACCATTAACTCCAGAGAAGAACAGATAAATATCCAATTAGTGATTACAGCATGGCAGACGGGACAGCTTCCCGTCCTACTACACTGGGCATCTGGTTTGACTGTCAAGTCTTTCTTCTAGCAATTGACATCTGCATGGGGACAGGAACCTCCAGTCCTGCTTCCAGACTAGCTCTGCTGGAGATAAAACAGTCAGTGACTCCAACAGGGTGAAGGATAGAGCGACACACCCGGGAGAAACCTTTTCCCCCCTTGGACTCATCTCACCTGGGGCCCAAGGATCTCTGGTTGAACGTCACTTGGGTCTCCCTTAGGGTGAGAAATCCATTTGGAGGTTTTAATTCCTAGTCCTTTCAAATACTCATGACGTCCCTGCGTGGCTAATGGACCTCCCCAGGGCCACATGGTGAGAAGGTCGTTCCGTCCTGACTTCAGCGATACCTGGTGAGGGTGGGCAGTGCCTGAGCCAGCAGCAAAGACCACTGGATGGGCCAGCTCAGCTGATCCAACTCCCAGAACAGTGGGCTGATAGGAAAGGCGGGAGCTGGCGAGCTAAGCGAGAGAAAAACAGAGAAGGCAAAGGGAAGGAAGGGGGAGAAGGAGGGGGGAGGAGGGAGAGGGAGGGAGAGAGAGAGAAGAAAACAGGGCAAGTCCAGCAATGTGAGCAGTAATAAGGACTCGCAAAGAAAGCAGAGAAGTTCAGAACCCCAGCCCACCCTCTGGAGGGATGGGAGGTGAGCTGGAAGAGGGACCTGAGCTAAAGACTCAACAGGTTTGGACATTTCTTTGTAGATGAAAAGGTACAGAAGTGCAGTGGGGTGGGAGGCTGGTTGGCTTTTTTTTTTGGAAAAAGCTTGAATTTATGGGTGAACTGGTCTACTCCGAGGGGTCAGAGCTAAGGGGAACCAGGCTGAAGGGCTCTCTTGGAGCCTCTAGTATCAGTCACTGTCTCCAAAATCCTTCTCTTTTCCTTCTGTCCTTGGTGTGCCTCTGTGACAGAAGCCCATCTTTTCAGATCTAACCCTCTTCTCACCCAGAAAGTGGAAGAGCTTTTGTTTATATTTTAGGAGATTACCAGCCTCGAATTGTGTATTTGGAAACAAGATATTAATAACTCCTTTTATTTGCCACATCAATGGAAAAAGGAGGGGCAAATGCAAGGTCCTATTTTGGGCTGACACGGTCCTGCTCACATCCCATTCCAGAACAACAATCCCATAAATCCCAAAGGACATCGGGGAGTACTGAATGGTAGAGAATATAAGGTACCATATAATCATTCCCTCTCTTCCCATTATGGACTCACTTGGTGGGAAAAGGCCAGTCCTGCCATGGGGACCCTCAGGGTATCCGTCACCACCGGAGTAGGGGTCTGAAAATGTGCCTTACTAACCGTGAACACACACTAGACACAGACACAGAAGAAACAAGAGAGGAAGAAAGAAAACAGAAAAGACGTGAAGGAGCTAAGCCCTGGAAAGGACTTGTTAGAAGCTGAGATGGCTGGGCATGGAGGAGGAAGAGGAGGAGAAGGCCCGTCTGACTATCCCATGGCTAGGATTCCTGAGGCTGCAGCCCAAAGCGGACACATGTGCAAGCACTGAGCACCGATCAAGCTCTAGGAACACGAACGAGATATTCTCCTTCCGTTTATCAAAAGGAGCCCAGCTGAGGAGTGGAGCCCTTGCTAGAAGGGGACGTGGGGGAGCTGCCTCTGAGAACCAGAGGCAGGTACAGGGATTTTCAACTGGAGAAGTCCCCAAGCCACATCCTCCACTGCCATTCATCCTAGCTGTGTCCTGCAGGAGACACTTGGTGGACACAAGCTAGAGGGATTTTAAGGCCTTCTTTCAGTCTTGCTCCTCCTGGACACTACCTCCTCTGGAGGTTTTTGGGACACGGGTCCCCTTCCCCCAGGTTCTCCTTCTTCCTAGCAGACCACTCTTTCTCAAGTCTCCTCTGCCAGATCCTCCAACAGACCAAGCCCTCTAACCTTAGGTGTTCTTACGCCCCTCTCTTCTTCTGCCTCTGTACCACCTCATGTGGTGATGTCACCAGCTCCCAGATCTACCTTTACCACCTCACACTCTGCTGATCACCTGCCTGACATCTCAAACTGGATGTCCAGCAGATATCCTAAAACCTCCCCCTCCCCCCTAACTACCTTCCCAACACCATCCTCCTAGTCCCCCCAAATCACAGGCCAGGAGTCACACTGGACTCCGCCCAAGGCCTGTCGATGTCACCTCTGCAGCATCTCTCCCATACGCCCCCTTCTCTCCTCTGACACTGTCCCCTCAGGCCTGGACCACTCCAATAGCTGGGGGGGGGGGTGAGGATTCTGCTGACCTCAAGTTTCTCCCCAGTCCAATCTATCCTCCATTCAGCCACCAGTGATTTTCCTAGAGAACAGGTCCAATCATGTCCCTCCCCTGTTAACCTCCAGGATCAAATATAAAATGCTCTCTCTGGCATTCTAAGCCTCCTCCTATCTGTCCATCTCCATCCCACCCATCCCCATGCCTGGATTGCTCTCCCTCCTCTGCTCCAACTACTGACCTTCCCAGCTTTGGTTAAGTCCCAACTAAAATCTCACCTTCTAGGAAGGCCTTTCCCAAGGCCAGTGCCTTCCCTCTGTTAATTATTTCCTATTTCTTCTGGATATAGCTTGCTCTCCCCAACAGAGTGTAAGCTCCTTGAGGGCAGGGACTATCTTTTCCCCTCTTTTTTTGAAACCCCAGCACGTGGCACAATGTTTGGCAACAGTAGGCACTTAATAAACAAACAAACATCAACTGACTGAAGAATTCCAACAAGGGCGATGAGGGACCAGGATTCTTCTTGGCCCAGCTTCAGCTACTCAGCGCTCACAGCATTCACTGAGGAGGGGCCTCAGGACCTTTCATCCTGAAGCCGCCGCAGTGTGAGAGCTGGGGTTCCAGTGAAGAAGCGGCGCGCTGGTTCAGAGCTGTGTGGAGAGGCCAGCACCCCTCTCTCCCAAAGAAATCCAACTCTCTTGATTCTGCCTGGAATGGGACCGGGAAGGGCGTGGCTCAAGGGCCACAACCAGGGCCAAACCTCTTGAGATAGGCCCACACAGCTTCACTTCTTTAAATCCAATTTACGGAAGGCTTAGATGCCCTCTTGTCTTTCTGCATGGGACGCAATGAGCACCAAACCAGTTTTTCAGAGCTAGGCCATACTCCTGCCAAGTCCTACTTAAAATGCCAATTGCTTTAAAACATTTTATTGCTTTGGAGAAAACCCCAAGCAGTAGGTGAACCAAGCATTCTGGCCTTTCTACCTTAAAAGATAAAGAGAAAGGGATGAGGATGCTCCGCTGGTGTCATGTCACCCACTACGCATATGTGGGCTGGCCTTCCACTGAGTACTCTGCTAAATGGATGAGAAACCTCCAGGAGTGCTAGGTCACCTCAAGTGCAAGGCAGAGACACTCTGGAATGAGAGGGTGGGGGATGAGGAACAAGACTCAGGGAAGACTATCTGGCAGATCTAGGTGGTGTTGGGTGCCATGGAGGGGCTGTTCCTTGATGACCTAAGCCCCTGGGCACAAACAGGCAAAATGCTTTCCTAATCAAGACTGCTGAAAACACTGCCTAGGGAGCCTGCCTTAACTGACTTGGCATCTGACACCACAGAGTGATCTCAGGTAGGGTTAAGAATGTCCACAGACAAGGCAGAGACAGGCAGCCCGAGGCCCATGTTCCTAGGGGTTCGTCTCCAGTCAATCAGTGTCTTTTGTCTAATCCCAACCTCCAGGGAACCATGGCCCCAACTCAGGACACTGGCCCTCCCTGGACCAGCTGTAGGGCCCAGGTGTGAGCCTGACCTTCCCTGACATCGAGGCCCATGGGATCCGCAGGGAATCCTGGTGCTTCACCTCAAAGGGACAAATGGTGTGTGATCCCATGGCTCAGCCCCCACCTCCCACCCCCCAGCCACTCGGTCAGCTCTCAAGGGATCCCCAAACCTCTCCCTTCCTCCTACCTGGGACGGAGGGGAGGTTGAGAAAGAGGTGGTGCAGACTTCCTGAGAGTCCTCGACAGATGGATATGCTACCCCAGCATCCTCACCAGCGGTCCTATGGGCAGAGAAAAGAGAACGTTTCATAGCAGCAGTGGACAGCCTCAGAAACAAAAACAAGTAGGTTTGTGGGAATGGAAGGAAGGGAAAGTTTCAGGTAAAGAATCAGCATCAAAAAGGGAAAGACAAATGTCGAGAAACGCCTCTATGTCAGAGTGTGTCTAAGGAGGCAAGCGAAATAATGTCAGCCGTCACAAATGGAGGAAGAGAGTGGGAGTCCAGACATCTGTCCCTGGCTTTCTCTTAGCTTACTTCCTTACCCCACTGCTCTCAAAGGAAAGGGTCTCTCCCTACCCCTTCCTATCCCTGAGGGACTCAGTGCCACAAAAGGACAGTGGACAGAGCGAACTTGTCTGTGTGAGCTGTCACTATGAGATATCCAACGAAGCAACCTCAAATACCCAGAGCCGTAAGCAGCAGGGCCTTGGGTGACACACCTTTGTTCCAATTCCTAAAAAACCCTTCCACTCTGTGGGACCTTGCTGTCCCCTGGCAGAACCAGCTAGTGCCAGCTAAGCCTCTGAATACCACTCTCTGACCAAGGAAACTGCTCATCAGAGCCCCTTGCTACCAAGCCAATCCAAAGTGCACCTGGCAGCTTAGTATCCTGAGAGCCAATTGTGCCTGCGGTGAGACCCGCCTCCCAGCTGACAGAAGGGAAGCTGTGGGGCCTTCTCCAGAGGCCCCTGCTCACCCACGGGTGCTGCAGGCAGGGGCCTGTCTGGCCTTGCAAGCCAGGGGCTTGTAGTGCCCTTGTTTCCTCACCTGTAGTTGCAGGGGTGCATGGGCGAGGAGCTGGGGTAGGGACGGTCCACAAAATGGTCAATGACAATCCCCATGATAGGTGGGGTCCTCTCAAACTGCCTGCAAGGCAACAAGCAGATTGTATGATTAGTGGGTCTTCCTGGCCCCGCCCCTGGCACCAGCTAGTAGGGTCCACAAGTGTCCTTAGCCTGGCAACTTTATGAACCCTCCACCAAACCGGAGATCCTGGACCTACAGGCTCTAGGTCCCTGAGCTACTCCACGCAGGCCATTTTTACTCTCTCTGTCTCTCTCCTTCAAAGATCCTAAGCTTCCTATGGGGATGTATTACACAGGAAGAGCAGAGCCGGTACGGAGGCTCGGTTCTCGAGGCTCAAGAAAAGGGATGATGCTCCTGCTCACCTGGTAGACATGAAGGCCAGGTTAATTCTGTAGGCACAGGACAGAGTGATGGTGCCCACTGGGGTGCCTACTGTGCCAACTCGGACTGTCTGGAAACCTAGAAGAGAAGGAAGGTAAGCTTTTCTGACTTCCTTCAGGCTCCTAAGGTGCTGGCCTTTCCCTAAATCAAGGACTCTCTACAAGGTTCACTCACAGAAATGAACACACACACACACACACACACACACACACACACACACACACAAAATCTCTCTCTCTCAATCAATGTGGCCCTAGGCCCCTGCTTTCTTTCACAGGCACCAAATAGTCAAGGACAAGAAAACAGGACACTGGCTTTAACAAGGAACGCCAGGTCCAGGTTGAGAAGTCTTAATATTCTGTGACCACCCCCACAGCATTCTGCACCACAGACATGAGGGGCAGGTGCCCAGAAACCACCCTGCCAGAAAGAAGCACATTCAGGAGTCATCCCTACTGAGGGGAGACCCGTGGGTGGCTCATTCGTAAGGGGAAGCACCGTCCCCCCCCCCCCCACACACAGTGAAAAGGCCTTGCTAACATGTAGGCTGTGCAGACAGAACAGTAGTACCTTCTCCTAAGCCGTTCAACTGGACTTCTCCAAAGTATATCCTGTGACAAGGAGACAAAGGAATGCTTTGTGAATTCAGATTTATTTTTGGCCTGTAATAAGTAAAAGAGCGGGTTCATAGCTGGTTTGCTCAGCCTCAGTGGACGGTGTCCTGAGGGCCGCAGTTAAACTAGTCTTAGCAATCTAAGGAGAAGCACGTCACCAAGACAACATCGCTAAGCCTCGTGCCTCCCTGGCCAACCAGCTGTCCACCCTCCTCTGTCTGCCACGCCCACCCTTGTGGCTCCTTGGAGGTAGGGCTGTGTTGCCTTTCTTTATATGCCCTGCACTTAGCTGATTAGAGTATTTGATGTGAACTCACCCAATTCTTAGTCATGAAATAATTGCAACCCTGAAGTAAGATCAAAAACTCATGGTAACTTCTTTCCTTTCTTGAAATCATGTACTTGCTGCTCATAGAACCAAAAACACCTAGCCCTCCCAGAGAGTTAAGATTCTCCCACAAGATACTAGCTTGAGCTGTCGAGAGAAATCATTCATTCACACTTTGCTCCCCTTAAAAACAAGACAAGCACATAATTGGGAAACGAGATTTTCCAATCCAATGAGATTTCTGATCTGGAAGAACTAGCTGAACTTTCAGCTTTGAAAAACCTAGTAAGAACCTCTTTGATTCTCTTAGGAAGCTGACATTAGGGAAAAGTCTGAATCACAGGACATTTTAAAAGAAATGATTTTTAATTATTTAAGGACATACAGAACAGCTAAATACTCATAAATGTAGAGGGCCAGCTCTGATCAGTCCAGCAAAGGGTTAAAGAATTCAGGTTGGAATTTAATTCCTGTCTGTTCTTACTTTCAAGTGCTCACTTAATCAGGATGTTGGCTCAGCACTCTCCTATTCATTAAGGGGCTCCTGGAACTGCCCGACCATGACACATAAAAATCTGGCATGAGGGATAACATGTGGCAAACTAGGGAGGACTAGTCACATACTTTGAGATAAGAACCTGAGACAGCCCTGAGAATGATTGTCAAGGCCTGTTAATTGACCGTTAATCTCTATCTTGTAACCATTTGCTTAAAATGATGTAATCCTTTTCTTGATACTTTTATTGTATGCTCCTTTGATGTATGTCCTGAAAGCATTTTTTTAACCGCACTCTGAACCTTGAAAGTTATCAGTAACAGTTACAGAATATGCATAGTTTTCCCACACAAGGGATCCTTTGAAGCTTCAAACTCTTTCCTATATATGCTGTGACCCTCAGATGAATAAACGGTTCAGTCTTGGCTGATCGCCTGGCCCATGTTTCTTCAGTTCACATTCTCCCCTCAGGTATGATTCTTAGTTGCTGGCAACACATAAAGAGGTAGTGGGTCTATCTCCCTCATTATAATGAAGAGTCTATTCTCTTCTAGCCATTAAGCATCTCTCCTGACAATTGTGTTCCTATCCTGTGTTAACTCTGCAAATCCTTTTTCCATTAAGAGTGCAAAGATAAATTTGAGTATAGTTCTGATTAAGAATTTTAGAAGGATCCAGATTAGCAAGCAGATAACATTGGAGAAAAACCTGGAGGTGTTCTGGTCCATCAGAATTAATGGCGCGCTTCTGTAGGCAACTGGCAGATTCTCTTATAGACCGCCCAGGCACTATTTTTAAAAGAATTTGTAGGCATCCCCTCAATTTTCAATTATTTGCCACCACATAAAAGGGGATGCTCATCAATTAGGGACTCACTGAACAAGTGGTATATGATTGTGATGGAATACTACTGTGCTATAAGAAAGGACGAGCAGGATGCTCTCAGAAAAACCCTGGGAAGATTTGTATGAACTGATGCAGAGTAAAGTGAGCAGAACCAGGAGAACGCTGTACACAGTGACAGAAATACTGTATGATAATTAACTGTGAATGACTTAGCTCTTCTCAGCAATACAATGATCTAAGACAACTACAAAGGACTTACGATAAAAAAATATTGTCCACCTCCAGAGAGAGAACTGATGGAGTCTGAATGCAGATTGAAGCATAATTTTTCTTCCTCTTTTTTTTGGTGAGGCAATTGGGGTTAAGTGATTTGCCTAGGGTCACATAGCTAGTAAGTGTCAAGTGTCTGAGTCCGGATTTGAACTCAGGTCCTCCTGACTCCAGGGCCAGTGTTCTATCCACTCGGCCACCTAGCTGCCCCGCAAAGCATACTTTTTAATCTTTATTTTCCGTGTGTGTGTGTGTGTGTGTGTGTGTGTGTGGGGAGCTTGGTTTGTATTTTCTTTCATAACATGATTAATATGGAAATATTAGTCACGTGACTGCACACATATAACCTATATCAAATTGCCTGCCTTCTCAATAAGGGGGGAGGGGAGGGAGGGAGAGAATTTGGAACTCAAAATTTTGAAAAAGAATGTTAAAAAAATTTTCTGGAGGGGGAGAACAAAAAGAATTCATAGGGATCACACTCTCCAAAAGGTTGGGTAAATAAAAAAACAAGGAAAGGAACAGCCTGAAGCATTATAGATGAGACACCACAGGTTCAAGAAAATATAAGAATATGTCAGAAATATCCAGGCCTGTTAAAGGGCCTCAAAACCAGGACACATAAGGATTAGCTGAAAGAGCTAGGGATGTTTAACCAGAAGAGAAGACTTGGCAGGTGAAAGAAGAGAGATAGAAAGAGTCTTGAAGTATTTGAAGGGCTTGTGGAATAAGTATTAACATTGTTCTGCTTGGCCCCAGAAAGAAAGCAAGGAGCACTGGCTAATAAGGAAGGCTGTTCAAAAGTGGGCTGGACTGCCCTTGGGTGTACTGGCTTTTCTCTCATGGGAGGGCTCTGGCCCAAGGCTATAGGAAGCCCACCAGCCTGGGATGTTGTAGAAAGAATTAATGTCACCAGTATGGGCTGTATCAGCGGAAGCCCTCGGAGGTTCTGTGAAATTAGCAAACTCTGCTGAAGAGGATGAGAAAACAGCCAACCTAGCTTGAGGAGGAATAAAGTCGGGTGTGCCATAACCATTTCATTCCCTTCTCTGACACACAGGGTGGCAGGCCATGTGGAAGAGGGAGGAGACGGAACACATTGAGATATTTAAGTTCTCTGGTACTTTCATCAACAAGCCAGGAAGCTACAGTCTACACCAGGGGCGCCAACCTCGAAGAGAAATGGGGCCACTAAACTGTACACATGGATCCCTGCGGGCCACCTCGCTAGCTTTCTTTTCCCTTATTTTTGTTTATTTCACTAAATACTCCCCGGTTGCACTGTAATCTGGCTCTGGCTGCACTTGAAATGCCGTTGCCCACGTTCAACACCTCTGGTCTAGACTGGCTGTTTTCAAGTTGTCTCCAATTAGGAATTTCTGGTGGTTCCTAGAAAACTATCATTTATTTGGGATAAAAATGGAGGCAGGAAATGTTTGCTGTAGTAGCAAATAACTGGATACTGACTGGGGAATGGCTGAGAGAATGGCTGTGGTCTGTGAGAATAATGGAATATTCCTGTGCTATAAGAAACGATGAATATGGAAAAACCTGGAAGACTGAAAACAATGTACACAACGACTACAATAATGGAAATATAAAGAGCACCACCACCACGATAAAAACAAAATGCAATAAAATTATCATGGCTCGGCCTGCCTCCAGGGAAGGTTCCTCTCCCTGTATATGCTTCTTGGCAGAAGGGGACCATGGGTACAGAACACCACATATAATGGCAGTTCTTCTATATGTTGGTTAGTTATATTGAACTTTTTTTTTTTCTTTTCAAAAATTTTTTCTTATGATGGTTGGCTCTCTGGAAGTGGGTGAGAGGAGGAAAACAATGGGAGACGTAGGTGACATAAAAACAAAAGATATCAATAAAAATTCATTCTTTTAAAAAATGGAGGCAAGTGGACAAGATGACCTTTTTAGGTCCTTTCCAACCCCATAATTCACAGAGGTACTTGTCTGTTAGTATAAAAGCCCACCCCCAGGGATCAAGCCTGTAATAGTGATGTGGCGCAGCAGAAAGAACACTGGCTTTGGAGTCAGAGCAGGGTTCCAGTCTTGCCTCCGATATTCCCCAGCAGAGTGGCTAAAGGCCCCTTCCTGAATCACTTCCCCTTTCTGAATGTAACTTTCCTCATCTGTAAAATAGGGACAATATTACTTGCTATACATGTCCCTCCCAGGGTGGGAGGGTATGAGTAAAGACCTTTGTAAAGCATGAAACAGGAAAGAAATTCGAGTGAATGAAAAAGCACTTACTGTGTGCACAACATTTGAGCTAAGCTGGATACAACTGAAAAAGCAAAGATAGTTCATGCCCCCAAGGATCTTCTGCTGTAATGAGGAAAATGAATATACCTAGGAGCATGCAGGCCAGGGAGAGACCCTTTGATGCAGAAAGTTACAGGGTGTTGAGTGGGGCCACAGAGGAGCAGGCTACCCAGGAACGCTGGCACAGAGGAGTCTGACCAAAGTGGGCCTGGGGGAGGAAGGGGCAAGAGCACCGAGAGCTGCTATTACTGCTGCATGGGCCAGGAGACGCAAGCTGGTTTGGGCCAAGCCCAGCTGAACCACATTCCCGCTAGAGAACCAGAGTGGAGAGGAATCCCCTTTACCTGTAGAGTATGACATATTCACGGCCCTGCTTCCTGGAGAGTCGATAGGCTGGTGTCACTCTAGTGATAGCAAGCAGAGACTTGAGCAGTAGCGACAGTCTATTGTACACAGTGTAGGAAACCTTAATTTCCTTGTCGCACCTGGACAGGAGCATGAGAAGGTGTTAGTTTGTTCCTGTTACATCCAGGGGAAAGCTGGCTCTGCAAGGAGACCCGTTAAACAGTTGTGGGGGAAGGGGGCGAGATGGACTTGGGAATGTTCCCAAGTTCACCTCCCCTGTCACCCCCTCCTCTCTGCACCACCCTATTCTTTCCCCTTTCCCCAGCTGATTAAGCTGATCTGAATCCACTTTTTATTTGAAGGCAACTTTTTCAGCCTCACACCCAGTGGCAGTTGGAGAACCAAATGCTACAAACAGCTAATGCTAACACATTCCTAAAGAAGGAATCAACAGAGCTCTCTCCTCTTAACCTACTGATCAATGTACCAGGCGTGGCTGGTAAGAGAAGTGAAGAAGCAGAAGGTGCTTCCTCTAACCCATCCACTAATTCTCTTTTTTTGTTTTTAGGCAATTGGGGTTAAGTGAATTGTCCAGGGTCACACAGCTAGTAAGTGTGAGGTGTCTGGTCTGAGGCCGGATTTGAACTCAGGTCCCCTGATTTTATGGCCAGTGCTCTATCCAATGGGCCACCTAGCTGCTGCCCCCATCCACTAATTCTGAAGCAGTTATCCTCCCCCACCCCATACAATCTTTAGAAGCAGTGATTCCTACATATAATTGTACAGAACAGAGATGCAAACCTCACGCACTACTTCTATCTCACTGAGAGGAATATCAGAGCTGCCTGGACTGAACAGGTAAACTGCAGGAGACCAGTCTGCTTGCGGGAGTTTAATTTATAACCTCAATGTGATGACAGTTTTCTACTATAAAATAAACCCATATGTAACTCATATATATTGATGAAATTGGTTTATACTTAATATTTCTTTAATTTCTCTGTACATTTTTTCTTTAAAGTTTTAGACAGGAACTTGACTGGCCAACTTCTGAAGAACAAAAAAACAAAGAGGAAAATCCTTGGATCTCACACACCTGTTTTAACAGGATGGTCATATGGAAATCTTCCTGGAGGTTTGTCACACAAAGAACAGGCAAAAGAAGTACTCGGGAAGTAAGAGCCCCCAAGGGATTTTGCCAAAATATTACTTGTTTTCGGGGCAAACAAAACCTCTTTCCCCCCTTTTTCTCTTTTGAAAAGAAGTCTCCCTAGCAGGCCCTGTCTCAATCCAGCCTGGCGTGTGAGGGGCTACAAGCTCTGATCTCTCTTCAGTACGATGTGCTCTGTCACACAACCCCCAAGACTCCTGAATCGGGAAACACCACTTACTTTTCATTCATTTCAAGACACCAAATTTCTAGTTCCATGGAATCTCCCTGTAAATAAGGAATGGAGAATACCAATCACTCTTCTGGTCACCTGAAGAACTGTGCTAACTCTAGAGACTCGTGATAGGGGTGCTCCCACACACATACATCCACCCCCCCCCAGACAACCGGCCTAGAGATAAGACTTGGACCCAATGGGTATGAAGGAGAAGGGGGTAAAGACTGAGGCGACAGCCCTTCAATCCCACTAATATCAAGAGTTCTGTTTGCCACTAAGTAAGGAGGAGAGATACATAAATCTAAATATAAGCAAACCTTTTTTTTTTTTTTTTTAAGGGAAACCAACGAGAAACAAGGACAGAAATGCTCAGGTTCAGGAGTGAGCCTGGATTAGGCAAGTGTGTAGAAGACTAGCATTAGCTCTAGATGAAGTGCAAACTTCTCATGCCTTCATTTTAAAAATGGGGAGCTTTCTTAATGAGTCCAGTGGTGACTGGTTACTGGGCATTCTCTTAGGATCCAAGATAAAAAGAAAAGCTTTGTCCCGAGATCCAAAAGACGCTGGTGTACCTGGCCGAACACAGCTTTTTCCCCGTCTCCCCAGAAGGAGAGACACAACAACATTAATGAGAATGATAACTATGACAACAATGAATCAAGGTGACAGCACTCTGCAGAGCTTGAAGGGCGGTACTGCAGACACACGATCACATTTGATCTGGGAAGCGGGGGCTGTCACATCGACTTGCCCAGGGTAACCCTGCTAGTCTAGTGTCTGATGTAAACTCAGGTCATCCTCCTTCAAAGTGCAGCACTCTGCTTTACCCACGAGGACGAAGACTGAGCTAGACCCCCGTGGAAAACAAGTCAAGAAGCTCTGATTTCTTTAGGACCCAAGCATCCCAAGCTGGTCTGAGGATCTGTAGCTCAGCTGCCTTGTCACCTCCGAAGTCTTGAGTGAGATTTCCACGCACATGGACCTCCCCACAGCGGGCAGCTGCCCTGCCAGTGCCTTCTTGGCCTCATGGGTGACCTCTGGGATATCCTTGATGGCCAAGTTGAACTGCAAAAAGAATAGCATCATTTTTCTTGTTAAAACCTACAGGGGCTCTTGCCTGGAGGAGCATTATAGGCACGTCAAATACGTTTCACTTCAAGGAAGGCCTTGCTATTGTTAGGGAGAAGACATTTTCTACTTGCAGTAAGTGGAAACCCTCACTAACACCCCCCTTTCTTCATAAAGGAGTGTTTGATGGAGCTCCAAGTGTGCAGTTGGATGAGCCAGGATGTGAACTGTCTTTAAACCCAACATATGGCTCTCCTCCTCCAAACCTCCTTTGTCTTGGCTGCAAGAAGCCAAGAGCCAAACCTAAGAGGAGAGCATGAGAGTGGAGAGCAGGCTTGCTTTGTCTAGTCAGTGGCCCCAAATCCTGGCTTACTAAACTGCAGAGCACCTATACTGAAGAACACTTTCAACCCACTTTTTGTGTGAAGAGAGAACGTATAATCCCACAAAAAATAAAGTTTTACCCAGTCAGATCCTGTTGGGGAGGATGACGAGCGAGTACAAATCTTCTCTCCAAGCCGGGCCTGGACTATCACTTGGACTGTCTGCAGAGACAAATAAAAACCCCAAAGGCTTGATTTTAAAGGACTTTACGCAACAACATGGCTCCTGATAAACACTGAGGTGTTAGTAGGATAGGCTATCAATGCAACCAGACTATGCTACAAGAAAGGGATTCCTAGAGTTTAGAAGGCCTAAGGACAGAAGGGGAGAGAATGCTGACCTGCCTAAGAAAAAAATACTGTACAACCTCTTGGAGATCCAATGCCAGCCAGTGGAAATGCCTGTAGTTTGCCAGTATGACATAAGTGAAGTTCTCACATGGCAGAAGGAAAGCTGAATGTAGCGGCTATGTTTTTCCCATGAATACAAGCTCAATTGTGGATGTGAATATGCACTGCCATGAACTCATGCAGGCTTGAACCAGAAAGCACTACACAGTCACACAGGCATAACCAGATGGCAAAAGGCTCCCAAACTATTTCAGAACCAGATTTTGTGTCTGGATTGGTTGAGCACAGCAATAATGAGGGAACTTCACATAAGAGTTAGGAAAACACTTTGCACAGCTTTCAACATTTAGTTTAAAAAACCCCATTGGCCAGGAAGTTATAAAAAGTAAAAAAAATGGGAATGTCAGGGGGAGTATATGCTTAAGGGAAGATGCCTAAAAGATGTTCATGGTTACTACTCAACACTTGCGTTACCTCCCACCCCACGGGAACACGCTGTGCCAAGAAATGTGGCTTTATAGCCTGACATTTCTGCTGACAAACGGCCTTGTGGTCTGCCCCCAACCCCAGCCCCCACTGGAAAATTGGAAGCTACTTCCTAGCTACACCCCCTCCACCGCCCCCAGGCCTTCACAGTTTGGTTTACAAGAGACAGAACTTATACCAGTTACCCCCTCAAACAGGCAAGCTGCAAGCTGTCATGCATGGTATGTTTCAAAAGACTGGAGAAAAAAGCATGGAAGTTATTTCTAACAGTTCTAGGGACAAATGAATCAAGAACATATTACTAACCTTCAGGGCGAAAAATTTGATGAACTTGTCCAGGTCCTTCCTGTCCTGGGAACTGAGATCAGTGTCCATTGCATACACAAATCTGAAACATATAACACCGAATGCAGCATGACACCAATGTCTGGACATTAGCTCTGTCAAATCACATAGGGAAATTGCTCTATACTCAATGTCGGCTCAGGAAAGTGGCAGGGTAGAAATGGAGGTCTTTAGTTAACTAAAGCAGGCGAAAGGGGAAAGGACTGGAAGCAAAAATTTCCTTTAGGGAGTAATAAAGCCATCCTTTAAACAGTGTTTTCTTGATAATCTTTTTCAGCAAGGCAACGCCCTCCCAAGACACCTTCCCTCCAACAGAGGCCATTTGGGTCAAAGAAGTACAGTTAAGTAAAAGAAACCACTGCACTGTCCAGGCCCATTGTCCACTCTCTCTCTCTCTCTCTCTACAAAATGATTAGCTATCACATAACACATCAACTTAGTGCATGGAGGATAAGATGACCTGTTAGTGTATTCTTCTTGACAAGGGCACAGTATCAAAATTTCCTAGAAATATAGAAAATATGCTATATTATCCCATATGTTGAGTGAACATAAGCTTCTGGCGGATCAAACATTCTGGTGAGGTCAAAGTCAAATAAGAAGTATCTCTATGGCCTTCCGCCCAAGACTTGTAGTGACTGTGTGGAGCTACAGAGGTATGATGGGCAAGGCCTGGGGCAAACAGCAAACCAACTAGAGAAGGGTTTCAAAAATTTTGAAAGATGAAATCTAGATATGTTCAATGGGAAGGCTGGGACAACACAAAAGAACTGTAATGGAAACAAGGGCCCTTCGGTTCCCAGAGAAGGGAATAATCACACTACTACAAATCCACTGCTATTTACACTGTGTGTGTATAGGCCTTTGTAGAGACTGGTTCAGTTCAGTCCTGGATACTAAGGACTTGTATCAGGGGATATTGGAAAGTTCTCACATGGCAGAAGGAAAGCTGAATGTGGCGGCTACGGTTTTCCCAAGAATACAAGCCTTTGGAGGTTTCTGCTTGGGACAAGTCATCTACGCCCACATGTATGTGCACATATAAAGTGGTGATAGGGCAAAGGACAAAGCGTGACTAACTTGAAGCAGAGGTTTGGGGGTCTGGGTTCAAATTTTGGCTCTGGCAGCACAGATTATTTAATCTGTCTCAGCTTCAGTTTCCTTTTCTGTAAAAAATGAAGACATTTGCACTACCCTGGTGGTAGCATCCTGAGAGGGTAGCACTTTGTTGGGAGACAGTTGGTAAGCACTGATTTTAAAGGGCTCCCAAGGGAAATTATCTTCTCTCAAAATATTAAGGAGTTGCATTTACAGAAAGAACAGAAATTAGGAAGCTGTGATTTCCACACATCCCATAAAATTAGATTCCCTGGAATCTGTGCAGATTCCTCAAGGCCTGGCTGGCAAGCAACCCCGCTATCCCCAATGACCAGGCACAAAGTTTATTAGACAGTCTTTACTACAAAACAGCACCTCTACCAACTCACACCTGCCCAGTGCCTGGCACCAAAAAGGTGGCCAAAGAATTTTACAAGCTCATGCTCACATATGCTCCCACAGAGAAAAATCATTTAATGCAATATTCAAATGTGGCAATTGTTCAAAAGTTGGTAGCTATGTTCTATAATGGGAAATAAAGATGAGCCTGGTAACTAATTGAAACTAAGAGGAAAAATTCAGATGGGAAGAATGCAATGGTCTGAGATAGAACTAAACCACAGTACCATGGTGTTTCTTAACCAAAATTACATAGAATTTTAAAATTACTTGATTAGAGAAATGTTATGATGTATAAGACTCTCTATTAAGGGTATCTACAATGTGGCAAAAAGTCTCTGCCCTCAAGGCCCTGATAACCTAGTAGAAGAAAAAAGACCACAGAGAAGTAATTATTCTAAGCGAGCAATTGCTCACTGCTAAGGTGATCAAAGAAGGACACAACCCTCAGCCTCTCCTTGAAATATCAGTAGACTATCAGTAGGTATCCAGCAGACAGAGTGCCGGGCCTGCAGTCAGGAAGACCCGAATTCAGATCCAGGCTCAGACACTTACTAGCTGTGTGACTCTGGACGAGTTCAGAATACAGGGTGCTGTCTCTGTAAAAGAGCAGAAGCAGAGAACTCTGAAGAGGTGGGCAGGAGCTGAAGCACAAAGGATCTTGCATGAGGGAGCCAGTGACAGCATCTGAACAGAAGAGTGAGGTGATCAGAAGGGTTTCAGGAAGGGCACCAAGCGGCAGGGGCTAGGAAGGCTCGGAAGCAGGGATGTGGAGGCAAGAAAACTAGTGAGGGCTATTGTAATCGTCTCGCGGTAACGAAGACCTGAATGAGGTCAGAACTCATAGGATTCACTCAGAGCTGGAAGGTACAGCATACAGACCGTCTGGTCCAACAAAGGTTACACATGCAATTAAGTGTCAAGAGTTCACTACACATGCGGGGCACAGCTACAGAAAGAAAAGAAACGGATACAAGAGATTTCAAAGCCCAAATCACCACCTAAGGTGAGGGAAGTGAAGGATGTTACAGACGGGCTGAGGCAAAGAGCCAGCGTTTTCAGGCTGGGTGGCCAGGACAACGGTGGTAAAAGGGTTAGAAACAAGGAAGTTAGGAGGAAGAGCTAATTTGGCAGAACGGGAGACGAGACGAGTGCAGTTTCAGATGCAGACAATGTAAGGTGTTGGTAGGAAATTCAGGGAAAAATGTGGATCAGGCACTCAGAAACGAAGGAGTGAAGTTTAGGAGAGTGTGGGGCGAGAGACACAGATTTGGGAGTCACGTGTGTCGAGGTGACATCCAGGGCAATGGAAGTAGATTAAACCCCGAGAGAACCACTGGAAACAGAATAGACGGTATGAGTGAGACCTTGAGGAATCCCCAAGATGAGGGAGGTGGGGAAGCAAGTGGAGCTAGCAAAGGGGGAGAGAAGGCATCAAGTCAGAGTTACGGGCTGGAGAGGCACGGGAGGATTTTTCTGCAAGAAGAGGGTGGCTGGAAAATGAAAACTGAGACAAGGTTATCAAATCAGGAGGTGACTGAGCTTGGAGGGACACAGAGACAGAGAAGAGACCGTAAGCAGTTAAGCGAGTAGTTGACTGATGAGGAATCAAGCATTGCCAGGCACATATCAGAGGCATGTTCTTGTAGTGGAACACAAGCCTAAGAATATTCCCAGCAAAGAGATTAAAGCTGAAAGAGGATGGCTGACTGGTCAAAATTCTCTATCCCTTCATTTTTTTAGCTTCATCCATGGGTTTGGAAACACCTAAAATAGAGAGGTCCCACTTAAAACTCCTCAGTGAGGGGGGAAACATAAAGGAAACAGAATTTCTGCAGGGCTTCACCCTTTCCCCAGGGTCCTCTCGCCACTAGTCCCCACTATGACCAGGGAAAGCCTCACCAAGCCCCTATTCAAGTGGCCCCAATCATGCTTTGCCTGACCCCTACTCCCTAGCCATCTTCTTACCAAATTCCCTTTGTTCCCAGTGCCCCGTCCTCCCCACCCCCAACAATGATCAAATCAATTGTGCTCCTGAAAAAGGAAGGTATTTTAATCTAATCTTCCGTAGCTCCCACTTGCCATTCCAAACCAAAGCACCCGTCCTTGATCATCACTCCTCTTTACGCCTTGTCTTCTACTAGTGTTTAAGTTCCTGGAACACTGAGACTGTCTTCACTTTTGTATTTGTGTTTCCAGCCTCAATAGATGCATTAGCCTTCATTCAAAGATAAAGAATTCTGTTTGGGATCCTTTATTTAGTGAAGTTTGGATTCAGCCAAAGGGCCACGCTTGAGGATCTAGAGGACCACAAGTTCCCCACCTCTGGTGACCTCGCCTGGAGCAAAGGAAGGAGCGGCCTGGTGGAAAGAAAGCATCCTGTAAAAACTGAGGGAGCCACTTGCCTGACTAGCCTGACTAGCCTGATGGGTGCAGCCCCCTGGGAATGATCTTTCCAGAGGTGACCTCATCCTTTTGGCTTAATAACTAACTATAGCTGCATATACTTTCAGTTACATCAAGTCACAGGCACCATCTGTAATCTGAGGTATTGCCTTGGTTGAGTGATCTTGCGGTAAGAATACAATCCTTCCCTCTAAAATAAAATAGGCACAGTCACTGGTCTAAGCTCAGAGACTGCACCCCCCCCCCGCTGAACTGCTGCCTCATGTGGAACCCGAGGCTCTTTCATTAGCTCCCCTCTTTTATTTCAAGGACATGGCTTCCCCTACCTGGACCGGTCCCAACCCATCCATCCATCTTCATCCTGTGTCATATTGCCTACATCCTCCCATGAATCCTCCTCCAGGTGGACCTGTCCTCACCATGCTGAAGGACTTCTAAGTCAGTGATTCCCACTGAGGGTTCCTGGACCTCTGAAGGGCTGTGCATGAATTCTAAGGATCCTCAAACCACTAGCATACTGAGTGCAGTCATTCTGATTTACATTTAGATCCATGACTTCACATAAATAAGCACATATAAACTGCAGCCTGGCTACAGTTCCTTCTCCCCATTCATACTCCAGTAATAATAATAATCATAATACTATTAACAGCAGCTCACATTTACACTTTAGGAATAATATCTCACTGTATCCTCACAAGTCGGCCCAGGGTCCCAGGACATTAGGCATCTGAGGCTGGAACGAAATGAAGGTCTCTTGACTCTTAATCCAGCACTTTCCACTATGCTACACGTCATGCCCTCATTCACAATGCTTCCATGGCTCCTCATTACCTACTAATTCCTGTTTGGCATTTCAAACCCTTCCCAATTTGGATCCAGCCAACTCTGGCAGACTTTCAAATTGTCCTCTCCAGACTGGACTGCTTCTACACAGGCTGTCCACCGTATTGAGAATATTATCCCTCGTCATTTGTGTCTTTCTGAATTCCTAACTACATGCAGACCACATCACCTTTTTGGTTTTGTCATTCAACAGTCACAACTTCCAAGATTACAGTTTCCTTGAGGACATACTGGAATAACCTTATTTCTTTTCTTTTTTTTTTTTTTGACAGGTACTAAACTAGTAGATCACGGCAGAGCACTACAGATCTAGTTTACCTAAATTTTAACAAACCTTTGATAAAGTATCTCATACTATTCTTGCAGAAAATATGAAGAGGCATGATCTAGAATATAAATGGTAACATAATTAGATTCCAAACTGGTTGGCTAGCTGGAATCTAGAAATAGCCATTCATGGTTCAATGTCAACCTGTAAGAAGTCTCCAAGGGAATATCCCAGGAATCTGTGTTTGGCCCTATACTAGTTCACATTTTTATTAATGACTTGTATAAGAGCGCAGATGTCACAAAATCTGGAAATGACACAAAAGAGCTAAGACACTAGATGACACAGTTGAGATCCAAAAGGCCCTGTACAGGCTCTAGCACTGGGCTGAACCAAGTAAGACGAATACAGTAAGGATAAATGCAAAATCTTACAGTTGAGTTCAAAAAGCAAATGCCTTAATACCAAATGGAAAAGAGTGAGTGGGGACATGGTTATAAAGCAGTTTTTCTGAAAAAAACCCATGGGTCGGCAAGCTCAACGAGCCAGCAGGATGACGTGACACTCAACAAACTGAATGCAACTTCAGGGTGCTTTAAGAAAGGCAGAACTCTCGGGAATGAAGCCGTGACAGACCCTCTGTGCACTGAGCTGGGCACACCCCATCCTAAGGAATCTGTTCTTTTCCGGACACCACAGTTTGGGATGGATCCTGGTGACCACGTGGCAAACTTTCCTGCGAAGACATGGATGAGACGGACAGTGTCCACAGGAGGATAACCAGAATGGTGAAAGGCCTTGAGTCCAGGTCAAGAGGACCAGCTGACAAAGCTCAGAATGTTTAGCCTGGAGAAGAGAAGACTGGCGAAGGGCCAGGCAAGCTACTATCCAAGGATGATCCCCACCACATAGCCACTGCTGAAAAGGAAGTTTCTTGGGGGATGAGGTGTAACGATGCCAGGATGCCCATCTGGGGCTGGCTGGTTAGTCCCCTTCCTTAAACTGCACTTTCCTTTTCAGACAGGTACCAGGAGTCTGACTCTTGGGTACTGAGCCCAGACAGCTTGAGGACTCAACCCAGAGGCAGGACTCCAGGGATCAGGTCATTGATTTAAGACACAGGGTTTTGGACTTCATACCTGAAAACCTTAGTCTCCTGATCAGGTGGTAAACTTTCCTGCAAGTTCTTCGACTTCTTTTCCCTTTTTCTGATAACAAGCTGAATTTGTAATCTCATTTGAGAAACCTGTAGCCTTTTTTAAAAATTAAAACTAACTAAAAAATTTTAAAAATCACCATATATAATTACAGATATATAGGAGAAAAATTAATAGCTCTCTCCATTATATTATTATCTCTTATAAAATCTCACTTTGTCTGAAATGCCTTCTTTAGGCTTAGTGTATGTGCAAGCTGTCCCATATCCCAACATCTCCACAACCATCTGTATGGATTCCTTCAAGCCTCAACCTCACCTGCTTGCCCTAACTCACACTTACCACTTTTCAAGCTGAGAGACTGATTCACGCAGCACTTAAAATGAACAAAATCAGCCTTGGTGCCTTTTTTCATGATAATGTACACAAATGAAAAGCCTATTTCCAGCTTTGTGTGGTTACTGGCCCCCAAATGCCAAACTGTTAAAGGCCATGGACAAACTGGATAACAATTTCCTTTGGAACAAACATCTGAAAAAATACAACATGCCAGTTTTGTTGTGCTCCCATAACAACCCCGCTTCTCAAGTCCCATTCTAATGGCCCCAGGGGGGTGAGAAGGTGACTAGGGCTTCTCAGAGGCGATGGCAAGAGCACAGGCAATGAGAGGCCCAGGCTGGCGAGGCTCCACAGCCGGTCCTGGCGCCAGGCCACACGTCCACTAGCACACAGGAGCAGTCTAGCTGGAGTTCAGAGGGGCTCATCATGAAGTTGGCTGCAGGGTAATGAATTTGGGGCTTTGCTAACCGTCCTAAAGTCATCTATTAGTGCATCTTTCTGGATTCCAGGATCCAGGTTGTCACCAATGGAGGAAAAGGGATCTGCTTTTACAAATGGCAGCTTGTTACCAATCTTTACTCACTATTGTACTGAAGTGCTAACTAAAAAAAAGAAGCTTCATAAGAAAAGGTAATTCGTGAAAATCTACCGCACACACTGGTGAAAAAGGAAATGTGCCAACTGAGACTTGTGAGCAGACCAACTTTGGGGACAGCCGGGATGGTGACTGGGAGCTGCTCTGGCTCTGGCTCTCCTATTCCTTGCTCAAATACTCATCCATCCCATTTATGCTCAACCTGGAAAAATGGCTAGATCACTGAGTCTAACCACCTACCTCGGTTTTACAGATGAGGAAACTGAGGCCCAGAGGTGGTAAGAGTCCAGGCTAAGGCCACACAGGTAAAAAGGAGCAGAGCCAGGATTTGTACCCAGGTTTTCTGACTCCTAATCCAGTGCTCTTTCCGTTGCTGGCCCATTTTAAATCTGTATCTACTTCTCAAAGGGTGCTCACCTTAAAATGGGGATGGTAAGTGTTCACTAATGAAAATTCTGTATTAAAACAATTCAGAATTACATTATATACGATAAATGAGTTTGAAATTCTGAGAGGGGGAAAAAGCAGAGTCGAGGCAGACTGCCACAGGGGTGGGGCTGACAATAGCAGGGAAGGCTCCAAGGGAAGGGCTGCTGGCATTAAAACCCAGGGCGCTAGACTGAACAAACACTAATGAGGTGCAAGTATGTGAAAGGTACTCTCGTGCCCAGGGCTCTCCCCTATGCCGCAGAGGAGGCCAGAAAGGACTGGCTGAGGAAGAAAGCGCTCCCTTTCCTTTGCTTTTCTTCTTTTAGTCCTTTCCCTATGTACCAACAGCCACAATGTGGAACTGAAGTAAATGTGTTAAATATAGTGAATAGTTTTGTGAGCTGCAAGCTCTATCGTTCTCCCCCCAAAACAAAGGCAGGCTGAGCTCTTGCCTACACCTTTATACTTGTATATAGCCTTTAATTTTTTTCCCTGTAGGTGTGACCTTTTACAGAAGGAAAGTTCCCTGCCAGGGATCCACAAGGTCACAGAAACTATCAATTAAAAGTCCTTTCCCCAATCAACCGATAGTATTTACTGAGCACAGCACTTTGTGTATAGCAGGTGTTAAATGTCTGCTAAATGCTTATTATGTAATCAACACTGTGCTAAGTGCTATGGGGGAAGTAAATACGTATAACACTTGGTTCCCTCAACTCAAAAAACTTATCAAGTTTGGGAGACAGAAACTATGAAATAGAAAACAGTCCAAGAGGGATCCAGTTTATCTTGAAAGGAAGATCTCCTGGAAGAAACAGGATCTGGGTTGAGCCTTTTAAAACGCGTAGCAGTCAGGCCAAGTGGGTTAGAAAGCATTTCAGCAGAAGCAGAGGCCTGGGAAAAGGGAGGAGACAAACAGGGCCTGTGATGGGGTAGATGGGAAACAGTTCAGGGACTAGTGTTGGACAGGAGTCAACAAACAGCAGGCCAGTCACTGAGGCCCTTGAAAGTGAAGCAAAATTGTTTGAAAAGATCAGAGGGGTCCAGATGTGAGGTGGTAAAGGGACAGGACCATGATGATGGCAATGGGAACAAGAAATCGTCAAACATGTGAAGCAGCAAGGTGGTATGGAGGATAGAGTGTTGGACTTGAGTCAGGAAGACCCCAGTTTTTTAAATACAGCCTCAGACATTCACCAGCTGTGTAACCATTGGTGAGTCATTCAACCGCTCAGCCTTGGCTTCCTCATCTGTAAAATGGGCATAATAGTACCCACCTCCTAGGATTGTTGTGATGGTCAAATAATATATGTAAAAGTGCTTCACGAGCCTTCTGGTGCTATACAAATGCATGCTACCATCATGATCACCATCATTGTTACAATGAGAGAACTAGGGGGCTCATCTAGACCAACCTGCTCAGCTGAGGGCCGGACAACTGACTCATCCAAAGTCACAACATTCAGAAAGGCCTTTTCAATGAAGAGAAGACAGGCCTAGGCAACAGATCCACCTTTGCTCTGGGACACAGTACCACTAATAACGGGAAACTTAAATGCTGCTTGACTTTTTCCACTGAAGATACAGACTTAAGGGCTAACAAAACCAAAACTTGTGTGAAAAGAAAGGAAAAAGGATAAGTGACAAGAAAGAGGTGTCAAGGAGGAATGTGATTCTGGTTCTCTTCCTAATCAGTCAGTCAAGTAAACACTAAGCCCTACTACTTGCCGAGCACTGTGCTAAGTGCTGGGAATACAAAGGCAGTCCCTGCCCTCGTGACTAGAGAACAACTAGGTACAAATAAGATAAACAGGATAAAATGAAAATAACCAACAGAGTAAAGGCATTAAAATGAAGGGGGATCAAAAAAGGTTTCTTGGAGAAGGTGGGACCCGAAGGAAGCCGGGAAGCAAAGATAAGGAGAGAGGGCATCGAAGGCATGGGGGACAGTCAGAGAAATGCCAAGAGAGGGAGATCTTATGAGAAGAACAACACGGAAGCCAGTGGCATGGGATATCTGAGGGGGCTGGGGTGTAAGAAGACTGGAAAGGAGTGGTAGTGGAGGGATTCTGGAGGCCTCTGAATGTCACACAAGATTTTATATTTGATCCTGGAAATGTGAGGGAGCTACTTGGGTTGACATGGTCAGGCCTACAGTTTGTGAAGATCGCTGTGACAGCTAAGTGGAGGACAGAATGGAGAAAAGCCTTGTGGAAGGCTGTTGGAATAGTCCGGTTGTGAGGTGATGAGGGCCTGCACTAGGGTGGTGGCAGTATCAGAGGAGACAAAGGGCATGTCATAAAGGTAAAACTGACAGACCTTGGCAACAAATTTGACGTGGGGGAGAGGTAAGAGTGAAGAGCTGAGGACAACAGCTAGTTTTGAGGCTGGATGACTGGAAGGTAGTTTCTTCCATAGGACAAGGGGAGTGTGAGCGTGTGTGAGTGTGTGTATGTATGTGGGGTTATGAGTTCAATTTTGGACATAGTCTATTTATTTATTTAGCTATCTATCTATTTATTTGTGAAGCAATCAGGTTAAATGACTTGCCCAAGGTCACACAGCTAATAATAAGTGTCAGAGGCTGGATTTGAACTCCCGTCCTCCTGACTCCAGGGCCAGTGCTCTATCCACTTGCGCCACCTAGCTTCTCCCGGACATGTTGAATTTAAGATGTTTATGGAATACCCAGTTCAGAATGTCCAATGGGTAGAAGGAAGCATCTAGAAGTCAACAGGATAAATGAATCTTAGGGAGCTGATGAGATCACCAGGCAATATAGAGGGAAAAGAGAAGAGGACCCACACCTAGGGGTGTGACTGCTGAAGACGCAGCAAACTGAGGAGTGGTCACCTAAGTAGAACCGAGGACAGTGTCCCGAAAACCCACAAAAGCATCAAGGAGGAGAGGCCAAGAAGGATGAGGACTAAGAAAAGGGCATTAGATGTGGTGATCAAAAGATGAGTAACTTGAAGAGAGCAGTTTCAGTTGAATGATGAGGTTCAATGGCTTCTATTTCCTTTGTTGGATCATCACCCCCACCCCCAATAGGGAGCGGGCAGGCCCCAAGGCTCTGTCTAGAGCTCCCTCCTCTCTCTCACAGATCTCATCAGTTACTACAGAGCACCCGGGATGGTTCAAGTCATCCAAATATATACAGTCCTACACCCCCATGTCAACTGCCTGCTGCATAATCTCACTTGGATGTCTTGTCATCAGCTCCAACTTAACACATCCAAAACAGAACTCACTGTTGATCCCTGTGTCATGGAAAGTGTGACGGACTGGGAGAGTTAGGAGACCTGCCTCGGATACTGCTGTGGTTTGGGGTGCTGGGAACCCTGAAATGTAAGGGTAAGGGCGAATCTGCCTAGAAAGAATTCAGCTCCTCAAGCCTTCTTTCAGTCAAAGTAATGAGATTAATTTGTGAAACCAACAGAAGCCTGGGTGAGATTCTTAGGGAACCAGCAAATTTTACGAGGATGGGACTGATAACATACAAAAAGAGGGGAAAAGGGTCAGTGAAAAGATCTTGATCGGTTTAAGGAGTGGTAAGTAGTCTGGGGTGGGCCAGGGGAAAGCAATGACAGCGTCTAGATGGGATTAAGAAGTATCAAATAAACTAATTAGGTAATTGAGGTGAGCTGGGGTGGGCCAGATGCCTTGGGCAGAGGCATCAGTGATCTGGGCTACTGAAATGTATGGGAAAATTCAGGGTCCAGGATCTTTCACCCCACCAATATTATTCTCGTAACTACTGTAGGTGGCCTCAGTTTCCTAATCTGTAAAGTGGGAATCAATACCACAGGTGTTACTGTACCAACTGCACCTCCTTAACTCACAGGGCTATTGCTTTAAGATTTACAAAGCACTGTATGTCTGCAATTACTATCATTCTATATGCATATGAATAAAAAAAGAAGAAAGGATCATTCCCGAACAGTAATACCCCCAAATCGGCTGCTTCCATAAATGAGCAGCTGATTCCCCAAGATGATACCATTGACCTATGCTCAGCAGGACACATGCTCTGAGTTTTTTTCTGTGTGGCAGGTGATTTGGATTCTTTCACCCTCCCTCGGTGACCAAGGACGGCAGAGAGGAACCAGGGCTGTCGAGCTCTAATAGGGAAGCCCATGGCTCAGTTTTAATCTGGGGAAACTAAGGGTACGTTAGCACCAATTTATAAAACCATCAATTAATACAAAGGAAGCAACAAAAGCTACATTAACATTTAAAAAACTACACACCTCTTTTCCATTAGATTTCTCCCCCTTAACTTCTAGCTAATGTAATCTTCCTCCACCCTCCATAACAACGGAAAACTCAAAAGTTACTGGTTTACTGGTTTAGCTCAAGTACCACCCCTGTCCCAGTGAATGGTCTTTTAGACATCCTTAGAGATAGTGCTCTCCACTGAGATTTTGTGTGTTGGTTCACTGGTTTTCAGTCAAGTCTGACTCCTTGTGACTCCTTTTAGGGTTTTCTTGGGAAAGATACTGGAGTGGTTTGCCATTTTCTTCTACAGCTCATTTGATGGATGAGGAAACTGAGGCAAAGAGAGTTAAGTGACTTGCCCAGAGTCACACAGCTAGTACTTAAAGTACACATTTGAACTCAGGTCTTCCTGACTCCAGGCCAGGTGCTGTACCTACTATGTCACCTAGCTGTGAATACTTAGTCTCAATTTTTGTTTTTATGTAGACAGTTTCCCCCTTGAGATGTAAGATCCTTAAGGAAGGGGACAATTTTGTTTTTAATCAGTGTGTCTAGCACATAGTAGGCATTTATTTGCTTCTAGAGGGACAATGCTGGATGTTTTAAAATGCTAATATGAAGGCAATTCCTTCTATTCTACTCAGAGATGTAGGTATTCAGTTTTAAAAGTAAACTCCAAAGCATATGAACATTTGGTTTACAGACAATTCATTTTATGATTACCGGTTTCACAAAACTTTAAATATACTTAAGGGTCTCATTTCAAAAGCAAAAAGTTCCAAAGCACAGAGGACCTGGGTTCAAGTTCTGCCTTATATAGACTGGTTGTATGAAAGCCACTTAACTTTCCAGTGCTATATATAGGAAACTCTCAAAGATTAGAAGTTATACCAATGACTCATAGTTCCAGACTGCTCCCTGCCACCTCAGTTTGAAAAAAAAAAAAAAAAAGAAGCAGCTTTTCATGAAATACAGCAAAACTCTAAAAGTTGAAGTTACAGTCAGGATACCATAGGGTACCCTGTGATTGATTTTTCAGTATATTCCCAGGGCATTCTTTAGTCTGTTCTGTAAACTAATCACAGTATTACAACCAAATGTGCCCATCATGAGGATGAGAAAGGGAACACACAAGTCTTCGGAGTTCAGGATGTTTGAGGTATTCTTATCCCCAGTATATCACGTCCCTATGGTTCCCAAGATAAAGAACTGGTTTTCCAATCAACAGCCATCCCCGAGGGCACAGGCCACGCACAACCATCAAGCACAGCCTCATGGGGTAGTTAGTTCCCTTTTCGTCCTAACACACAAAAAAATCCCTTACACAGCCCTGTGACCTCAAGACAGAATATTCATCAGTTCATGATTGGAGTTTGCTTACTTGAATTCAAATAATCACACTTGGGGAAAAAACCCCAAACCTAAATAACTAAGAAAAAGGAGATCAAAGCATAAGGATTTGTGATTTCATGAATGCCTTCCTCATTTCTTCTTTCACAGTCATAAAATGTTAAGGGGACCATTAGTACATAACTATCTTTGTACTTATTGTAGTCCCCAAGAAGAAGGTCCCGGGAGACTGTACTGGGAGCAGAATCTTCATGAAAGCAGAGACTGTTTCATTTTTATCTCTAGGGGTTAGTTAGCACAGCACCTTCCCTAAGGTAGGTAAGCACTTGTTTGTTGAATTGAACTGGTTTTTTTTTTTTGGTTGAACGGAAAACCAGAAGACCGGGTCCCTGCTGTCTAAGCTATTTTAAAATGGGGCACATAAGTGACATCCACCAGTATAGAAGGGGCCATCACCAGTCTTCCAGATCTATATCTGGCCACTGGACCCAAATGGCTCTGAAGGAGAAAGTGAGGTTGGTGACCTTGCATAGCCCTCCCTCACTTAAATCTAATTCACTTGCAAGTCTTGGCATCTTCAAGCTGTCATGGCCCTCTGAGAATGAAGGACAAACAACAAGCAGTACAGACGACTTGTACATGAGCCATTCTACCTCGGGCCTATATAGTGAGCACCCATGTCATGTTCACAGTACTGTAATTAATCAACCGAACAAACATTTACAAAGGTCCTACAGTTCTAAAGGGGAAAGAGAAATGAAAAAGTTGACAGTCTAGTTGAATAAAATCCCAATATATAAACACAAAAAGCATTAGTGCATAGAAGCAAACAAATTCAGAATGAGAAGTTAGAGCGTGAGCTCTGAATGTTTGTTCCCAGAATTTACCTCAGAGAAGTCACTTCACTTTTCACAAACTGCCCTACATGACTCTAAGGTCCCTTTCCAGTACTAAGTCAGTGATTCAATGACAAGGATTTTCTGGTAGTTTGCCAGGTGTCACACTGAGGATAAAATCTACCACTCTCTGGGAAGTCCATGTCAGGAAACATGGGGCATCTGGGGCAGGGACTATCATTTCTCTTTGGGTTCCCAACCTGGAGTCCAGGACCTGGCGCCCAGGAACAGAAAACGAACCTGTGACTCAGTGGGATTTGGATTCCCAGATGAGAAAACTCCTTCTAACCAACACAGGTCAGAATGTTCTCTGTAAGTTCTGGTCTAAGGGAGTTGCTTAGACTCTAAGCAAGACCCCATTTGGGGCTTAAGAAGTTTAAGAAGCACTGAAAGGGTCTCAAGTGGAAAAAGTTTAAGAAGTTCTGGCTTAGAGGACCGACTTGCCCAAAGTCACAGACAGTATGAATTTGATCACATTTACAAATCACTTTACATAGAGGTGAGGTTGGTACTATAGGTGTCATTACCCTTATTTTACAGAAGAGGAAACTGAAATTCAGAAGTTTAGTGACTTGTTTCATAGCTAGGAAGGGAGAGGGGAAGGATACGAATCTGGGTGCTCTTCATTCCAAACTCAGCACTTTATCCACTCTATTATTTCGCTTGAAGTGTCCAATGAGTGACAACTTTTTTTTTTTTTTTTGGTGGAGAGGGGCTTGAAGGAAGAGTAAGGAAGGCAAAAAAAAAAAAATGATCTTTCTGCTGGGAAAGGATATGAAGGATTTAATTTCAGAATCCTCTAGCAGCTAAGGAGTCAGCAATAAGCCAAAATATCCTTAGTCAGCCAGCCAGTCAGCATTTATTCAGCACTTAGTATGGGCCCAATGGGCAGCTAGGTTGTGTAGCGGGTACAGTGCTAGGTCTGGGGTTAGGAAGACCTGAGTTCAAATCCAACCTCAGAGGAGTACTAGCCGTGTGACCCTGGGCAAGTCACTTCACCCTGTTTGCCTCAGTCTCCTCATCGGTAAAATGAACTGGAGGCAGAAATGGCAACCACTCCAGCATCTCTGCCAAGAAAACCCAAAACTGGGTCATGAAGAGTCAGACATGACTGAAAACAACTGGACCACAACATGTGCCAATTGCTGAGGACACCAAGGAGACGAAAACAGGCACTGTCCTCCAGAATCCCCCCTGCCGACGCTCAGGCACTCACCGGGAGGTACGCCCTTCGGTGCGGCATGGTGGTTAGGAGCCGGGAGGGGCCACGAGCCCCAGCTGACTTTGTTCACCACTAACTTTGCCTTAAGAGCTAGGCTTTCTGCCTCCATGCCTCCCTGGGGGTGAGGTGGTCCCAGAATCGTCACCCACTCTTCACAGGCGACTAGGTTTTGGTCCAGGCTTTCTCGTGCCTCCCCTCCTCATCGGCACCTTCCTTGGACTTGGCCGCCCCCCAAGAGCACGGGATCTGGGGCAATCCAGGAGAAACCGAGGACCCCCCCCACCGCAGCTCGGCCATTTCCTACGTGGGCCACCCTGGGCTTGGGGCTGCCCACCGTCCAGGTTTCAGGTTCCCTCCTCGTGATCTAACGTCACCTCCCCACCCCTCTCGGGCCCCTTACGGGTGACATGGGGGGGCTGGGCAGGGAGCCCCCCAACGCGCTCCGAGCTGTGGCCCCGAGGCTGAGGCCTTCGGGCAAGGTTCAGACCCCGCGGTCTGTCACCGTGCCAGGCCGGCTCCCCCGGGCTCAGAGCAAGGGCCCTTCCTCGCCTCACCCCCACGAACACACTTCCTCTCTTTCCGGCCTCAGTTTCCCCACTTGCAAACGGTAGGGCTGGACGAGAGGACGCACTCACGGGCCCGTGGGCCCTCTCCGGCCTCGGTTTCTCGGAGGAGGCGGTTGGGGAGGCTGTACCTGTGGGGCTCGGGGCTCGCATTCCGGGGCCCGGGGCGCCTCCTCCGGCCTCGGGCTTGGCCCCGCCACTGGACGCCCGGGGGCCTCCCTCCTCGCGGGGCGCTGGGCTCTGCGCTTGCCTCGGCTCAAGGCCGGCCGCCCGTGCTCCCCCTCCGCGCTGCGGGTTCCACCGCCTCCCGGTCCGGGCTTGTCACGCGCTGCTCCTGCTCCAGCTCCAGCTCCAGCCCCGCGGCCTCCCGGATCTTGGCGCCGCCATCGCTACTGTTTGTTTTCATCCGCTTCGCTGGGCGAGGGGGGAGGGGAAGGCCCAGGAAAAGCCCGGGGGCCATCCGCAATCGCACTTTCGCTTCTGGACCCACAGCCTCCATTCGTCCTTTCGCGGCCCAGGATCCCCCTTGAACTTCCATCCGTCTTCGCCACAAGTCTCCCGTGGCCAGTGGTCAAACTTAGGACGGTGCAGAAAACGGAGAAACGAGGGTCAGGAGAAGGAAAAGGGGAACTAGGCGCTGTGTGGAATCTGTCGTGAAAAAACTAAAGACTATGGGCGCTGTTAGGAGCCGGGGAGGGGGCGGGGCAGCCTGAGCAGCGATTCTGCGCAGGAGTTGGCGTGACTTTTCTGGGGACGCCGCTCGGTCGCCCCCGGGCGGCGGGTCGTCTGCGAAGTCAGCGCAAGGCAGCGCAGGCCCAGCTTGGAGGATCTTCTGCGGAGTTGGCGTAGGCCCGGACTCGCGGTGCAGCGGACGGTTGCGCTGCGGAGTTGGCGTAGGCCGGGGCTCGCCGGGCAGCGGGGCGGTTACGCCGCGGAATTGGCGTAGGCCGGGGCTCGCGGTGCAGCGGCCGGTTGCGCCGCGGAGTTGGCATAGGCCGGCGTTCGCCGGGCACCGGGGCGGTTGCTCCGCGGGGTCGGAGCAGTCGCTGCCTTGGCCAGTCCGCGGCGCAGTTGGCGCGGCTCGGCGGACACTCTCTGGCTCGCAGGCGGAGGGAGCACCGCGGTGACTGCAGGGGCTGCCGCGGGTTGCCGCTCGGCGGGTGGCGGGCACGGAGCGCGGCACACCCCTGGGGCTGGGGGTGAGGCTGGAGCAGAGCGGGCGTGCGACTGACCGCTCTTGGGGAGGGACAAGGTGGGTGACACGCGGAGGGGGCAGGGCGGAGGAGCCTGGGGCTGGGGAGAGCCTTGAAGGCTGCGCAAGCCATCCGTGGCCCTTCACCCTCGGGGCCCTTGACAGAGGAGCAAACTGAGGTCTTGTACCATCCGGCCGTCACCCGCAGGACCAGGGAAGCCTCTCGAGGGCAGGGCCTGCTTGGGGGTTGGCAACCCGTCTAGGGTTGGATGGGCTCATCCACCTTTGGTGGGATAAGAACTGGGAGGGCCCTGCCCAACCACCTCGTTTAGCGAAGGAGAAAGCCACGCCCAGAGAGGTTCTATAGCGAGGCCGGGCCCTCCAGGGACAGTGATGGCAGAGTTGAGATTCGAACCCATGCCCTGGACCTCCCAAGCCAGTGAATGCCCTCTCCATAGTACCAGCAAACTTTTCCTTTCCCCAGGACCCAGACATTGGAATGGGCTCCTGGATCTGGGTGCTTGGTGCATCCCCCTTCCTCCCCTCGGTAAGATTACAGGCCCTTGTGGGCAGCAGCTCTCCTTTTTTTTGCCCGTCAATCTCTTAAGTATTTGTGGAATAGAATTGAGACCCAGAGAGGGCAAGCCAGAACGTTGTGAAGGGCCCGAAGCTTTCCAAGGTCACAGCACTTGACTCGGTCCCCTAAGTCCTCAGCATTGTCCACTGCATGTGCTTTGCTGATGCACCCTGAGGACCGTGGGCCCTCCATCTGGCCTTCAGCTGAGACCTCTCCACTGGCCGGCAAGTGCTTAATAAACACTTGTTTGGATAGATTGGGTGCAAAGTGTAGACCACCTTCATCTGTCTCATCTTTGTGATGGATGGAGCTGTGGGGAATCAGTGGGTAGAGTGAAGAACTTGGAATCAGGAATCTTGCCTCAGACACCCCCTAGCTGGGTGACGCTGAGCAAGTCTCTCTCTGCCTCAGTTTCCTCATCTGTAAAATGAGGATAATAAGAGCACCCACCTCTCATGGAGGTTGTGAGCATCCAATGAAGTAACATGTAAAAGCGCTATGTAAATGCTAGCTGTAATTATTATCATGAGGTGTCCTGAGAGTCAGTAAACATTTATTAAGCTCCTACTATATGCCAGGCATTGTGCTAAATTCGGGGGATGCAGAGAAAGGCAAAAGACAGTCCCTGCCCTCAAGGAGCTCAGAGTCTAAAGAGGGCAAAGAGAACACATGAAAAACTGAAAGAAGGACACTGAGGTGGTATGAGTTTCAGAGTAGATGTGATCCTTCCGGAAGACTGAGTTTCTGGAGGTAATGATGAAGTCCTGATGTGGAGCAAGGTGGCAAATATTAAGGTGTCTGTCTTGGGCTCCCTCCTTAAGTAGAGGATCTAGAAAGAGATAGCAAAGGGCAATGGCTGATGTGATCTCCCATCCCAGCCCAGTCTCTATGTCAATTTTGATTTTAGAATTGCTGATGTCAGACAATAAGCATTTATTAAGCACCAACTGTGTGACTCAGTGGATAGAGAGCTAGGCCTGGAGTCAGGAAGCCCTGAGTTCAAATTCGGCTTTCAGATTCTTACTAGCTCTGTGACCCTAGGCCAGTCACTTCCCCCATGTTTGCTTCTGTTTCCTCAATTGCAGATTGGGGATTATGACAGCACCTACCTTGCTGGGTTGTTCTCAGGATCAACTGAGGTTATGTTTGGAAAGTGTCTAGCACAGTGCCTGGCATATAGTAAGCGCTAAATCCATTCTTCTCCCATACCCCCCCCCCCCCACATGCCAGGCACTGTAATAAATACTGGGCATACAAAGAAAAATAAAAGACTCAGCCTTGGACACGTAACACTTACTAGCTGTGTGACCCTGGGCAAGTCACTTAACCCCACTGCCTAGACAAAAAACAAAAATAAAATAAAAGACTGTCCTTGTTCTCTAGAAGCTGACTGCTTAATGGACTTCTGACTCTTGCTTAGAGGTCTCAGTTTGGAGTGGCTTTGTCGTATACCACATTTTTTAGGGGGCTAGGTAGAATTCTGTGAAAATGGCTTGAAAGGACCATTTCACAGGTAAGAAAGTTGAGGCCCAGGGGTCTGGAAGGACTTGGTCATGGCCACGGGCCCACTTAGTTCTAGAACTAGGTTTCACTCCGGTGTGTTGACTCCAGTTCACCTCACTCCTCCCACCTTACTGCGTGTTGGACACAGTTTGTGATACATGTCATCACAACCATCAGATGTTTGCTCTTCTTGTGTGGGAATAACTTAATTGTTAAATGAGAGCACAACCTGAACTCCAAGTAAGTACTGAGTAAATCAGCTCATCTTGAGGAGGCTAGCCCAAGGCTAGCACATCGCCCGCCACCACAAAGACATGGCCAAGAAAGCATTCTTCAAGTTTCTGGCTTAGTTTGGTGACTTCTTTCCATTTGATCTTCACAGGCAGAAGTTGACAAACCGTTAAACTGTTTAAAAGTCGCCAGTTGAATTCGGAGTGTTCCCCATGTAGCTTCTTGCTATCCTGACGGTGCTGCTGGCCCAGTGAGGTCAGCATGGCCATACCAATAACAGTGCTGGACTGTGATCTCTTGCTTTATGGTCGCGGTCACCGAACTCTGGACCGCTTTAAGCTGGATGACGTGACTGATGAATACCTTATGGCCATGTATGGGTTTCCACGCCAGTTTATTTACTACTTGGTGAATCTGTTGGGAGCCAGCCTTTCTCGCCCCACTCAGCGGTCCAGGGCCATCAGCCCAGAAACCCAGATTCTTGCAGCACTGGGCTTTTACACATCTGGCTCCTTCCAGACCCGGATGGGAGACACCATTGGAATCAGTCAGGCCTCGATGAGCCGCTGTGTTGCCAATGTCACAGAAGCCCTGGTGGAAAGGGCCTCCCAATTCATCCGCTTCCCAGCAGACGAAACCTCCATTCAGAGTCTGAAGGATGAATTCTATGGGCTAGCGGGAATGCCAGGAGTGATTGGAGTAGTCGACTGCATCCACGTAGGGATCAAGGCTCCCAATGCTGAAGACCTCTCCTACGTGAATCGTAAGGGCCTGCACTCTTTAAACTGTCTGATGGTGTGTGACATCCGGGGGGCCCTGCTGAACGTGGAGACAAACTGGCCAGGCAGCCTCCGGGACTGGGCTGTGCTGCAGCAGTCGGCCCTGAGGAGTCAGTTTGAAGCCGGGATGCATAAAGACTGTTGGCTCCTTGGTAAGTCTGAAGGTAGGGTGAAAAGACCTGGTTTTATACTGGGATGGGCCCTTCATTCCATAGCCAGTCGCCCAGAGAAGTACCTGAAGGCCCAGCAGGGCTGCTCCACATCCCCCTCTTGTCATCTCTTTCCGAGTCTCACAGCGTGAGGTGGCTGTTCTTCCTGAGGCCAAAACGGGCCTTTGATCTCATTCCCCTCTTCACACTCCTGAATCCTCGACCTCCCTATCTACTGGTTCCTTTCACACTACTTTTAAACATGCCTAAGTCTTAGAACCACCTTCACCAGACCCTGCCACCCCTCAAATAATCATCCTTAATCTCTCCGCTCTTGCCCAACCAGTTAGAGCCCTTTTCCAGGGGCAGCGTCTTCACTGCAGATGCTTAGTTTGACTTTCCACTTGCTCCCCAGCCTCTGTCATAGGATTTTGAACTCAGGTCCTCCTGACTTCAGGGCTGGTGCTCTATCCGCTGTACCACTGAGCTGCCCCAAATTGGTATCTTTTTAAAACTATGACCTTATTTTACTATTTGCAATCCAGTTTTTCTATTGGTTTCCAAGAAATAGTATCATACTTAATTTTAAACTATAAATGCTGACATATTTAGTAGTAAGAATGTTAAATTAGGAGCATTTGTGAAGGTCCTACTATGTGTCCAGCTCTATACTAGATGGAGTTGGAAAATACAAAATAAGTCAAAGATGTGGTTTCCTTACATTTAAAAACTTGGCTGTGTGGCTTCCTACCATATTGCTTGGTAGGAAGAAAGGAACCAGTGACAAAACCCAGAGCCTCAGATGTCCACAAAGTATGGTAACGAGCAAGATGCATTGGGGATCCTGATGAACTCTGACCTATCTCTGTAATTGGCCAGGCCTAAGGAGTGAGGGCCTGTACTGTGGTGATGCTGTGTGAGTAGACAGAAGGAGATGTACAGGAGATCTTTTGGAAAGGGAGAAACATGACAGAATGGCCGCAGATTGGCTTTGTGGGATGATGAGCTCCAGTGACAAGCTGAGCATGACACTGGGACTGTAAGCCTGGGTGACTTGAGAGGAGAATGGTGCCCTGGGAGGCTGGGAAGGGAGGGCAGTTCTGTGTGTGTTGAGTTTGAGATGACTACGGGATGTGGAGTTGAAGATGTCCAGTAGGCAGGGGCAGACGAGACTGGAGGTGAGGAGAGGCCTTAGGGTTGGGTGAGTAAATTTGAGCATCCTCTAAGTGAATGCACAGGAGCTGATGAGGTCACCAAGTGAAAGAGTCTAGGAGGAGTAGAGAAGAGGGCCTAGCCAGAGCGTTGGAGGATAGCCGCCGTTAATAGTAATGGATGAAAGCTCAGACAGGGAGGAGGAGAATCAGGAGAGCCAGAGAGGAGAGAGTCTCTAGAAGAGGACCAGCAGTGGCAAAGGCTGCAGAGAAGTCCAGAAGGATGAGGCCTGAGGAAAGGCCGTTGCATTTGGCAAACAGAGTCACTGGACACTTTGTAGAGAGCAGGTGTTTTTTAAATTTTTGTTCTTAGTCTAAATTTAACAGACACCAAAAAGAAATGTTGTTTGTATATACGAAATAGAATTGAAAAGAGGGTTATACCTGAAAGTGTAGGAATGGGGCAGTGAGGGCAGCAGAAGAAAACCGGCATTCATTAAGTACCTACTATGTGACTAGCACCGGGCTGGGCATTTGACAAATAGTATCTCACTTTTTCCCCACAATTCTGTGAGGTTGGTACTATTATGATCCCCATTTACAGTTGAGGAAACTGAGGCTGGATTTAACCCACGTCTTCCCAGGATATTATAGAAAGTTTTCTGAAAAAGGCTATACTCCCAGTCCAGAGTACACCCTGAGATCTGTCGGACATGAGACAGGAGTAGCTGGGCCTGAAGGCTGAGGCTTACTATATACATGACTCCATGGAGTCTGTTTCTCCAGACTGAATGACCTAATTTCCTGCTCTGGCTTTACCTCTCCTCCAAACAGGTAAGCCTGAGTTCTTTGCTCCACCCCGGTGGGCGTGTTCCCCAAAGGTCTCAGCCCACGTTCCTTCCTGGGCGGATCATATTGGCCAATATAATCTGGCTTTTTTTCTTAATTTTTTTTCTTCAATTACATGGAAAAACAATTCTTAACATTCTTTTTTTAAGTTTTGAGTTCCAAATTCTATCCCTCCTTCCCTCCCCTCTCCCCCCCTTGAGACAGTAAGCAAGCTGATATAAATTAGACGTGTGCTATCATATAAAACATTTCCATATTAGTCATTTTGTGCAAGAAGACTCAAAACGGGAGAAAAAAAGAAAGTATGTTTTAGTCTGTGTGCAAACAACATCAGTTCTTTCTCTGGAGGCAGATGGCATTTTTCATCCTGAGTCCTTTGAGACTGTCTCGGATCATCGTATTGTTGAGGATGTCAGTCACAGCTCTTCATTGTACAATGTTGCTGTTACTGTGTACGTTGTTGTCCTGGTTCTGCTCACTTCACTTTGTATCAGTTCCTGCAAGTCTTTCCAGGTTTTTCTGAAAGTATCCTGCTTGTCATTTCTTATAGCAAAGTAGTATTCCATTAGAGTCACATACCACAACTTGTTTGGCCATTCCCCAATTGATGGGCATCCTCTCAATTTCCAATTCTCAGCCTAAATATTTTTGTACAAATAGGTTCTTTTCCCTATAATTTGGCTTTTGATTTTGATGCTTCAGAGACTCGGGAGCTATGGATGTATCCAATTTGTATCTGCCCAGGATCCTCAACTTCTTGGACAAGTGTGGTCATTTAGCTTTTGCTTGGAGATCTCTGGGGTATGGTAGATCTCATCTCTCTCCCTCTGTACCTATGGGTCTCTGCCAGAAGACTGCAACCTAATTGAGGGTAGTGACTGTTCCATTTTTGTCTTTATATGTTTGTCACTTTCCACAGTGCCAGGCACATAGTAAATGCTTAATGAATGTTTGCTGACTGATGAAGTATGAGCTATGATGATGATGATATGAATAGACTGGTACTATGCCCTCATGAAGGGTTAGTTTGTAGAATTCGGAGAAATACAGGAACACATGTATGAAGTGGTGCAGAATAAACAAAACACATAATCTACAATTAGCACAATTGTGTCAGTAAGGCAGCTTTAAAAGACCACAAAATTCATATAGAAAGGGGCAGCTAGGTGGCACAGTGGATAGAGCACTGGCCCTGGAGTCAGGAGGACCTGAGTTCAAATCTGGCCTCATACACATAACACTCACTATCTGTGTGACCCTGGGCAAGTCACTTAACTCTATTGCCTAGCCAAAAAAAAAAAAAATTAATATAGAAAACCTTGGAACTACCAAAAGCATGACTGGAACCAAGGTGTCCTGACTTGTTGTCCAGGGTTCCTTCCAGGCGCTGATGTGAATTTTCAGTTCCTCTCAACAAGCTGAAGACACGTTTGGGACTGTGTTCTAGACCTCAAATTGTTCTTTTCAAACTAAAGATTAGAAAATAATTCCAGGTGCCTGATGAATTAGGTAATTAAATAGTTATTTTACCCTCCAGCCAATGTCAGCAATTCTAAGACTGGATAAGGAACAAATAAACCATGAGAAAAAAAAGTAGCCAAGGAAAAATATTTCAAAGCTTTTCTATCTAATGCACTGTTTTTGAAATTTTTTTAGACTGAAGATCAAACTATTTGCCCATTTGCAGAACTCTGGGCACATTTTCAAGGAATGATAATACATTTATAAAATAAACTGTCAATGAAACCGTGACTTGGTCTGGTATTTAGAATTTCAGTTTGGGTATTATGGTATTAATGTTTCACAATTTGAAATATTTTAACTATTAAAAGTCATCAAGTTCTTCAAGATAGCAAATCTAAAGGAGAGGGAACTTTTCTATATCTTTTGTCTGTTTGTTATGGTGCCTAGTACGCTGCTCTGTGAGCATTCCATAGATATTCACAGAAATGGATCATGGGTAGATGTCAAGGGATCAGCGGTTGGACAAGAGGAGACTTGACAAAGGGCTCTTTATGTCAGGTTCAGGAGGTTGTGACCCTGTGTGTGGCCTTTCACCTACCAGTGAGTCATAATCATTAAATATCACTATACACTTATTACAGTGTTAGATTAGGACATTGTACTCCAATTTTTTTTTGCAGCATTCCTGGGTCATTCAATCAGGACAGTAACTTAAGACCAAATGCCCTAGTTATATTGTTCAGTTGATCTCTGCTTTAATTTTTCTAACAACTGTTTCTAGCATACCAACTTACCTTCTTCAGGCCTTGGTATTTCTGTGAACATTTCTGGTCTAGAAAAATGATATGGTTGTATTGAATAGGATCCCCTTGAAATCCTGGGTTCTGCTCTACTTTCTGCCACTTATGCTAAGACCATGCATTTCATTTTCTTTCCTATGCCTAGTTCCTCCATGATACAGCAGACAAAAGTGTGCTGGATTTGGAGTCATAGAGCACTTTGGTTGGAAGCTTGGCTTAGCTACTTCTGCCTATTTGGCCTCATTTACATTGTTTTCCCTTAGATTCTCATCTGAAAAGTGACAGGATTTGATGTGATCCCTTCTGAGGTCCTTTACACATTTACTAAATATATGATCCTTTGATCCCTGTAGTAGGTGTTTGGGAAAGGTGAATGATCTGTTGTCCACAAATCCTGCTGTATGTGATGAAAATATGTGAATGCTAGCAATGTTTCATTCATTCTCTAAAATATCAAACAGAAACTTGTGTATGTGCTAGTCTTTGACTTGGGACTAGATTTAACGTCTTAGCTTTTGCCCCCAAATATCTATGACCCCCTCCTTTATCCCTGGGGAAAATTCCAGACTCCCCAGAATAACATTCATGAGTTTCATCAGTTATACTTTAAGCCTCAAATTATTCCACGGCCAAATTAATTTGGGAAGTACTGATGTTTTCTGAATCCAATGTTTATGTTTGTTTTTAGGAATTTTCATCTTCACAAAGGTGTCTTGAGACACCTTTCTCGTGAACTCTGTGGGTAGGAGCATTGGGTTGTTAGACAGTTAGTTGGAGTGAAGAAATTTTGTTAAAGTGCAACATCTTCAGTGTCATGGAAATTTCCCGGGGTTCTTTTCCTCTGCTAGCTTTACCTTCCCATTGTCTTGAAGATGTGCGCTGTCCTGGAGGCCACCATTTTAGGGTTTTCCCCTCTTGTTTGTTACCAACCAGGCCCAGAGGTCCTGCCTCTGATGCTGGCTTTCCTTACAGTTCTCCCATTGGTCTTTTTCATGGACCATGGCCCTAGGATCTATTGCTTTTCTTCACGTGGTCTCAGAGTGGTTTCTCAGCAATTCCCTTTTTAGGTTGTACAGCACTGATAAAAAATGTTGATGTTTTCTCTTCCATATAGGTGATAGCTCCTTCTTTCTTCGAACCTGGCTGATGACTCCACTTCATATTCCGAGAACCCCTGCAGAATATCGCTATAACATGGCCCACTCTGCAACTCATAATGTAATTGAGAAGACATTTAGAACCATCCAGTCGAGATTCCGATGCCTGGACGGGTCCAAGGGAGCCTTGCAGTACTCTCCAGAAAAGTCCAGTCACATCATTTTAGCTTGCTGTGTGCTCCACAACATGTCCCTGGAACATGGGATGGATGTGTGGTCTTCTCCAGTGACTGGACATTTGGAGCAGCCAGAGGAGGAACACGAGCACATGGAGGCCCTGGACGCGGAAGCTGACCGCATGCGGCAGGAGCTGATGCTCACTCACTTTAGCTAGTCTGGAGTGGAACAGGGGGCTTGGCCAAGCCACTTCTGCCAGTGGGAGGATGCCTGTCATCCCTTTGTACTCAATGTCTGCGCTTTATGGGATCTATCTGCCAATTCAGTAACTAAATCAAGCCCACAGTTCTAGGGTTTTTGGTGAACCCCAGTTTGAAATCCACTTATTTTGAAACAAAATGGCTGGCAAAATCTCAAGTGTTTACATACACAAAGTAAAAGGGGAAACTAAAGTAATTAGCAGCTAATTCAAATCCCGATGCCACTTATGCATCAGTTATCAGGATATTTCTAATAAAAGTAAATTTTCTTGTCTTAAATTATCAATGTAGTGCTTCTGTTTCTACCTTTCATTTAGACATAACCTGAGGTCAATGTGATTTTGACCAAGAAATGGTCTGCTACAAGGTACGGATTACTGATTGAAGCTTTACCCAGACAAGAGAATCTTGCCAACTAGGATAATTACAGACTGATAGCAGCCTGGACCTTTCAACTCAAATTTTGAAGCAAGTCTCCAGATATCTGGACCTAATCTGTGTGGACCAAACCTGAATGCTTTTCTCTTGTTCTCCTACCTTCCCCATCCTTTTATGTAGAACATCAGAATAGATGGAGGAGTTTCGATCAAAGAAGCCTTTGCCATCTTATCCTTTCTTTCGAAAGAAATCTCATTAAAGCAATTTCCTTTGTAGCAGCCTCACTATTACTAATAGGGAAACAAGTTTGCCCACTTTGGGGACAGCCTGTACCTGAGTGGATCAAGGTTCTTAATGTTAAGATGGTACTGAGACAAGGCTTGCCCTTTCCCTTCTCTGGTTTCCTAATACAGAAGGCAAGAGATGAGAGATCGAAAAGGACAATTAAGGAAACTTGGTTCCTAGTGTGTGGGTTCTGGAATGCGCCTGGCCCCTCCCAATGGCAGGGGCAGGGTTAAAATCCTATTTGTGAACACCAAGTGATGCACAAATTTCCCAGGCAATAAACAATCCTCAACTAAGCCCCTGCTCTAAAATTATACTGATTTAAAAATAACCTGATTGGAATAACGAATGTGTGAATTAGGTTCACAGGTTCATGTTTTCACTCATGAAAGGAAAGGAGCCTTTCCTTAGGATTCTCTTACTCCCAGATTCTTAGCAGCCAGTCATGTGCTGTCTCTGACCTGTCCTCTTGATCTGCTCCTATCTGCTGTCAGAAGTGTTAGTCTGGTGATTGTCAAAGCAAAGAAATGAGCAGCTGATGACAGAAACGGGACATAGATGGAGGCGACTCACTAAGACAATTGGGGATTATCATCTGCTGCTGATTTCCAATTTGAATGCTATTTCCCGTCACTATGATTCCTGCTGTGCAGCTAGTGGGTATATTTGGCAGGAAGGCAGGTATGAGGTTGGGCACACTATGGAAGGGGTCATGAGGGTGGTGACGTCATTGAGGTGGGGCAAATAAATAAAAGAAGGCCGAGTTTCGGCTCTGTTCTCATTGTGCAATAGTACTGTCCTAGTTATTTTTTTTTTTTTCCTGTAAAGTTTAACCGGTGTCCCTGGCCTATTCTGGCTCTCACAAGCCACTTTCCTCAGCTCTCCTCTGTTCCCCACATCTGGGTTTGACACTTATTATGACCCCCTGCATCAAAAAAAGTTGGTACTTATTGATGCCCTGAGGGACAAAAGTGGGAGTCTGTCCTCAAAAGAACCTTTTAAAGCAAATGAAGACTTGGCTAATCAAACTCTGGATTATAACATAAAGGAGGCTTGAGTAAGTAGGAAGGAAGATCTTGGACAGATTTCAGAGGCATTTTTACTTTTAAGTAAAAAGCTCTGGGCAGTCTCTCTGGCTGTCCCCCATGCCTGGAATGCTCTCCCTCCATTCTGGCTACTGAGCTCCCAGCTTCCTTTAAATCCCAGCTATGATTCCACTTTATACAGGAAGCATTTCCCAACGCCATCTAATTCCACTGCCTTCCCTCTGTTAATTATTTCCTATTCATCCCGGATATAGCTTGCTTTGTACATATTTGTCTGTTGTCTTCCCTTTTAGACTGTAAGCTCTTTGAGGGCCAGGACTGCCCTTTGCCTCTTTTTGTATTCCTAGCACCTGACTGATTAAATGCTCAACGGATATGGAAGGGATTTAGAGACCATCCTCTCCAAACTCTTTATTTTACAGGTAAAAGTGAATTCCTAAGGAGTTCTGAGATTTACCCATAATAATAGAAAATTAGAGCTGTTGTTTGAGCCAAGGCATCTCCTCCCAGCTCCAGCATCCTTTCAATCAGTCTGTCACTCAGTGAGGCTAAGTGCTGGGGACAGCCTGATCTCAAGAAGCTGAGTTTTCTTCCTCAACAGTTTCTGGGGTATGTTTTTTCTAGCATGTAACTTTGATCTCCTTCCTTAACAGTTGACTGGGGTGTAGAGGTGCCATCTTGAGGGTTTCTCAAGAGGTACAGGCTTATGTGTCTACCAAGTTAAGAATGAGGTCAAAGGGCCCACAGAAGTTGGGGATGGGGGTGACTGGGTTGTGGGAAGTTTCCCAAAAGTGTCAGCCACAGCTAATTAACTTTGCTTCCTTCAGCAGGGAAACTCCCAGTAAAAGAACTGAAGAGTATTGAAGAGAGTCTTGAAGCCTGCAACATTTAAAGAATGCAAAAGGCTAGCCCTCCATAGACTGATCACTCAAAACCTGAAAGCAAATAAATGATCCTGGAACTAATTACACAGCTCAGAACTGTCTGAAAGATAACATGGAATTACATAACAAACCTCATGGTTTTTTTTGTTTGTTTTACTATGAACAAAAATACCAAAAGCCTTAACCTAATGAGAACATTTCAGATAAAGAGTTGGAGTAAAAGACCTCTGAGGTATCTGGCAATTATGAGATTCCAAGATTGTCTGAACATGACAGTTTACACGGTTGGGGCCAGGGTGTACATACTATTTTGCATTCTGATTTTTTTTCACCGAACGTTATTTCATGTACAAATTTCCATTAATTGTGCTAGTGACACATAGTTATTTTTATAGTATGTGTGCGTACACCCACATATAATCACACTGTTAATATATCCTAGTTTGCTTAACTCTTTTCCTCTTACTTGTCCAGCTGGTTTGTGCCATTTTTTGCATCGTTATTGTCATCCCAAGGCCCTGTGCCAGTTACTTTCTACTGCCGTATTCTCTTCCCTAATCCCCCTCCCCCCATACTGGCTCCTTGAGGACAAGTGGTATTACTTTGTTGTTAGCCTGTTACCCCTAGTGCCTAGCTCATGGGAGAATGGGTGCTTAATGTTCGTGGAATAGCATACGGGTAAGTATTCTGAATCCTAACTGGATGGAGTTGCATCCAATACCACAGAGATTATGTGTGAAAATAGAAAAAAAAAATTCCTCTGGGAGAAGCTTATGAAAGTCTCAGACCACCGTTGCATAAAAATAAACGATTCTTAACCAACCATACCTTTGATCCAAAGCATCAACTGCTTTTGTAACAATAATTTTTGTTATTCTGTCTCCTGGTGAGCTGATCTGCGTCAACATGCAAACCTTTCAGAGAGGAAGGGGGAGGCCGGCCTCTATTAAGAGCGGAGCTGGACGGGCTTTAGGACGGTCTGCGCAGCGCAAGCCCCTCGTTCAGCAGAGGACGACGGCTCAGCCCGAGGTGTCGGACACCAGCCACGTGCTCAGTGCGTCGCTGCTGGACCTAGGCCATCCCATCCTTCTGCTCGCGGGGGACGCGCCCTCCCGGTGTGGCCGGGGCTCCTCTCTGTGGCCGGGCGCTGCTCCTGGGGGCTCTGCGGAAGGGAGGCCACGTCCGCGGGTTCTTAGCGTTGGCCTCGGGTCCGGCACTTTCTCCACGCTGCCCACCCGCGCCGTATTGGTCAGTTACACTGATCCTTTTTCTTTCCTTTTTTTCATGTGGGATGGTTCTGAGGGGATGGAGGAGAACAAAAGACATTAATAAAAATCATTTTTTAGGAGTGTGCCTTCTAAGTCTTGCAGCACTCAAAGAAACGAGGAGGGCTGTGGGCTCGAGGGCTCCAAGCCCGCTTCCGCCTGGGGCTCCATCCATGGCGCCTGGGCTCTGCTGCTTGGGCCTGGACGCGCTCGGCGCTCGGCGTGTGCTGTCTGGCCGGACGCCGGGCGCTCCCGGCTCGGCGCTCGGCTGCGCGGCCTGCTCGCTCGATGTCTCCGCAGCAGCAGCAGCGGCAGCAGCAGCGGCGGCGGCGGCGACGGCGGCGGCGGCGGCGGCGGCCGGGGCCGGACGAGGGTTGAAGGCTCGGCCGCGTCCCCGCGCTCAGACCCCTTCCCCCTGCCGCGCCCCCCCCTCCCGCGCGCCTCCGCGCCCGCCCCTCCCTTCCCCCGCAGTCCGCCGGCCGGCGCGCGAGCCCAGGCCCGGCCGTCGCCGCCGCCGCCGCCGCCGCCGCCGACCGCCCTCCCCGAGGGAGGCAGGTAGGTAGGCCCCGGCCGAGGAAACTGAGGCGGGCTCGGCGGCCGGGACGGCGGGGCACCGGCAGCGGTGCCCCTGGCCCTCCCCCGCCTGGCTCTCAGTTTTCTCACTGGTAACGTCGAGGGAGGGAAGGGGAGGGGGCTGCGCGACGGTCGAGGCCCAACGCTGCCCCTTTACACTAGGGGAAACTGAGGCCTAGAGAGAGGGCGGGGCTGGCCCGAGCCGGCCCGGCGTTCCGGCGCAGCCCGGGGCCTGCAGGCTTTCGCCCCGGCCGCCCCCCACCCGCCTGCAGCCGCGTGCTCGCCCCGCCAGGGCCGCCCGCCCGCACCTCGTGCTTTCCCCCCCGTCCCGGTCACCGGGTCACCCCGGGAGTCCGGGGGCGGCAGCTCCCGTGCCTTCGAACGGGGAGGTGTCTCTTTGTGCCCCGGTGACATCGGCCAGCGACGCCCGACCCACCCCCTTCCTCACCAAGTCATCTGGCTTTCTGGAGAGGGAGGGGCAGGAAGGAGGCACCTGGGTCTCCCATTCTCCAGGCCGGCACGTCTGGTCTTGACGAGGCTCGGTCTGGTTTGTACAATGGCAATAATAACCAGGTTCCCTCGCACCGGCTTGAAGCCATGTGGTCCCGGGCCAGCCCTTTTGAACCTTGCCCTACCCCAAAGAGTTGCGAGGAAGGCTGTGTGTGTCAGTCTGAGTTACTGTTACTGATGCTTCCGCTAAAGAAGTTGGTTTTAGAGATTAGGTGGCATCTGTCACGAGCTAGTTGTGTGGCCTGAGACTCTTCTCAGTGTCATTTGTTAAAATGTGCGCTTTTGGCGTTAGATAATTTCTTGGGTCCTTTTCAGCTCTTACGATGCATGCTTCTTTAAAGTGACCAGGAACTGACAAGTTAATGTTTTGGGAGTTTATGGCAGATGTTTGGCCTTCGGTGCTGTGCTTTCCAAGAAGCCTTCAAAGAAAATAGAAGAGCCTTCTTGGTAACAGCATTTGGTTTGGTGTCAGTGGCTCAGCCATTGCAATATGCTAGGGATGGAAAAAACACATGTACAATAAAAAGTTGAAATCAGGAGCTAGCATTCTGGAAATCGAATGACTTGTTCTACTTTTATTTCCAACTTACAGACTTTTTTCAAGCATAGAATAGTAGAGACTGAGAAGCCCTCAGAAGTCGTTAGTATAACTTTTATCTTAATAGTAATTGCCTGTATAATACCTGGGACAAGTGGTTATAGGCCATGCCATTGTAATGGTCCTCTCCATTTCCTTTTCATTAGAGCGACATCAGTGATATATTCCTAATTCATTTCATTTCTCTGTAGAACAAGCGTTCCTTGGGTAAACTCAATGGATGGAAGTTGTATAAGGAACAGGAGAGAGGTCTTAAGGAAGAAGGAAGATGCCTTTAAAAAACAATGCTGGTGTCTATAGGATAGCCTTTGTCTACAAACCTGATTTTCTTTTAGGCAGGAGAAGCTCAAAAGGGACAGCAGGCACTAGATGACTTTAAAGTTTTCCATGATGCGATTTTGTAGAAGATTTGAGTTTTCAAGTTCTTATGGTCTTCAGCCAGGTCTAAATGAAGAGCATGTGGTCATAAATTTATTCCTAGCCAGGACATCCGGTGCCCCAAAATCAGAGGTGAAGGGCCAGCAACTTTCATTTTCTTGGAATGGGAGACATAGGTGGCTGAAGTGAAGTGTAGGAAGAGTTCAGGAACGGGAGTACCCGATTGTTCCTTAGAGTATTGCAAAAGTAAGTACCTAGCCTATACCTTGCCTAAAATGCAATCCCCTTGGTGGCTAATGAATGTTAAAAGAGAACTGCTTTCTACATAGAGGAGCAAAGACTTAAATAGAGCTATTGTGAATGTCACTAAGAGGGTGAAAATGTTAGGGGATTCCAGTTATATTCCTAGAGGAAATCATTGCCCAAAGGGATATTATTGAAATAAGGACAAAAAAAACTTGTTATGGAGAAAGTCAGGAACTGGAGTTTGTAAGGACATATATTTTAAAAATTATTGTTTCTCTTGCTTTTTGTGGAAATTGAAGGTGAGATTTTAATTTACTTTTTGTTTGGTACAGTTGAAATACATTTCTCTCTCTGAAACTAAGGTTACATTGTTGTTTCCTTTTGCACCTTCAGCAGTTGACTGGTTTGATGACTACTCTGCAAAGGCTTGCGACCTTTTGGGCTTTCTTCTTTTGTGAGGACTTTGTTTGGGATTGTTCCAGGTGGGGGGTGCTTTGAATGTGCTTCAGAATCAGGTCGGGGACAGAGGCTAGTGCCTTGAATATAAAAAATAAAGTCATGCTTTTGGCTGTTCTAGGGGTATACTACCTGTATTTGGGATTTTCCATGCAACTTATCAGCCCTGAAGCCAGACATTGAACATGTCTAGGTGTTCCAGTGATAGTGACAGGGGTGGACCTTTTGCCTCAATACTCCATGACTGTAGAAGGAGCAGCCTACCTTGGAGGTGAAATACTTGGATCTGAGCCCAAGTTTTGCTTATTAGTTATTACCTGTGCCACTTTCTTCAAATCACTTAACTTCTCTGGGCCTCAATTTCTTTCTCTGTAAAACAAAAGAGCTGGATTAGATGATTTCTGAAGACTCTTTTAGCCCTGCCTCCTTTGAGCATTATGATATGAGAAATCCTTAGGAATCCTAATATAGCAGTTATTCATCCTAGTAACTAGAGGAGATGTTTCAGAAGGTCTCTTCCTCTGGAGTTGCATCAGTATTGATAGAGTTATTATGGAATGGGAGATGAACAGTTTTTTCCCTAGGTGGTTAACTAATAATTAAGATTCCAAAGTTTCTTCAGTTCCTAGTAATTTTTTGTCCCCTCCCCATTGTCACTTCCAAACTCAGAAACTTTCTTGTCATGTTTTTTGTTCTAGTTGGAGTATTGTACTGTAGTCTCATGTTATCATCTGTGATTTAGGAGGCATAGTTTTCATTTCCTTCTTCCAGACATTTTATATATTTTTACCCAGTTTACCATAAAGTTAGTATTAGTCATGGAGGGTAAGGTTGTGAGAAAGTATTGGTGTTAAATAGGATAAGGCAGTGTGTGAGCTTGTAGACCGTAGGTGTAGACAGAGCCCACCATCCCCTTCAAAGAACTTGCCTCTGGTCTGCCAACATTGAGGTCCGCAGGCCTGAGCAGTAGAGACAGTTGAACAAGCATGAAGTCCCTTACTGCTCTTATGTTGGCCAAAAGAAGTAAGTGCACATTCTAGGGTGGTGAGGAAAGGCCGGTTGGAGGTGAAGGCAGATTGGGGAGGGCCAAGGGGAATTTGTCATCCCTTTTCCACTTAGTCCCAGTCACATGATCTGTAACCTGACCTGCTTTAGCAGAGCAGTCATTTTCTCTGACTTGCTCTGTCAGAGAAAATGTTGATATTCTCAGTTGTCCCAACTTTCAGGGATGGGAAAATTCTTAGCTGTGACAGTTATTCAACATTGTAACCTAAACTTTTCACTCTCTTGGTAGTATACTCCTTTTTGCCTGGTGTGATGGATAGTGAGCTGGCTTGAGAGTGAGTCTGGATTGCCTCAGGACCTTAGGACTTGGACAGGTTGCTTAACCTCAGTTTCCTTGTTTGTAAAATGGAAATGAGGATAGTACCTACCTCCCAGAGTTGTTGTGAAGGTCAAATGAGATAATGTGTGTAGAAGGTAATCTGTCAGCTCCTATAGATTGAATGATCATTTCCATGTAGATGATTCTCCAATCTACATGTGCTGCCTTAACCTCTCTGCAGACTTACTGTCTTGTATTTCCAGTTGCTCAGTGGACTTCTGGACTGAACATCTTAAGCTCAACATATCCTTCCCCTCTTCTGAACTTCCCTATTACTGATGGGCACTACCATCCTTCCAAAGAACCAGGTTCATGTGGTGTCCTCAAATCTTTATTTTCTCTTACCTCCCCATCCAGTGTGCTGTAAATGCCTGTTGATCTTACCTTGGTATACACCCCCCTTCTCTCATGTGATAGTACTAGTGCTGTGGTTCAGGCCCGTATCACCCTGTGCCCAGACTATTGCAGCAGGCTCCTGCCTTACATCTGTTCTCGCTCCAGTCCATCCTCCACTCAGCTATCAGATGTGTCTTCCTAAAGGATAGGTCTGACCATGACTTCCCTTTATTCAGTAAACTCTCTTAGCTCCCTATTGCCTCCAGTATCAAGGATAAAAATATCTCTGGCCTTTAAAGCCTTCATAACCTGGCTCCTTCCTGCCTCTCCAGTTTTTTTTACGTCTTAATCACCTCCCACCCCCTGCTCAGTGATCCATTGACACTGGTCTCCTTGCTGTTACTGTCACAAGACACTGTCTCCCATCTCTATGCATTTTCACTGGCTATGTTCCATGCCTGGAATTGTCTGCCTCCTGGCTTCCCTGGATTCTTTCAAGTTTCAACTAAAATCCCTCCTTCTGTAAGAAGTCTTTCCCAGTCCTCCTTAATCTTAGTGCCTTCCCTTGGAATTTATCTCCCAATTTATCTTGTACTTACCTAGTTTGTACAAGGTTGTTTGTGTGTCCCCTCTCCCCAACAGGGGCTCTCCTTGAGAACAAGGACAGTTTTTGCCTTTCTTTGTATCCCCAGCAGTGCTTGGCACATAGGAGGTGCTTAATAAATGTTTGTTGACTTGATATCTCCCCAGGGGAGACAAACATATACAGAGATAGGTACATGCAAAACATACACAAAAGAGATTCAAGGCAGCTTGGAGTCTAAGGACATCAGGAAGCACTTCATACAGAAGATGCAGATTGAGTTGAGTTCTGAAAGCAAATAGGGATTCTCAGAGGCAGAGACAAGAAAGGAGTGCATTCCAGGCACGGGGGACAGCCAGTGGATGTCAAAGAGGTGGGAGACAGAGTGATGTGTGAGGAGAAATAAGTGGGCCAATCTGGTTGGACCCTCAGGGGGAGAAGAGGCATAAGGGAATAAGGCTGGAAAGGAGCTTTGAATACCAAACCCAACTTCTGTTTGATCTTAGAAGTGATAAAAAGCCACAGGATTTTATTGAGTAGTGGAGTGACACGGTGAGATCTGTGTTTTAGGAAAGTCCCTTTGCCAACTGTGCGGAGGGTGGTGGATTGTAATGGGGAAAGACTTGAGGCAGACTGATCCAAGAAGAGGCTGTTATTAAGAGGCTATTGGGGCCTGAACTAGGGTGGGGCTGTTGAGTAGAGAGGAAAGCATATAGGCAAATCATATTGTAGAGATAAAAATGGCAAGATGTGGAAGGTGATTAAAGAGAGGGGTTTGAGAGAGCAAGAGATGGATGATAATGTTGAGTCTATGCACCTGGGAGATTGGAAGGACAGTAGTGTGTTTGACAGAAAGAGGGGAGGGTTTGGGGAAGTAAAGATGAGGAATTCCATTTTGGACATGCTGAGTTAGAGATGCTGGGGGGACATCTGTGTTGAGATGTCCAATAAATAGTTGATGATTCTGGACTGGAGATCAGGAGAGAGACCAGAGCTGACTCTAGAGGTCTGGGAATCATCTGCATAGAAGAGGGTGTTAAAGTAGTGGGAGTTGATGAGGTCACAGAGAGAGTGTAGAGAGAAAAAAGAAGAGGACTCATGACAGACCTACCCAGTTATAGGTGATGTTCTAGTAAAATAGATGGACTAGATTGGGACCAGGAGAGAGCAGTGTCATAAAAACCAAAAGAGTTAGAGAGTATTGAGGATGAGAGGACAAGATTTGATATTAAAGGGAGATGAAGATTTTCCCCAGGGTGCTCATTCTTCAATTGTGGCATCAGTGGTTCAACTGAAAAAAAAAAATAAGTTGGAGCATTAACCCGCCATGATTCAGGAAGTTGAAATTAGCCTGCTGTCATCCTGACTCCATGCCTTCTTTCAGATGGATAGAAGGATGGTGTCTTTTGTGTCTGTTGCCATATATGTGGTGACATTGGTTTTTGCCAGCTATGAGAATCAGAACTTAAGGATTTTCAGTGTTTTGATGGAGGCATTGAATGAATAAATGAATGAATGAGCATTTATTAAGTCATAATTGTGTGTCAAACACTAGACTAAACTCTGAGGATATAACTAGGAAAGCAAGATGGCTCTTGCTGTCCAGGAGCTCACCTTCTGTGAGGGGAGACAAAGCATAAAGGAGGTTTTAACTTTGGGTCATGTGGAAAAGCCCAGTGGTCCTTAGGGTGCATTGGCACAGCAGATGATAATGTTTCTTTAGTGTACCTCGATAAAACCCATTACCAAGTGTCATCGATTGGAAGTTTTCAGTACCTATTTTTCTTCTATTAAAAGGCCATTTTAAAGTGGGACATACAGATCCTCTCCTGCTGAAGAAGCTTTCCGGGGGTATCTGTGGCCTCCAGAATAATGGGCCTTCTCTGGCATTTCAAGCCCTTCCTGATTGGATGCCAGCCTGTCTTTCTAGGCTGATTATACATTGTGCACTCTCGGCTCAATCACAGTGGCCTCCTTTCTGTTCTGTCTACACAGGGTTTCATCTCTTGTCACCAGGCCTTTTCCTGGGCTGACCCTCATGTGGGAATGCCCTCTCCCTTCAAGGCTCTGCTCAAGTGCCCGCTCCAACATAAGGCCTTTTCTCATTGCCCCATTTGTTGGCACTGCTCTCACCCTGTAATTACTTTGTATTATTTTGTTATACTTTGTATGGACTGCCCATTTGTGGACATATTGTTTCCCTCGGCACTCCCTCGCCCCAGTACTATGGAGGCTCCTTGTGGGCAGACTGCTTTGGTTTTGGTTTTCTCTCCCAGGGCCTAGCAGAGTATCAGGTGCAGAGTAGGTATATAAATTCCTGTTTAATGGAACTGGATCTGTGTCAAGGAATAAGCCAGAATATGTAAGAGAATATAACTAGCAGTCATGGTTGAAAGCTAGAGAGAAATTTCAGAACATAATTCTGTTGCCTAGTGTGTACTTAATGATACTTTGATCTTGAATGGAGCTTTCTGCTTAAGTCAAAGTTCTATAATTATAATACTCCTAGGCATTGTATCTTCATCAGTGGAATGAACTGGTGCAGTGTTCAAATGCATTATCCTAAGTCACTCTGTTGAGGCATTTATGGTGTGAGGCAATTGAAGTTCTGTTAAGTCTTAACTCAGTAAGTTTCATAAAGTCAGTTTGGTTAACATGTATAAGTTCTAGAGTTGGGTAGGAATGCTTCTTCCTACTTGGCACAGGTGGAAATTTGACAAGATCTTTTCCCAAAGACAAGAACAGCCCCCTTCACTCTTTGAATAACTCCATGAAGAGATGTTATTGAAGGGGGGGGGAGATAAGTGGGAGTTTAAAGTTAAAAGTATCTAAAAAAACTTAAAAGAAATTCTTTCTCTTCTCCTCTCCCTCTCCCTTCCCCCATCTCCTGGGGTCCTGATAACCTTTAAGGTCAAAATAAAATGATTGATTTTCAAGGGGCAGAAGAAACTTGGAAAGCTGCAAGATTGGAAAGAAATCAGGAGACAAGCATGAATGGCGGATTATACAGAAATTTGTAATGGATTTTGGTAGCCAGATAGTCCTGTCTTTTGGGCCTTGGGAGGTGTCATTGGGTAGCATGGGGTGCAGATAACCCCTCTTGTTGATGTTGAGACAGGATACAAATGGGATCCTTCAGCAGAAGGGAGGTGACAGTAGTGGGAAGAAATGATGGGAGGGAGGGAGAGAAGGCAGGATATTAGCGTAACAGCCAAAGTTGCCATACCATTTGCAGTGAAGCCATAACTGTTGTAAGGGATGCCTCCATGGACAGAAGATGGGGAAAGGATAGATTCAGAAATTAAGATGATATAAAAAATAAATGACATCAAGATAAATTAAAGAAACAAACCCAACACATGACAGAGTGAACAAGTTCTTTAAAAAAGAAGAAACAGTTATGAAAACCCCCTTCTCTCTCCCCCCCCAAAAAAAACAAGGATGCAGTTAAGTGGCCTCTTAGCTGGCACGGTAATTGTCTTCAGTCTCAGTTGATGTTGAATTCATCTGTCTTATTCCTTTACTCTCTGTTTATTGCCTTTTTTCATTCTATCTTGTCTTTAGAGTTATCTTTCAAATGGTCTTCATAGATTTGTCTTGATAGCCATCTGATACTCAAGTAAAATTTTGGGTACTGTTTTTACTGTTTTTGTCTTTGGCCATTTGTATTAATGGGTTGTGGATTCATTTTTTCATCTTAATTTTTTAAAATTGCCTTTCTATAATCCCATTATTTGCTGTAGTCAGATAAGATGCTTATTTAACTTTTTCTAGCTTTGCCTTTCATATAACACAGTATTTGCTAGGTCTGAAGGTGTATTGCATTTTGACTTACTGTCATTTTTCTGTGTACTGCTCTTGGTACGTGGGATCTAATTAGGCACTTTGGGACAAAAATTGAGAGTGAAAATTGAGAGTATACATATAATCCCACTTTGGTTTTGGGATGATGATTTGACTGAGAAGCTGTATGCACTATATGGGCGGTATCTTTATTACATCTTCCAATATCCCTTCTTTATTTGTGTCTTAGTGATGGGGAAGCTGAGTGGTTTTGACTTCCAACAGGGTTCATGGCAAGCCTGTGATGGAACTGGGAATAGAAGGCTCCTAATTGTGTTCTCTGTTTAGGTTAACTCATTTAGAGTGATGCTGCATTAAATGGAAATGGGCCTTCCTCTATTTTCTAAACACTTTAATCACTGGGAAGGGAGATTGCACAGGTGGTGGGGAGCAGATGTTCTCTTTCCACTGAGGAGAAGACAAGAGGGAATGTCTTTAATTGCAACAGAAGATATGTAGATTACTTCCTGACTACAGAGGTTGTGAGATACTGGAATGGCTGGAGCTTGTGAAATGCTTTCTTCAGAGGTTTGGGAAAAGGGTAGACAACTGGGGATAGATAGGTGAGGCCTTGTGTAGAAGTGTGGCTAGCTAAATGACTTATGTGAAGGGGCTAGATGATCTCTTGAAGTTCATTTCCACTCTGATTTCCCTTCTTGCTTAATTTACCAGTGGTATATATGTTAGTGAATATATTTCCACTTTTTCAAATGATGAGACTGAATCTGAGAGTATAGGTGAGTTGGTCAAAATCATCCATTAAAATACAAGATAAGAGGCGTTGAGACTCCTTGGCTCCTACTCTTTTGGTGAAAGTATAGGGAAATACTCCCAGCTTTGGGTGAGTATTTTCTTGGTTCTAAATATAGCACTGTTGTGAGCCTTCCTAAACCATGGGGACTAAGACTGTTTCCTGCAGTGAATGCTACCATAGATTGTATGAGTTGAAAGCCATTAGCTGGGTTTATTTTGGAACTGAGTATCTTTGAGTTTATAAAAATGGGTTCAATTGTTTTGGGTTTCAGTTGCATGTATATAAATGGGAACAAATTATCAGTAACAGATTAAGGTAATGGATCCTTGATGACCATGCTTAGTCCAGTCTGAGACTGCTTGGGGGAAGGGATACTTAGATGTTTTGGAGTTTTGGAGCCTGGAGAAACTGAAGGTTAAAAGATGGGGTAATAAAGCACGGCTGAACACCAAACCCAGCTGGTGTAGTACATGGAAATAAAACACTCATGAAGGGTGCCAGCTTAAATTCTCAGTTCAGGAAATGCCAAAGTTAAAGTTCTTAAAACAACATTAATTCATCTGCTTCATGTTTCTTCATTTTTTGTAAAGATCATGAATTCATTGGTGTGAGTAGTTCCATCATGAAGGCAGATTGCAGTCCTACTATATTATCTTAGTAGATGGGCTTCATGATTTGCTATGGCTAAAAAAGTAATTATCTTGTAGTCAGCCTTCTGTGGTGGGACCTCATTCTTAGTGTTTGTCTTAAGACATCCTAGAAGAAATTTGTCTTAGTATTGACACATAGTTTTGGTACAAAGTAGGTCATTGAGAAACTGACCCGGGGGGATCTATTTGTATTGGTATTTCTAGGAAATGTCTCATAGGTTTAACTTACTTTAGTGGTAGGAGAAGTGAGAGTATTTTTTTGGTTAATCAGGAAATAAGAATATCATCATATCAACAGATATTTGAGTTTGCTTTAAGAGGATACTGGATGGACTTGTAGGGTATGGAGAGGTCAAATCTCTGGCCTCCTTTTCAGTGAACAAGTATTTATGCCTGTGTATTGTATAGAAGGCACTGTGCTGGACACTGAGGATACAAGGGAATTACCTTGAAGTAGGCTGCTTCTACCCTTGTGAGTAACTGTGGAGAAAAATAGCCCTTGTTGTGAGCTGCAGTATGGTGAGACTAATTTTTAGAAATGTCAGCTAGAAAACTGTGTCATAGCTCAAAATGATGTGGAAACATTTCTGCACATGCAGCAAAATGCTTTTCTCACTTATTACCTTGTTTTTTTTTAGTGTAATATATGGTGATGTTTCTTCCCCCCCTCCCCCCAAAAAAAGATGACGTGTTTTCTTCCTCAGCAAAACCAGGTAATCTTTCCATTTGGAATGGATATCTAACATGCTTCTTGATAAGATGAAGTTGTTTAAGCTACTTTAGTTATGTGATCCTAGAGACAATTAACCTAGGACTAATGAGAAAAAGTATGCTTGTTGAACTTAAAGAAAATATACTATGGCATAGCCAAAAGAGCCCAAGGTTAGGAATCAGATGTGGGTTCTAGTCCTAGCTTTGCCATTCATTAGCTGTGTGCCCTTGGGCAAATTATACTCCCCTTCTCTTATAGAATAAGAGAATTAAACTAAAATGACATATAAAGTCTTTTCACCTCTATAATTCTTTGTATGAAAAGAGAAACAGATTCTGGAATTTTTTGATGTTTTGGGGGAAGAGGATAATCATTTATTGTGTCTGTTATGTGCCAGGCATTGTGCTAAGCACTTTACAGTATTATTTCATTTGATCTTCACAACAGTGGGAGATAGGTGCTATTATTATCCTTATTTTGAGGAGACAGTTGAGAACAGAAGTTAATGGTCACGGGGCTAGTAAGTGTCTGAGTTGGGATTGGAACTCCACTCTTCCTGTCTTCAGGCCCCCGTATGAACTATGTAGCAATTACATTGTTACAAAAGCCTACCAAATATCACATAATTAACATTCCTGTTCTAGTCTAGGTTGGGATCTAAATAGACTTGAATGGATAAGTCTGGTAAAGGATCGTTGAGCACCTATTGTACATCCTGTGCCTTGTCCACCGAAAAAAGTGAACTAAGACCATGAAGGGACAACTGTGACTTAGAGCAGAGGTGTCAGGCACTTCCTAGTGTAGCCTGGACCAGCTTAAATGTAATGGAGATATTATTTAACAAGATAAAAATACAAGAAAACATGTTACATTTTAAAGCAAAGTCAATCACAGGAATACTGGTTTATGGATTAGTGACACTATTGTCTTAGAAAATATTTGCAGTTGCAGTGAAAATAACAGCTGGGAGTAAGCTGGTGTGAGAGATTGACACTGGGAGTGAGGGGTGGGCACATAGAAGTGATAAGCATTTATTAAGCAGTATATTGTATCAGGTAATGTGCTAGGCATTGGGCATGCAAACACAAATGTGAAACCGTCCTTGCCCATGAGAAGCTTACGTACTAACAAAGGAGACAATGTGTACTTGTATAAATATATATGAAATCGTTGCAAAATGAGTACCATGTAACAGCATGGCTAGGGGCCCAGGAAAGTCTTTATGTAAAAGGTGAAACTGAATCTTCAAGGTGACCAGGGCTTCTAAAAGGCACAGAAGAGGAGGAAGAGCATGTTTCGGTTTGGGGGGACGCTAGTGCAGAGGTACAGATGAAAGAACATATTTGTACCTTTGTGTAAAGGGATTGTAGCGTACAAGGAAGGGAATAATATGTGAGAACACTGCAAGGAGAGGAAGGGACCAAGGTGTAAAAAGCTTTAAATGCTAAATAGAAATTTATATCTGATCCTAGAGGCAGTAGGGAGCCAGAGCTTATCCAGGAGGGAGGTGACAGAATCAGACATACAATAGATGCTTTAGGAAAATCAGTTTGGCAGCCCTGAGTTGAGGAGGATGGATTGGAGTGGGGAGAGGCTTGAGGCAAAGAGAATAACTAGAAGCCTATTGACTATAAATACTTGAGGCCTGACACGGTGAGGGCCACATATCAGAGCAGTGACTATGAATGGAGAGAAAGGGACATATTTGAAAGATGTCATGGAGGCAGAAACAAGAATTGGCAACTGATTGATTGCATATGTCGGGTGAGTTCAGAGGAGGAGCTGGGGATGACGCTGAGGTTTCAAGCCTAAGTAATAGGAAGGATGATAGTGCCCTCAACAGTAATAGGGAAGGTGAGAAGAGGGGGTAGATTTGGGGGGAAAGATAAGGAGTTCTATCTTGGACTTGTTAAGTTCGAGATGCCTCTGGGGCAGGGATGGGGAACCTGAGCCTTGGAGGCCACACGTGGCCCTCTAGGTCCTTGGGTGCAGCCTTTTCACTGAGTCCAAGTTTTACAGAACAAATCCTTTTATTAAGGGGATTTGTTCTGTGAAGTTTGGATTCAGTCAAAGGGCCACACTTGAGGACCTAGAAGGCCACATGTGGCCTCAAAGCTGCAGGTTTCTCACTCCTTAGAGTTTGGGGTATCCAGTTTGAAATATCTAATAGATAGTTTTTGATGTGGGACTGGAGGCCAGAAAGAGACTAGATCTTGGTATATAAATCTGGGATTCTTCCTATAGAGATGACACTATCGGCTATGGGAGCTAATGAGGTCACCAAGTGAGATTGTAGAGAGAGAAGAGGACTGAGGACAGAGCCTCTGGGGCACCTACAGCTAGGGAGTGTAACATAGATGCAGATACAGATAAGGAGACTGAGGAGAGGCCAGACAGATAGCAAGAGAATCAGGAGACAGCAGGGTCACAAAACTCAAGTGAGGAGAGGGCAATCAGAGAAGCACAGAAGGACGAAGATTGGGAAGAGGCTATTAGATTTGACAGTTGAGACCCTGGGCAAGTCACTTAACCCCATTGCCTAGCCAAAAAAAAAATAATAATAATTTCAGATTTGACAGTTGAGGTCATTGGGCAGTTTCAGCTGAGTGATGAAGTCAGAAGCCAGATTGCAGAGGGTTTTAAAATGAGTCTGAAGAGAGGAAGTGGAAGAATGGAATGTTCTTCAACTGAATGTTTTTCAAGGAGTTTGGATGAGAAAAGGAAGAAAGATAGAAGATGATAGCTGTAAGGGATGGTGGAAAATGATGTGTGTGTGTGCGTGCATGCGTGCGTGCGTGCGTGCGTGCGTGCGTGCGTGCGTGCGTGTGTGTGTGTGTGTGTGTGTGTGAAGGATGGGGAGCCACGGATTTGTTTGTGGTCAGCAGGGAAAGAACCAGTAAAAGATGAAAGATAAGCAAGAGGTGATTCTTGAGGGGGAAGTCTGCTGGAAAAGGAAAGGAGGGATAGGGGATCAAGTGTACATGGAGGGTGGTAAGCAATGACAAAGGCCTTCTCTTCATCAGAGACTAAAGTAAAGAAGGACATAGTGGTAGATGATGTCAAGGAATTGTGAGATAAGGAGGGAAGAGGGAACTCAGTTTTCTTGGTCAAGTAGGAGGTGAGGTCCTCAGCTGAGAGGTGCCCATGGGAGGCTTAAGGAGAGATGAGCAGGTTTTAAACAGCTATCATGAGTGAGATAGAGCATAAATTAAAGAGAAGTAAAAGGATGGTTTTATTGCATTTTGGGGGGAGATGAGGTGCCATCCATTTTTAGTGACTCCTGTCAGTACAATTGTATACCTTCCTCCAGCCCAGGTCAGGAAGCTTGTGAGCAGGAGGCATACGAGTGGAGGAATTGGATGATCAGGTTTACAAGGCATGGTAGTTGATATGACAAAGGGGGGAGGGATTCAAGGGTAGAGGATAGTGCAATGTGACCTTGCTTACCAAGAGGTGAAGATTGAGAAGGGAAGAGAGTAGAGCTGGAGCTGAGGTGATAACCTGGGAGAATGTTGTGGGGTGGATGAATTGGAGAGATGGTGAGAACAAAGGATGAGGTTAGGGAGGAGTTAGGCTCAGGGAGAGATGGAGTAATAGGAGTTTATGATAGGATAAAGGAATTGTGTAGTCTTTTCTCTGATGTCCTTTCCTTCTAGTACCTTCCCTCTGGTGATTATTTCCACTTTATCCTGTCTATGGCTTGTTTATACATAACTGTTTTAAGTTGTCTCCCTTTTTAGACTGGGAGCTCTTTAAGATTAGGGACTATCTTTTGCCTTTCTGCTTAGCACATGGCTGGCACAGAACAGGCACTTAATAACTGTTTATTGACTGACTGGCAGACCATTGATTTATTTAAGTGGAGCCCTGGTGGTTGATGACAAGATCAAGGGTATGAGCCTTCTTACTGGGAGTGGAGGTAGAGTGAAGGAGCTGTTTGAGCACCTGGGAGATGGGGCATCAGTACTGAAATCTCTACCAGAAGGGGTGGAATTGGGATGGAGAGGGAGATTGTGAGTCACACACTGAATTCATGAGAAGAAGGAAAAATAACCTGGGATATTCAAAGGCCAAAGTCAGCGGCTGTACTTTGAAGTTAATAATAACTGGCCTTTTATAGTACTTTGTAGTTTGCAATGAGCTTTGTGTCCATTAACTCATTTTGTCCTCTCAAACAACCTTGCCTGGTAAGTGCTATTATTACTCCCATTTTACACGTGAAAAAACTAAGGCAGACAGGTTAAGTGAAGTGCATATATCACCACTTCACAGATAAAGAAACCAAGATTGAGAACAGTGAAGTGCCTTGCCCAGTGGTACACAGAAGGAGTCACACATGGTAAGTGTTGGAACAGGGAGCTTTATCCATACTCCAACTAGTTCCCTTTTGTTGTTGTTCCATCATTTTTCAGTTGTGTCCAACTCTTTGGGACCCCATTTTGGGGTTTTCTTGGCAAAGATGCTGCAGTGGTTTGCCATTCCCTTCTTTGGCTTGTTTTACGGTTAAGGAACTGAGGCAAACAGGGTTAAATGATTTGCACAGGGTCACACAGCTAGTAAAAGTCTGAGGCCACATTTGAACTCATGAAGATGAGTCTTTCTGATTCCGAGGCCAGTGCCCTATCCACTGGGCACCTACCTGCCCAATTCTCTTGGTCATTCAACCCCCCCCCCCCCCCCGTAGCTTTTCTTTCTTTTTAAAATAAATGAATTTTTATTGATAGCTTTTGTTTTTATCGTTGGCTTTTCACTACCTTTCTGACTGTGGACCTGAATTTTTTTTTACTGAAATTGCTTTTGACAGTAAAGCTCTGTTTTGCGTTTGTGTGTCATCATCATCATCATCATTAATAATTATAATAATAATAATGATAATGCTGGCTTATATAAGGAAGGGATATATTCATTTTTGTTCTAAAGTATTTGTAAAGACATCTGTTTCCTGGTTAACTATGGTATGAGTTAATTGTAGACAGAAATTGTCTTTCCTGTATTTTCCTTCTGAAAAGAAATATTATTTAACACTTGCTTATTTTAAAGCCTTTGTGACAGCTTATGGTTGCATGTATGGGGGCTGCAGCATTGGACATATTTTTAGGGCAGCAGTAAGGAGCATCCTGTGGTAGAAAATTGGGTAGTAACCAGTGCTCTTCTCTCTCTTAACTCCCCAGAATTTTGGGGAATAATGTTTGAAAACTTTACCTCTCCTCTCCCTCTAACTCCCCTTAAATATGGGTGACTTAGCTATCCTAGGTCAGAATTGGCAAACATCAGCTAGGTCTGACAGGAAAACACACACACACACACACACACACACACACACACACACACACACACA
>NW_020954600.1:1406670-1565915 GCF_900497805.2 Vombatus ursinus
CACACACACACACACACACACACACACACACACACACACACACACACCAGTCAGAAAAGAAATTCAGACCCTGCAATCCTGACTCCAACAGTTTATAGCCACCTCAGTCACCCTGATTTCTTGTGTTGGCATCCATATAACAATATTTCAGTTCCTCTAATCCCTGTCATCTCATAATCTTGTTTGAATTGTACACATAGTAACTAAATGTCATAACACATGAGTAATTTTATAGATGGATAGATTGAAGCACAGGTATCCTGGGACTTGCCTATCTTGCTGTATATGATCTTGCTTGGTGATCTCCCCTGAGGTCAGTTGTCATTTCTATTTACATAACTCTATGATGTATATATATATACAGAACTAATCTGTGTCCTGAGTGCCACTCCTGCATCATCAGCTGCCTTTTGGACATGTCAAACTGAATGTCCGGTAGGTACTGCAAGCTGAGCATGTACAGGACAGAACTCCTCATCTTTGCCCCCAAATCCTCCCCTTTTCCCAACCTTCCAGTTACTGTTGAGAACATCATTCTTCTAGTCACCCAGGATCACAACCTAAGTGTCATCTTTGGCCCCTCATTCTCACTCAACTCACACATCCAATCTGTTTTCAAATCTTGCTTTTTTACCTTCACAACAGTTCTCCTATTCGTCCCCTTCTCTTCACTAACACAGCTAATACTAATACTAATCACTGACTGAAGCAGTGATGTGTTTGAATTCTTTTCCAACTTTTGGCTATTACATAATTATTTAAAAGTAATAAAATTTACCATATTATTACAATGTAAAGACAAGTATAGGAAGCAGCTAGGTGGCTCAGTGGATAGAGTGCTGAGCCTGAAATCAGGAAGACCTGAGTTAAAATATGGCCTCAGACACTAGCTCTGTGACTCTGGGCAAGTTACTTAACCTCAGTTTGCCTTACTCCACTGGAGAAATGGCAAACCACTCCAGTGTTTTTGCCAAGAAAATTCCATGAACAGTATGGTCCCTGGGGTCATGAAGAGTCAGACATAACTGAACAACAAAAGGCGAGTATGCATGTTTTCCATATATAGTGTCCATACTTATAGATTGGTCATCTTGGTCTTAATATGTTCACATTGTTACTGCATCTTTCCTCCTAAACCTCCTAAATCTTAAAGAAAAATAATTGAATTGTGACTTAAAATGTCTGTGCTTTTAGATCTGATTCCCTTATTTTGATGGGTTGGGATATATGCAGCTGGCAAGGTGGTGAAAGATAGATAGATAGCTGGACCTTTTTTCTAAGAGTTCTTCATTTAAAAAACGACTTCTCCCTTTACTGAAGTCTTGGGTTTTCTCTTCCTCATTCTGGTTAGCCAAGAGGAACCTCACTTGGGCTGACTTTGAGAGTTGGTGGACTGTTCGTGTGGTATCTGGATAGAGTTGTTAAATTCCAGGCTGGCAAATCAGAAGCACTTGATCCTATTTGAAGGACAAGCCCGAATTGTAAACTAGGACTCATCTTGTGCGCTTCTTTGAATTGCTTTGCTTTGCTTTCCTTGTTTGTCAGTTGAATGATCTGTCCCATCTGTCCTGGGGTTGTAAGGATTTCTCGGTTAATGTTCACAAAGCTGGTTAAATCATTGTTCCTGGCACCAAGGGCTTTTCCAGTCTGGGGCAGTTTTCAGGAATGCCTCGGGAAGAAGAGGTAGATTCCATTCTTTTCTCAGCCTGTGGAAGAGATCGTATACAGAGAAAGCAGAAAGAGGTGGGCGCTTCTTAGGCTGAACTGCATTGTTGCTAGCTGAGAGGTGTGTTGTGGACAAAGCCTCTGCTCTTCTGTGTCTCAGGCAGTGGTTTCAGTTCCCATTTCTAGGGCAAAGCAATTTCGTTCCTCCATAGAGATTGTCATCAAAAGTTGTGTTTCATCAAAAGTTCTTCTTTGTCCGTTAGCAAAACTTTTTTGGGCCATATTTGAGTATTTAAGACTGTCCTTTTGATTTTTTGTGAGCTACCCAGCAAACTGGGGCCCCTGTTTGTTCTTTATTCAGAAGGTCGCTTTTCTCTTCGGTTTCCTGGGGACTTTGTATTCCTTAGAACACCCTTCTCCATAGGACGTTCCAGAGATAGGCCCTCATTCATTTTCCTTTCATTGCAAATGGTTGTTATCCTAACTTATGTTGCCTGCTTTCTGCTTCCAGTTTGATCATACTGTTGTGTTGGGTAGAAAAAGTATGTCTGGGGCATTTGACTGCATTAGTGTAACTTGCTTTAAGAAGACCTAGTAAGTCAGATTTGCAGTTAACACAATGATACGTTTTGTTCTTTTCTGTAATAACTGTAATTAACATTTATGTAGCTTTATATCTTCAAAGCATTTTTTGGTCATTAGTCAGCCCATACACCATCCTGCACAGAGGACTGCCTGACACCCACTCTGTAGATGAGGATTGTAAGATAAAGAGAAAGGTTAGGTCAATGACTTGATTCAGAACCAGTTTCCAGGGGGTGAGATGGGGGTAGAGGGTATCTTGACACTTCATTGTCTGTGGGGGCTAAGTACAGTCTAATCTTGTGTAGAGATGTTTTATTTTTCTGAGCAATAATATTTTTGAAATCTGCAAATGGTGTTGCAGATTTCTGTTATAATTGTTCCTAGGCTTTTTGCGCTGTGTCACAGGATCTGAGGGCCATAAATTTGGAGCTGGAAGGGACTTTAGAGGCTATCTGGACCAACTGCCTCATTTGACAGATGAGGAAAATGGAAGCCCAGGGCCTTGGGAGTTGCCCAAGGCCTTATAGGTAACAGGTGGCCGAACCAGAGTGGAGCTCAGACCTCCTTCCGTTGTCCCATTGCCTACTGAGTGTCAGGCTCTAGTTGTGCTGGGGTCCTGGACATTGGCAGAGCCTTATTGTGCTGTGGAGTTAGTTGGGTCTTGACTTGGCTTCTAGAAGAGTAATCATCATGCCTTGAATTCTATCACCTTCTTCTGAGTACTTTACAGATGATCTCATCAATCCTTATTTATCATTCTGGTGGAGGAAGGGAAGGGATATTAACACTTTTAGTTTATATGTGGAAGAAAACTTGAAATTTGAAGAGAATCTTACTTGTCTAAGATTATGTAACAATTTGGTTGTGAAACCAGGAATCGAAGATATATCTTTAGACTTTAATCAGACCTATGAAGCTTATTGAATGGCACTCAGCTATGGGTTTGATAGAATGTACAACAAATTTAGGGTATACAGTACTTGTTTATCATAGAATTAGGAAGAATATTATAAAGTTTAAAAGCTCCCGAACTTTAAAATAGCATTTTATTTTTTCCAATTACATGTAAAGACAATTTTCAACATTCATTTTTTATAAGATTTTGAGTTCCAATTTTTTTTTTCTCCTTCCCTCCCTCCCCAAGATGGCAAGCAATGTGATATAGGCTATACATGTGTAATCGTGTTAAACATATTTCCACATTAGTCATGTTGTGAAAGAAGAAACAGAACAAAAGGAAAAAAAACAATGAAAATAAAACAAAGAAAGTGAAAATAATATGCTTGGATCTGCATTCAGACTCTGTCAATTCTTTCTCTGGATGTGGATAGCATTTTCCATTAGAATCTTTTGGAATTGTCTTAGATCATTGTATTGCTGAGAAGAACTCAGACCCAGTTGATCATCACACAGTGTTGCTGTTATTGTGTGCCGTGTTTTCTTGGTTCTGCTCACTTCACTCAGCATCAGTTCATGCAAGTCTTTTCAGCAAACTTTAGAATTATTGAGCTGGCCTCTGAAATCCCTTCTAATTTGGAAATTCTTTGTCTTATGTTCTAGTTTCTGTTGTGACTGTCCATTGCCTCTGTGCTATTTGTTCTTACCTAAATGTGAGAAAGACCTTTGCTGCTATATCTGGGTCCTGTCCTTTGTGGGTTTTCCCAGGAGTGGTGATGTATTGTGATCCGGCTACATTCTCTTACCTAGGCCGTCCTATGACTAATGGTGACATGCTTTTAATGATGATGATGATGATGATTTTATATGACATTTATATGTGCCAGGTACTGTATTAAGTGCTTTACAATTATTATCTCATTTGATCCTCACAACAATCCTAGGAGGTAGGTGCTGTTATTATCCCCATTTTACAGATGAAGGAACTGAGACAAACAGAAGTTAAGTGATTTGCCCAGGGTCTGAGGCCACATTTGAACTCAGGTCTTCCAGACTCCAGGCCTGATGGCATGCCTTTTTGATTGAAAGGTGATTTTACACTGCATTGCAGTATAAAACAAGATGTTCTGCATGTCAAACTAACCAGTCCATGTAAGGATCCAACTTGTGATTCAGGCACATTAAGCATTTTGTCCACAAGCTATGAATCTAGTAGCCACTTACTCAGTGTTTATTGGATTGAATTACTAACTGGCTTTAGCTTTTAGCTAAGCACTGGACAGAGACTCATCTTTGTTATCTGGAGTTGTTTGAGTGAGTGGTTTGGAATTCCCCAATGACCTCATTGAGTGTTGGGCATATTCAGAGAGGATCGTATTCTAAGAAAATTGATTTTGAAGTTGTTTCAATTACCTGAAAAAAAAAGTCAACACTGTTTTGAGCACAGAGTAGGTGGTCATTAAATATGTGGCAGATTTGGCCTTTTTTTGGTTCCCTGTTGTTACCTGTCTGGTGGAAAGACTTCCTCTGGGCTATCTACACTGAGGAATTATATGTTCTTCTAATAAGGTAGGAGGTTGAATTATTTATTCATTAAGTATCCTGGATTTGGGGCCCCTGCTGGTAGATAGGTCAGTGGTGTGTGTGTAGTAGGGAGGGAGGCGAGGTAAGTGTTGGGGTGAGGCCACACTTGTCTTGAGTATGTGTTTGTGGTATGTTTGAAACATTTCATAGTTGACAGAGCATTTCAGATATAATTAAGATACATTTCCGTACCAGTTCTACTTTGAAGTTTTAGTTCTAGCCCAACTGGCAAACAGAATTGAGTCCTGCATGGAGTCCATAAAGTCTCCTCCCCTGATTGGTATTTGTCCCATGCTGATGGATTTGTGGGGTGAGCCTCCCAAGTATAGTAGTTGACTTTCAGAAAAGAGTCTATTTTTCTTTTTAGTAGTGGCTAGGAGGTATTTCTAGGCAAGATTTTACTGTTTCCTTACTGTAGTTACAGTAGAGTCAAATCCATCTCATCTTAGCAGAGGAGAGTTGAACAAAATTATTTCTATGGTTTCTTCTTTCTGGGTGTCACCAGTGGTCTTTATGTATGCAGCTGCCTCAGCATCTCATGGGAGGAGTCTTTAAGGCTGCATTCTCTGTACCAAGCTCATTTGTGTATGTGCATGTAATGAACAAACACAGTGGGATCTTGTATTCTTTTTACCTTTTAGTCATTTGTGTGATGGTGAAAACTGTTATCTGTTATACATAAGTCTTCTATATCCCTTCTCATTTTCATCAAGGCTGTTTGCAAATGCTGCTTTGACCATTCTCCTAGATTTTGTAGATATGAGAAAGTAGACATATAGATCGGTATTTGCTGATGTCTTCTTGATCACCTTTTTGGGTAATAACACAACCTGAGATTTTTTCTCATTCTTTTGGAACCTTTATCTCTTTGAAATGTCTTAAAAGTTGTCACCTCTAGGATGAAGTTCTTCTGTGTAGATTTGGAAATCCACTTCATCTTAGAGGACCTGGGTTCAAATCTGGTTCTCTCACTTACTGCCTGCATGCTTTGGGCCTAATTTCTCCAGGCCTTGGTTTCTTCAGTTGTAAAAGGTGTAGGGCTAGATGTCCCCTGATGTCTTGTCACTTCTAGTAGTAGGATCCTTCTATAATGTTTGAAAACCATAGAGAAGAATTAATTGGCCAAAATAAGAGAAGAGGGAGAAAAATTCTTCTTTCCTCAGAACTCCCTGACAAACCCCAAATCTACTGCTTTTTGGTTTAGTTGTAAGGGATTCATCCTGGGCCCTCCTGGTGACCTCTAGTTCCCAGGGAATAAACTTTCTCTGAACTGACCTGGGAACAGTAGCTGGCTTCTTACTGGACTTCTCTGTGGCCTCATGTAGTTAAGCCCTCCTCTAGCTCAGTTGTCCACCTTGCTATTATTATGGCCCTGAAACTTCAAAAAGCACCTGCTAGCACAGTATTTGGTTGCCCTGGCTCCTGTGACCTCTTTTTCTCTCCTTTGTCCTTTACCACACACTTTAGACCACATGCCTGCTTTTCCTAGGGCATTTATTTGTAAGGAAAGAGAACTTAGCGAGTAAAGTTCTGGTAATTAAAAGGAAAAGCCTGCCTTTTGACTGGACCACTTAGCTTAATTAGTTAGTATTTCCCTCCCAACAAATTTGACTGGCCTTATTCTGCTTAGGGCTCCTTCAGGATCCACTCTGTTCCACCCTCACCACAAACAGAGACTTACACATGAGCAAACCTTGGGAGTGGCGAGATCTGCTTAGTTGGGGTTGCAATCCTGGGTTTATCCTCTGCCAGTCCAGAAGCCACCTTAAACGGAAGCCTTTACATCCTCCTACTACAGTAGCCTCTCTTGATTCAGGATGAGCATTATGTAGACAACTAGAGGCATTGTGGTGTAGTGGGAAGCAGCTTGGCTCTGGAGTCAGGCTGGCTCCAAGGCTAGCTCACTGTCTTCCTGAGTGGCCTCAAAGGTTCCTCCACCTCTCGATCTGTGATCTGAGATGCCTCCGAGGACTAACCTCCCCTACCCCTCAAAGTGAGAAAGAGCACTTCCTTTGTGCTCACAGGTTATTCTCAAGTTTTTTCAGCTATAAGTGGCTATACATTAAAAATATAATCAAGTGAAATTCTGATGAGATGAATTAGTCATGATTTAGTGAATGCCTAGTTTTTAAGGTACTAGATTCCAAAACCACTGGGCACCAAATTAAAACAGATGGGAGGTGGTAGTTGGTTTTTTTCTTTAGCATAAAGGAGTCTTAGTGTATCTTGCTATGACTTAAATAATTTTAAATGGTGGAATTTATGTGAAGGGTGGGACCCACTGGGGCTGTATTTGCATTTACTATTTGTTTATGATCCTTTTTTGATTTTAGGATTAATCAGTTAGGGCAGATGTCTGGTAAGTAGAATTACACAAATAAAAGCTCAGATAGGCCTTAAAAATTTATTACTGATGTGATGGCTGGGATTTGGAGGGAATGAAGCCACGTGGAAACTGGGTTCTGATATTTCCTGCCTGTGGGACCTCAGGCAAAGTACTTAACCATGATGACCTCTGAGGCCTCTTCCAGCTCTAAATCTGTGACCCTCTAAGCTTGTGGTTTTATAAACCAGGGAAAGTAACCAAGGGCACATTTCTTGGGTCTGACAAAGAGGCTAGAAGGAAGGTCATCTCTGGGGGATACTTACCCTTTCCTAGGCAGCAATATGATTGATGCTGACATCCAAGGGCTTTTTGATTTAGGGAGCATTTGATTTAGGGAGTGGTCTGTGTGTGTGGGTAGTAGGTACTCAATAAATATTCCAAAAGAGTGCAGGCAAAATTTGGAGTCTGGCTTCTTTTATCTTTTTATGCCTTTAGAAGGTTCTACTGGCTGCTCCCTTTTGTAACCTCTTCTGAATCCTCAGCTTCTTTTGATCTTAGAACAACAGTCTGTCTGGGAGACAGACTTGAGCTGCGCATCAGTCAGGCAAGGCCCCTTCTGGCTGTTGTGCACACTTTTTGGCCTTGGGCCCCACATGGTGTCATTTGGAATGGCCTGAAGTCCCCTCTAGGAAGGCCCTCCTAATGACAAGAAGACTGTAGAAGCCATTGTAGAAGCCCCTTGGGATCTCCACCCGCCTGAAGTTTCTAAGTGATGGGCCACTTCTCGCCCTCAAAGTCAAGGCTTGACATTTTGTATTTAATCTTCCAGTTGTTCATTGAACTTCACTTGAGCCAGCGAGGGAAGCCAAACAGCAGCAGTAGGAAGGCAAACACATTTTTTCTTTTTAAAGAAAGAAAGGAATACAAGAAAAACTTGAGCCCAGGGTGATATGTCTCTGCACGGGCCTTGTTCACATTTGCAAAGTGAAGGAAAAACTGGAAGCCTGTCTCAAGATCGTCTGTAAAAAAAGAGTTGGACAAGATGGTCTCCACCAAGTCCCCTTCCAGCCTTAAGGTTCTGGATGTATATGCTGTTGCTCCCTCTCCTCTCCTCCCCACAAACCTAAAGATTATGGTCATAATTATTCGCTGGGTCCTGTGTTCCTCATTTCACTTCTCTGCTGTAGCCCAAAGCTTACTGTTTTCTCCATGAAGTTGACTTTTGCTACTTTCTGTTTTGTTATCTGTAACAGATGTAAATCTGACATGCTCCTTGGAAATGTAGGGATTATGTTGCCGTCCTTTTCTTCTTCCTTCTGGGTTTTGAGAGAACCTCTTAGACGTTGATAACATTTTGCCTAAATGTTAGAGTTTGGTATGTGTGAAGAGACAGCAGTGGTTGATTGGGTGAACCCCCTCCTCCCCCCTCCCCATTCGTGAACTCCTATGGATAGGTTTCACTTCTGTCCATTAACTTGAAGGGGAAGGAATTACGAAGTTATTTACACTAGCCTATAAGTGGAAATTTAACATTTCCTTCAATATTAAAACATAAATATTTGAGAAGGGGTCTGTAGAGTTTGCCAGACACTACTTTTGGTTAACACTGCATAAATGTGAATTACTTGCTCAAGTCAATTGAGTTGGTGGTATTCAAATCTAGGTTGCCTGACTCCAAATCCAGTATTTTTTCTATAGTGCTGTTCTGTCTTTCATTCTGATCTAAATGTCAAGATTTAGGGCTATAGAGGACCTTAGAAAGCTTCTTATTTAAAGATGAGATCCTGGGGGCAGCTAGGTGGTGCAGTGGATAGAGCACCAACTCTGGAGTCAGCAGGACCTGAGTTCAAATTTGGCCTCAGACACTTGACGCTTACTAACTGTGTGACCCTGGGCAAGTCACTTAACTCCATTGCCTGGCCAAAAAAACCCCAAAAAACAAACAAAACAAGATGAGGATCTGGAAGGCTAGAGAAATAAAGTGACTTATGTAAGGTCACATAGCTATTAATAGCAGAACTGGGATTTGAACTCAGGCCTTCACATCTATTGTGCCCTTTCTATTACACTGAGCTGTGGTTTGGAGTTTCTAGGTTGAGAGTAATTTGCTTATTTTCCATGTATTTGACAGCTAATAAGGAAAAGTCCCTTCCTGAAGGCAGGCTCTCCCCCTTGGAGAGCTGTGAAATCTCTGCTGCAGTAGGCACTTTGGCGGGTCGGTGTCTATCTAGCTTTGGTGTTTCCTGGGCAGTGGTACTCACTGTCTAGTGTATTTGTATTCACAATGGCTTAGATTAATTAAAGCTCCTGAATTTGCCAGAGTAAGTGTTTTTTAAAGGTGATTATGTTTTTCTCCTCTTTTTAAAAGAATTTAGGGCAGAGCACTAGTTGGGGTGATGTTAAGCATAGTCTAACTTGCGGAACCTTATCGTTGGAAAAACGCTTTTAAAGATTGGTTTTGTGGACTGGTGAATGCCGTCAGGAATGTGCTATTCTTGGTACCCTTTGTCTCAGTCTGGTTTCAGGACAGATTTGGGAAACTTGCCTCTTCCTTCTTTTTAAAAAACAGAATGAAAAACACACTTGACTGGCACTTCCTGCTCCACTACAGGCCCGTCTGACTTCAGTTTGATTTAGTTCCCTTTGTTCTTTTTAGAGAGAACAAAATAAAAATTTCTTTCCAGGTGGCTGCCTAGAGCAAACCAGGAGAAAAGTCCTTTCATTTTTAAAGGAACAGAGCAAATATTTTATTCTAGACAAAAGCGAGAGATCCCCATTTGTGTTCCATTCCCTCAGAACTCTGGTCTGCTGATTATACTTTCTTGTTGGAGTCCTTAGAATGAAAGGGTTTTGGTCCCTGGGCATTTCTAGGGACGTTTACTTGGAGATCTGTGTTTTGGGTTCTCCTTTTCCATTTTCCCTTATGCTCAGATCCAGTCCCTTCTTCCTTTTTGCTCCCACAGGAAGCCCAGGTGCTTTTACAGAGCTTTCTGGGTTATCCAAGAGCCCTTTGAAAAATCATTTTCTTCCTTCACTGGGGTTACTTGAGGTCAGAGGATCAAGTTTGGTGAGGATTCAGACTGCTGTTTCCACCAGCACTTTACAGTGTTCTAAATCCTGTTTAAAACCCAGGGCAGTTTATTTCATTAGAAGTACTTTGATGTTGTGGTATTAGGACAAAGGGCCTCTCAAAGCCTTGATAGAGAAGCTTCTCTTGACTTCATGAAGGCTCATCAGAGTGTAGGGGGGAACTAATGGTATGGACCACTATTTTATGAAGGACCTAGGCTGGGGGTTTACAGAAGAAATCCTTTTGTTAAGGAGATTTGCTCTGGGAAGTTTGGATTCAGTCAAATGGCCACACTTGAGGACCTAGAGGGCTACAGGTTCCCCATCCCTGGTCTAAGCCATCAAACTCACTTCTCTTCCAACTCCTGACTGACTTATTCCTTATTCACCAGTCTCTTCTACCTCTGTGCTAAACAGCCTTCTCATTTTGAAGATGCCTCCACCCTGTACCCTCTCCTCTGATTATTCTTGGGTAGACCACTCTTTTCATGAAGATCCTAGGTTATCTGTGCTCGTTTCTCTCGTGGGTTGTTCCTGATTCTGCTTCTGACTCTCTGGACTTTTCCACCTGTGTCCTGCCTTCATTCCCCATCCTCCCTTCCAGCTCCCTTTGTGTTTTCTTTCTCCTTTAGAATGAAAGCTTCTTGAGGACAAGGATTTTCTTTTTTTTTTCCCCCATGTATTTGTGTGCTTGGCACTTTAGCACATAACCTGGCACATGGTAAATGCTTAATAAATGCATAATAAGTTCTACTATATTCTACCTGCTGCTTTTCCTAAGACTTTAACTAAGATTCAGTTTTATTTTCAGATCCAAATTCTCTCCCTCCCACAACCTCTCCCCCACCCATTGAAAAGGCAAGAAATACAAAACCCATTACACAGGTGAAGTCGTGCAAAACAAATGTCTACATTCTTTACCTATGGAGATAAGAGAAAGAAGGTATGGTAGGAAAGGAAGGAAAAAAGTATGTATCAGTTTGTACTCTGAGTCCATCAGTTCTCTATCTGGATGTGGATAGCAGTTTTCACCATAAATCTCTTGAAATTGTGGTGGATTATTGTATTGATCAGAATTACTAAGTCTTTTATATTTGATTATCTTTACAATATTGCAGTTAACTGTAGTTCTTCTGGTTCTGTTCACTTCACTTTGTATTAGTTCATATAAGTCTACCCAGGTTTTTCTGAAACTATATCCTTTATCATTTCTTATAGCATAATAGTATTCCATCACATTCAAATACCATAACTTGTTTGGGCATTTCCTCATTCTTTGCTACCACGGAAAGAACTGTTTTAAATATTTTTGTACATATGGGTGCTTTTTCTTTTTCTTTGACCTCTTTGGATCTATAGATCTAATAATGGTATTGTTGGGTCAAAGTTTTATGCAATTTTATAGCTTTTGGGGCATAGTTCCAAATTGTTCTCCGGAATGGTTAGACTAGTAACTCATAGCTCTGCCAACAGTACATTAGTATACTTATTTTTTCACATTCCCTCTAGCATTTGTCATTTTCTGTCATCTTAGTCCATGGGATGGCTATGAGGTTATATCTCTGAGTTATTTTAATTTGCATTTCTCTGATTATTAGTGATTTAGAGCATTTTTTAACATGACTATTGATAGCTTTGATTTCTTCCTTAGAAAACTACCTGTTCCATATGCCTTTACCATTTTTGTCAGTTGGGGAATGACTCTTATTTTTATAAATGTGGCTTAGTTCACTATATATTTGTGAAATGAGACCTTTATCATATAAACTTGTTAAAAAATTTCCCCACAGGTTCTTGGTTTTCTTCTAATTTTGACTGTATTGTTTTATGTATATAAATATATATATATATATATAAATTTTACATAATCAAAATTATCCATTTTACCTCTAGTGAACCTCTTTATCTCTTGTTCATAAAATCTTCCCCATCCATAGATCTGACAGGTAATTTCTTCCATGCTCCCCTAATTTGTGTATGATATCACTCTTTATGTCTGAATCATGTATACATTTTGAGTTTATTTTGCTATATGGTATAAGATGTTGGTCTATGACTACTTTTTGCCAAACTCCTTTCCAGTTTTCCCAGTTTTTTTGGTCAGATAGCGAGTTCTTGCCCCAATATCTGAGATTTTGGGGTTTGTCAAACACTAGGCCGCTATGCTTATTGATTCTGCATATTGTGTACCTAATATATTCATTGGTCAACCACTCTATTTTCTTCAGTACTTATCCAGTACCAAATTGTTTTGATAATTACCACTTTGTAGTATAGTTTGAGATCTGGTACTGCTAGGGCTCCTTCCTTCACGTCTAATTTTCCTTTATTCTTTTGATATTCTTGACCTTTTATTCCTCTTTATTTTTTTTTGGATACTAGTAACATTTATTGCTTTTAAAAACACTCTTAATGAAAGCACAGATTTTATAGAGAATGGATAAATGGATGGATGCATGCATGAATTTAAAAAATGTAGAATACTTATTATGTTCCAAGCATTATCTTAAGCATGGAAGATAGAAATATAAAAAGCAGAATAGTTTTTGCCTTCAAAGAGATAATATCTGAATAAAAGAACACATACAATGGAGTGGAGGTCAGGGAGGGGTGTTTTGACTGGAGAGAGAAGTCACAAAGATAGTCATAAAGTAGAGCCAAAGAGAAATTGAATAACATGTCTTTTCCAGGTTACTGGGTGATCAGTTCAGGGTTGGAGCCCTCTTCAGGGGACAGATGCATCCAATATTCAACTCCCTTCAGCTTCATAGCATGGGATTTGGTCAGGAGGACCTGGTAGGGCCCTTTCCACTTTGTCTTCAAGGAATCCTTGTGCAGGTACCTTTTCCAAACCAGTCTCTGGGTTCCAACTGCAAGGTAGACTGATTCAGGATTGAATCCCTTATTAAGGTTGGCTCTGATGTGTCACACTTGGTATGAAAATGCAGTTTACCAGTGTTCAGAGGCCAGCTTCTTTATCTTGAGCAGGATGTGCTGAACATGGATGATGCTTCCAGGCAAAGGTTGCCCTAGGACCCAAGGCCATTGCCAGTGGAGCCCATGCTGTAGCTGCTGCCCCTCCCCCCTCCTTCCTTTCCCCAGGTTGGTGAGAGTGAAATCAAAAGTGAGGGGGAAAGGTGAAACTCTCTTCTCCTATGAGAGGGGTTAACAGATACTCTCTTGACTCAAGGGAAGGGGGTGACCAGGTTGTACAGTTTTGAAACACTCCTTAATGATTACAAAACCTCCAGAATCTACTAAGATGTTTTTAGCTGTTCTAACTTTTCCCCGTAACCTCCACGAAGGAGGATTCAGGGATGTAGAGGGAAGGGAGTAAGTAAGCCCTCAGGGAACCAAAAAACAGCTGCAGTTTTCCCAGTTCCCTAGTGCTGAGAGAATTGACAGAATTGGGCCTACGCTTCCAGTTAAGGTGTCTGCCCTTGTCCTCTCTGCTACAGAAGGTATACCTAGGTGCTTGGAGAGCAACCAACTGCAGGGGAAGAAAGAAGGGTCGGGGGAGACTTACATATCTTCCAATCTTGGCTGGAGAAGAACTTGGGGTTAGGCAGAACTTGAGGTTTAAGGGTTCTGGGACCCCAAAATCACAACACACAGGTCCTGCCCTAAAGAATTTGACCCAAGCCTTCTTTCAGCCAAAGACAAGGTTTATTAGAACATTCCTCATATTGGCCAGCCTCTTAAGGAATCTGAACACCTGTGAGCTATTGGCTAGATTGTAAGAATCTGAGCCCATGGCTAGTTTATAAGAATCTGAGCCCTTTTATTCCTCTTGATGAATTTTTTAAAAAATTATTTTATCTAGCTCTATAAAGTAGTTCTTTGATGGTTTGATTGGTATGGCATTGAATAAACAAATTAATTTAGATAGTATTGTCATTTTTATTATATTGGCTTGGCCTACCCATGAACAATTAACATTTCTCCATTTATTTAAATGTCTTTATTTGTGTGAAGAGTGTTTTGTAACTGTGTTCATTTGTGTGTCTTGGCAGATAGACTCACAACTATTTTATATTGTCTATAATTATTTTAAATGGAATTTCTCTCCCTTTTTTTCCCTCTTCCTTCTGGGTTTTGTTGGCAATATAGAGAAATGTTGATGATTTGTGTGGATTTATTTTATATCCTGCAACTTTGCTGCAGTTGTTAATTGTTTTGACTAATTGATTCTTTAGGGTTTTCTAAGTGTACCATCATATAATCTACAAAAAGTGATAGTTTTGTTTCTTTGTTGCCTATGCTGATTTCCTTTAACTTATTTTTTTTATCTTGTTGCTATAACTAGCATTTCTAGTATAATATTGAATAGTAATGGTGATAATAGACATCCTTGCTTCATCCCTGTCTTATTGGAAAGGCTTCTAACTTATCCCCCTTTCACATAATGCTTGCTCTTAGGTTTTATATACCAGTTATGTGCTAGTTATCATTTTAAGAAAAGCTTCATGTATTCCTATGCTTTCTAGTTTTTTTTTTTTTTTTTAAAGGCAATTGGGGTTAAGTGACTTGCCCAGGGTCACACAGCTAGTAAGTGACAAGTGTTTGGTCTGAGGCCCGACTTGAACTAAAGTCCTCCTGACTTTAGGGCCGGTGCTCTTATCCACTGTGACACCCAGCTGCCCCTGCTTTCTAGTTTTTAATAAGATTGGGTATTGTATTTTGTCAAAAGCTTTTCTGTATCTGTTGAAATAATTATATGATTTTTGTTGGTTTTGTTATTGATAGGGTCATTTATGCTAATAGTTTATCTAAAATTGAACTACCCCTGAATTCAACCCAAGGCCTGGTCATAGTGATATTCTTTGTGATATAGTGTTGTAATCTCCTTGCTAATATTTTTTTAAATTTTTTGCATCAATATTCATTAGGGAAATTGGTCTGTGATTTTCTTTCTGTCTTGACTGTCTCTGGATTAGGTATCAAAGCCATATTTGTGTCATAGAAGGGATTTGGTAGTACTCCTTTATCTATTTTTTCCAGTTTCTTAGTTTTGAAATTAATTATTCTTTTAATGCTTGATAGAATTTGCTTGTAAATTCATCTGGTCCTGTGGTTTTTTTTTTTTCCTTAGCTCATTTATGGCTTATTCAATTTCTTTTCCTAAGATAGTGTTATTTAAGTATTCTATTTCTTCTCCTCTTAATGTAGCAATTTATATTTTTCTGAGTATTTATCCATTTCATTTAGTTGTCAATTTTATTGGCGTATACTTAGGAAAAATAACTGCTAATAATCGATTTTGTTTCATCTTCATTGTTTGTACATCCACCCTTTTTATTTTTGATACTGATAATTTTGTTTTCTTTCGTTTTTAAAAAAATAAATTAACCAGTGGTTTATCTATTTTTTTCCCCATAAAACTAGCTGTGAGTTCCATGGTTGTTTTTTTTTTTAAGTTTTCAGTTTTAGTAATCTCTCGTTTGATGTTCAGGATGTCTATTTTGGTGTTTAATTGGGGGTTTTTAATTTGTTACTTTTCTAGTTTTTTTAGTTCTATGCCCTTTCCTAAGAATTGATTCACACAGCGCCCCTCATAGCTCAGAGTTTCATCACTACCACCTTCTAATCGGTTTGCCCATCTCGGGTCTCCACTCCAATCCATCCTCTGTACAACTGCCAAAACAAAATTTATTTTTTATTTTTTACAAATTTGGGTTTTTTTTAAGTTTATTATTCGAAACTTGACAAGCGTAAACATTTCCATATATAAGAACAGAAAAAAGGATTTTATATGAAATTGTTGTGTACAGCTTTTTAAAAGTATTTAATAAATTCATATTAGAAAATAGAATCAATAGACTCTTTACTGGTAATTAACACTGGCAGTTTCTTTATTTTCTTTAATACTGGTAATTTAAAAAAACTATGGCTGGTTGAGCAAGAGTGTCCCCTCCCCAGCCCCCCCCCCTTGGTTCTTTGGTATATGTAAGTAAGTTATCAGGGTCATCCCCAGCCCTTCTAGAATATCTGCCCCCCAATATGCTGTTAACTTTCTTGATGACATGGTATTCATGCACAGGTGTTGTACCATGTGTGGCTAACAAGAAGATTCCCCTGACTATACTTTCTGTTCCTTCTTATCTCTTTAGGGAATTTTGGTAGATTTTTCAGCTGTTAGCTAGTCAGTCTGAAATCTGGCTTTTGCAGTGTGCATTGTTAAGGGCAAATGCTACTCACAATTCAGAGTGTGTCAATCAAAGGACAAGTATATTATAATAATAACAATAGTACTAATAATAGCTAGCATTTATTGAGCATTTACTATGTGCTGGGTGCTGTGCTAGGTGCTTTACAATTGTCTCATTTTTACAACAACCCCGAGAAGTAGGTGCTATTATTATTCTCATTTTACAGAGGAGGAAACTGAGGCAAACAGGTTGAATGACTTGTTCAGGGTCACATAGCTTAGTAAGAGTCTAAGACCAGATTTGACCTCAAGTCTTCCTGCCTCCAGGCCCTGTCTGAGCTTGCCCCTATAATGCACCTAGCTGTTGCCAAATTAAGTACCTACTTTGTGCCAGACACTTATCTAGGCACTGGTGATACAAAGACCTAAATGAAAGAATCCCTGTCCTCAAGCATCTTACATTACACTCTGGGAGGAGGAACCCTGCCGCCTGGGTCCAACACAGAATCATACTATCCATTCTAAGGATGCATTCTATACCACTACCCAGCAAAATCCCTGTGTTTGTAACTTATTTCCTGGCATATTCCTCATAGTGACAGTTACATATAGACATGTGCCCATAAAAGTACATACAAAATGAGAGGAGGAGCTATTCCTTTGGTTTATTTTTGGAGAAATTTAGTCCTATCGTTTTTAGGCCACACAGGAAGTTTTTAGGGTCAAGTGCAGTGCTAGGAGTAACTTAGTTGACATTTTGATTGGTGATTTTGCTCCTTTTGTAATCTTGAGCTATCCTCTTAGTTGGGATGTAAGAGACTGTAAAGTGAGGGAGTACGTGATGTGGTTTTCCTACTCACTTTACTTCGCTAGTGTCCTGTCATGGAGAGAGCCCTTTTCTGGTGTTCCTCCTACCTCTGTGGTGGCTCTTTCCCTATAGTCTGTACGATTTGATCATCTCTGGCTGTAAAACGTGGGTGTGTTTCCTGGAAGGCTTTATTGTGGGCCCTCCTGTCTCAGGATCACAGACTTGCAAAGTTGGAAGAGACCTCAGAGGCTTTCTAGTCCAACTTGTGCCTGACCAAGAATCCTCTCTTCACTACACCTAAAAAGGAGTTCTCTGGCCTTCACTGAGGACCTAAAATGAGGAGGTCCCAAGGTAGCTCGTGTTATTTCCTGTCTGTCAAAGGTAGGAAGCTTCTTTCATCCTTGTTCCTCTTGATTCATGGTTAGTCATTGTATTTATCAGAGTACTTGTCTTTCAGAGTTGTTGTTTTTTAATGGTGTTGTAGTCATATACATTTTTCTTTTGGTTCTCTTTACTTCAACCTATATAATTTTATGCAAGTCTTCTTAGATTTCTCAGAAATGGTCCCTTTTATTTCTTATGGCACAGTAATATTCTATTACATTCATATAACAAAATTTAAGTGATTCTTCCGGTTTATAGACACCCCCTTAGTTTCCAATTATTTGCTGCAACAAAAAGTGCTGCTGTGAATATTTTTGTGTATATGGATTCTTCTTCTCTTTCTTTTGGAGTCATGAAGCCTTTCCTGATTCCCTCAATGGGCAGCAAAATCTTTCTCCTGACTTTGTCTGGACCCCTTCCTTGCCTCTATCACAATCTACTTTGTATGCTACTTATCTGTGTAGACATCATATTCCCTCAGTAGACAGTAAGTTCTTTGAGGGCAGGAACCTGTATCCCTTTTCATTGTTATGTTGTTAGTGCCTGGCATGTATGGATAGGCAGGGTATGTTTTCAAGTTTCTCCATACTCCTACCACACCCATTTTTCTTAAGCACAGATTTGACCACAGCACTCTTTATTACCTTCCTTGTGCCTCTGGGATCATATAAATGCCTCTGTTCAGCTTTTCAGGCCCTTCACAACTTGATGCCGGCCTCTCTGTTTCATGGGACACGACTCTGATCCGTCCCAAATGGCTCTCTCCCTCTTCTTCATGCTTTGTGCTAAACACTTCCTTCTTGGAGAATCCCACTCTGCCTTCAGGATGCAGCCAAGGCACCACCTTCTCCTTGATATCCTTCCTGATTCCACCCAACTGCTAATGCCCACCCTCGTAGTTAATCTCTTGGCATTTATTTGATTTATTCACCTTTTATCTATTCTGTAGGTACTTATGGATGTCTTTGTTGTCTTCTCCATTAGACTTGCCAACAGGAGTTGTTTTATTCACTGTATCTCTATTCCCAGGGCTTGGCACACAGCTTGGCACATACATCAGAGGGATTTAATGCTTATTGATCATGTGAGTGTAAGGAACTCTCAGGGAAGGAAACTCATTCTCCTAGTATAGAGCGACATTTTGGGGCAACTTCAAGTCCTGGAGGGTTTCCTGGGGCACCTAGAGGATCCATGCTTCGTGTTATGTGCTAGAAGCAGGATTTGAACCCAGGGCTTCCTGGGTTGAAGACAGCCCCATCCCCTCCAGTAGGCTGCCTTTTGCCTGGGATATAGTGGTTAATATAATTTTTCACTTTGTATTTTAAAAGGCTATGTCCCATATAGATGAAATACCAGTAGCAGGATTTGAGGTCCTGGTATAGCAGAAAGTTTCCTTTTGATTTTGTTTTTCTTCTTTTTCCCCTAATTTTTTTTGGGGTAAAAAGCAGTCATAGTGCTGTCAAACAAAAAAAGAAGAAAGATGGGCATTGATGCAGCATTTAAAAATGGATAGAAGAGAACAGAGGGAAGACCAGAAAAAAACAGAGACAAGCAGAACACCTTTAAAAGTTACATGTGAAATTTATGCTATGATGAAAAGGTAAAGCCTGCTATCCGCAGCCTACTTTATATATGGAGTGCTCTTTTGGTGTTTAAATTCAGAATAAAAATACAAATTTTAAAAAGCTTCTTTGTTTGGTAAAGTATGAAGTTTGTGATTATTTATTTTTTGTTGCTGGGGCCAAAACCCATTATTGGGACCTATACCTTATAGCAAGAGGAAAAGTGAATTGACTTAGAATAAGTTGAGGTGGGGTATCTTATTTTAGGATAAAAACATTCAAAACACCAATATGGAAGAAATTTCCCTACTTCCTCTTCCCTCCATTTTCATCCCTCATTTAAGCAGAATTGAATTTGTAGTGGGAAGTTTCTCCAGCCATGGAACAATCTTTTAATGCAATTTTTGTTTCTCCAGATTTCCATGAGGATAACTTCCAAGGACCTGGATGGCCTCGTTTTAGCTGCTTCCAAACCTGGAGCCAGTGCTTGCTCCACCCTCCTCTGTGCCTGGGGTGGTAGTGGTGCCTGAGAGCCATGAAGGTTGTCCCCGAGAAGAATGCTGTCCGGATACTCTGGGGTCGAGAAAGGGGCACACGGGCCTTAGGGGCTCAGCGGCTTCTGCAGGAGCTGGTGGAGGATAAAACTCGGTGGATGAAATGGGAAGGAAAGGCAAGAAACCTTTTGTCCTGGTAACTGGGGATGAAGGGTTCGTAGAGAGAGCCCAGCACTGGTCAGGCAAGGGTAGAGACAGACAGAGCTCGACTTGTCAGAGGAAAAAGGAGGAAGGAGGCAGCCCTCATTGGGAGTCACTTTCCAGTGGGGATGAGAATTTAGGGCCTAGTTCTTTCAGTCTCTGTCTGGAGCCTTGTTTCCTAATGGTTTGAGCCTAGACTTGTGTGTGCAGATGTGGCTTTTGAAATAGGGTTGTTAATGATTGTTCTTGGATGGCTCCAGGGAAGTCTTATCACTGTCTTCTCTTGTTTTTTTCCTCCAGAAAGTTGAGCTTCCTGACAGTCCACGATCCACCTTCTTACTGGCCTTCAGCCCAGACAGGTACTGTGCTCCCATCTGTAGCCTTACCTTTACTGTCCTTGGTGGTGGCACCATTTGGTTAGCGCAGCCTCACCTGAATCCTGCCTCCCTGTCCTGCCCTTTCTGAGTGGTAACACACAGACCAGTCGCTCAAGGCCCTTGGAAGCACTGCATGGATCAGTCCCTTTGCCCTTTGAAGGAAAGACGAGTTAGCAAAGGGGTCTGTGAAATGTCTTAGTCATGGTTCGAGGGGGGCCAGTGATGGAGAGGTAGCTTCATGGTTCTGAATGAGTTAAAAAAGACTGTTAACTCCAAAGGTGATACTGGGGATGAGGGAGACCAGCCAAAAAGCATTTCAAAATTCATCCCCATTCAACAAGCATTTAGTAAGCACCTACAGTATACCAGACCTTGTGCCAGGCCCTGGGGATACAGAGACAGAAATGAGATGATCACAGCCCCCAAGAGGGATGTGTTCCCCTGGGGTGCTAGAACATGCTCACAGAGGAGTAAAGTCAAAACCTAGACAGTAAAGGCAGATTGTCTGAGAGTGAAGAGAGCATTGAACCATGGTTGGGCGGTGGGGGTGGGTGTTGGAAATGGCATCTGAGCTGACAAGTGAAGGAGAAAGTCTATTCCAGGTATGGGGTCTGGCCTTGTAAGGTTTCTAACCCAGTACTTGGCACATAGTAGGTGCTCTGTAAATGTAAGTTATTCTTGGTAAGGAGACAGAAGATGGAATGGGATATGTGGGGACACCAAGTAGGTCATCATATCTGGAGCAGTGATCACAAGGTTTCTCCTGTTCAGGCCTTTATTAGCATGTGCCACTCAGTGTGCTGGTCATGACTGGGGAGCCCAAAAAAAGGCCAAAAGCAGTTCCCCCTCCCCAGAAGCTCCCAGTCTAATGAGGGAGACAGCATGCAAACAGCTATGTACAAACAAGATATAGACAGGATAAATTGAAGGTAATCACAGGGGGAAGGCAGTAAAATTAAGGGGGACTGGGAAGGGCTTCTTGTCTTTAGCTGGAACTGGAAATAAGTCAGGGGAGCTAGGAAGCCAAGAGAAGGTGAGAGAGTTCAAGCTTTTGGAGTTGTGACACACCACAAATAGAGTGTCACATTTGAGAAATAGCCAGGAGGCCGGTTGTCATTGGATTGCAAAGGGCGTGGAGGGACGTGAAGTGTAAGAAGACTGGACAGGTAGGTAGGCGCCAGGTTAGGGAGGGCTTTAAAGACCAAGCAGGCTTTTATATTTTTATCTTGGAGGTAATAGGAACCTACTGGAGTTCACTAAGTAGGAGGGTGACATGGTCAGACCTGTGCTTTAGAAAGGTCTTGTGATAGCTGAGGCCATGATAGAGTGTCCAGGGAACTGATGAGAAAGTGAGGTACCTATAGCCAAAAACTTACCCCGTTGCACGGCATTCTTCATCCCATGCAGGATGGGTGCTGATCCATGTTGGTTAGCCAGAACCAAAGAAGTTCTGCACTGTTTCTTCCCCTGCCTAGCTCCTCATTCCTTCTCTCTTGTAGGACGCTTATGGCCTCCACCCACGTGAACCACAACATCTACATTACGGAGGTGAAGACTGGCAAGTGTGTTCATTCTCTGGTTGGGCATCGACGTACACCGTGGTGTGTGACTTTTCACCCCACCATCCCAGGCCTCATTGCTTCTGGCTGCCTTGATGGGGAGGTTAGGATTTGGGATTTACATGTGAGTACTTCCTTTGGCTGCTCTGACCTGGGCTAAACTGATTGCTAGATACCTCCTGCCGTTGGTTTGAGGGGCAGAAGTAAACCCCTTTATGTCCAGGCTCTAGGTCATCTTTTTAGAACACCATTTTTTTTTTTTAGTGAGGCAATTGGGGTTAAGTGACTTGCCCAGAGTCACACAGCTAAGTGAGTATTATGTGTCTGAGGCCAGATTTGAACTCAGGTCCTCCTGACTCCAGGGCCGGTGTTCTGTATACTGCACCACCTAGCTTCCCCCTTGTAGATCATTTTTTTTTTTAAATTGACAAATTATTTTTCAACATAGCAGCGGACGTAGACAAGCCGAAATGAAAATGCCTCTGAAGTTCGGCCAGACAACCAGGACGTGAGAGCTGGAGGCACATGCCATTGCACCCTTCTGTAATGGAACCTTCCTTGAAAGGGAAGAGACCGTATGCTGGAACTTGACCCTGGCAGGATCGCACTGCCCACGGTGTTTAATCTCAGTTTTGTGGCTGTATGACTTTGTCTCCCTTTTATGGCGGCAGTCAGGGTTTTGTTGTCATTGTGGGTTTGCTTTCTGTACTCTGCATTGCTTCACGGAAGTCTTCAGATTCTGCCCATTGGTCATTCCCTGATTGTGGGGTGAAGGTTTTGTTTTCAGGCTTTGGCTTTTGCAGATGGTGCTGCTCTGAATATTACCTTTTCTTCCCTGTAATGATCTCTTCTGACTGTAAATCTAGTAGCAAGATTGCTGGCATAACTTCCATATATAACTTCATATTGCTTTTTGAGAGTGAGAGCAGTCCCTGGGCTCAGCAGCAGTAAAGGGTCTCGTTGGTTTTTCTGTGACTTCACCAGTGTTGAATTTTCTCATCTTTCACCCTGTTTAGTCTTTTTTTTTTGGTGAGGCAGTTGGGGTTAAGTGATTTGCCCAGAGTCACACAGCTAGTAAGTGTTATGTGTCTGAGGCTGGATTTGAACTCAGGCCCTCCTGATTCCAAGGCCAGAGCTCTTTCCACTGTGCCACCTAGCTGCCCCCAGCCTGTTTAGTCTTTGCTCATGCCTCAGGACTCTACCTGATGAACAGGAATGGCTTGTTGAATAGATGATAGGCCCCCCTTTTCTTCCCTCCAGCCTCGGAGGAGCAGCCAGGCAGCCTGGCTCCCAAGCCTTGTCTCTGTCAGCTGCCCTTTGTGTGGTTCCCAGACAGCACCAGGGTCTCCTCTAGGATTCTCTGGGGCACACCGGGCTTTGTCTGAATGTCCTTAGGCCTGGTTTGTAGGGAGGATTGTGCTTTAGCCAGTATGAAGATGTGTGGCCCACGTTCTGTCAGTCTGTGGCGTGAGAGGCTTTACATTGTAATTGTGAAAATTACTCATTGTAAAAGACGTGAGTGATTGAAAAGGACTAACCATTGAAGGAGTGTTGTATGGTCAGGGTTGGTTGCTGCTGCTGGTCCATTTCATGGGGTCCTATTTTATTTGTTTTTTGTTTTTTTGCCTTTTTGGTGAGGCAGTTGGGATTAAATGACTTGCCCAGGGTCACACAGCTAGTAAGTGTCATGTGTCTGAGCTCAGATTTGAATTCAGGTCCTCCTGACTCCAAGGCTGGAGCTCTATCCACTGTACCACCTAGCTGCCCCTATGGGGTCCTATTTTAAAAAGGCCCAGTGGACAGTAAATTATGTTAAATAGGTGTTTATAGTTAATTATGTTAAATTGGTTAAATAGGTGTTTATTTTAAATAGGTGAAATAGGTGTTTCCCTGTCTGTATGAGCTTATTGTCTAACCTGATAGTGATTTGGGAATGTTTATCCGTAGGGTGGCAGTGAAAGCTGGTTCACAGACAGCAACAATGCCATCGCCTCCCTGGCTTTCCATCCGACTGCTCAGCTCCTACTGATCGCCACGGCCCATGAGATCCATTTCTGGGACTGGAGCCGGCGGGAGCCTTTCGCGGTGGTGAAGACAGCCAGCGAGATGGAAAGGGTCCGGTGAGTAGCTTGTTCCATTAGCGGACAGTCCATGTGGCACAGGCCTGGAGTGGAGGGGGAGATCTTGTGTTACCACTTCTTCTATGTTCTTGTTTGGTATGGTTCTAGTAGCTGCTCCTACTGCCAAAGAAGTGAGGTTCTAAGGGTGTACATCCATGCAGCATCACTGTGAGGATAGTGTTTGTGTCCTGTGGGCCTTCCAGCAGTGCCTTATCGGGTACAGTTGGACCCTTGGCATAGTTATCAGATGTACCAGCTGAGTAGGCTTAAGGGCAGAATCAGTCTGTCAGGAAACATAAAATATGTTTTTGTGTTTCATGGGGTGAGGAATTCCTTTTTTTTTTTTTTTCTGTCTGTGCTTACATCAAATCTTTGCAAGACAGGAATTTTGGAGGAGTCAAGCATATAACAAAAGCTGCCAAATGGGATGTATCTTCTTGCCCCAAACTTAAGACATGGTTCTAACTTGAACCTGGAGTAAAAGTAGAGAAATTTTGTCTTCTAGTGTTTCAGTTGGACATAGACTCACTTTCTAGTCTAAATCATTAGGACTTGTTGCTGGGGCTATTAAAACGCAGTCATGACTCACGCTTCCAGCAGGTAGAGCTGTAGGGTGGACTGATCCCCAAGGATGGGTATAGGACAGTTCTGCTGCCTTACAGCCAGGCTGGGCCCTCCTGTGGGTAAGCACACTGTGCAGGAGAGCCAGCTGCTGGGGCTCCCAGGGATGAGGGTATCTGGTGGTGCTTCCAAAAGCTGCTGCTTCTTCAGAAATATGGGAACCCTGTTTATGAGGCAGGTGGGAAGGGGTAGCAAGAAGAACTGAATCTTCTAGCTAAATAAATGCCTAGGCATGCAATCTCGGAGTTTTTCAGTAGTGTTGATATAGAGTATAATACAGTATTTCCCAAGTTTTGAGTTAATACGTACTCTTTCTCTCTCTCTCTCCCTCTCCCTCTCCCCCTCTCCTCTCTTCTCCTCTCTTTTATTCCTCTTCTTTTCTTTTCCTTCTTCCTCCTCCTCTTCTTTTTTTTCCTCTCTCTTTGTCTCTCATCTTTTTCTCCGTCACTCTCATTTTAGGTTGGTGAGATTTGACCCCCTTGGACACTACTTACTCACAGCAATTGTTAACCCCTCCAATCAACAGGTAATTGAATTAATGATTTCCCCAGAGCTCCTAAGCCCCCCTAAACTTTGGGTTATCCTAGGTCACTTAGGCCTGCTTTTTCCCCTCTAATGAATACGTCTTTGCTTTCAGACAAGTTCCAGAATTAGTTACAGGTGGTATGTCCAAAGTTAGAGCCACAGTCGTCCCAAGAGACTCAGGCCTGGCTTTCCTTTGGAATGACAGCCTCCCCTTCTGTCACCACAAACAAGGTTTTGATGGCTCCTTTCCTTGCTGTGATTTTGGCTGGCTGGCATTTTTCTCTTGCCCGCTGGCCTCCTTGTCATGGAGGAGGTAGCTTGTACGTGGAGATTGGTTTTCCTGCTTTATTCACTTAGGCTTAGTTCTACCCTGAAGGAGTGTTGTTTAATTCTGTATCCAAATCCATGTTTTAGAGGCCCAGACCAGGTAGTTTTGAGAAGCCTGTGCTCCAGGATTAAGGGGCTGTGCTTTGTTGTGGAGGGTTTTTCCTCCTTGGGGTAATGCGGTTTAGCCGCTAGTGTTTCTTGGTTTGCCTGGAAATGCTAAGTGCTGTCCCTTGCCCTTGTCTCCCTGCTTTTCCCCAACGTGGTCTGTTCCAGAGTGATGATGAGCCAGAGATCCCTGTGGATGGCACGGAGCTGTCTCATTTCCGCCAGCGTGCTCTCCTGCAGTCCCAGCCTGTCCGCCGGACGCCTCTTCTGCACAACTTCTTGCACATGCTGTCCTCCCGTTCCTCTGGCATCCAGGTGGGAGAGCACAGCACAGTACAAGATTCTGCCACCCCCTCACCCCCGCCTCCTCCACCGCCTCCCCCTCCACCCAGCACGGAGAGCACCAGGACGTCTGCTTACACCAGGCTCCGAGAGCGGGTCAGCTGCCCCCCAGTCGAGTGCTGCCAGCCCCTGGGGATGCTGTGCCTTTGCAGTCGCTGCTCTGGTGCTCGAATTCCTTCTTCCCTCTTCCCACACCAGGACAGTGCCCCCTCTACTTCTGCTGGGGCTGCTACTGCTTCCTTTTCTTCTGTGCAGACCGAGCCCTACCATGCCCCGGAGCAGGCTTCGTCAGCGCAGCAGGACCAGGGCCTCCTGAACCGCCCATCTGCCTTCAGCACAGTGCAGAGTGGCACTGCGGGTAACACACTCCGGAACCTCAGCCTGGGGCCCACCCGGCGCTCTCTGGGTGGCCCTCTCTCCAGCCACCCTTCCAGGTATCACCAGGCCGGGAGGGAAATAGCCTCTGGGCTCGGAGGTTCTGACTGGACCCGAACGGTGCTAAGTATGGACTCTCGCTCTGAGGCGGATACTCTGCCCCCACCAAGGACCAGCGCCTCTTCAGTGAGCTTACTGTCTGTGCTGAGGCAGCAGGAAGGCAGCTCCCAGGCATCGGTGTACACCTCCGCCACTGAGGGGAGGGGCTTCTCAGTATCAGGGCTGGCCACTGAGGCAGACACGGGCAGTAGCTCGGGCCAGAGTAATAACTCAGGCAGCATCCGAAACGAGCTGCAGTGTGACCTGAGACGCTTCTTCTTGGAGTATGACGGGCTCCAGGAGCTTGACCCAGGCCTGGGGGGAGACCCTACTCCAACCCAGCAGGCCCAGGAGATGCTCAACAATAATATTGAGCCAGAGAGGCCAGGTCCTTCCCACCAGCCCACCCCACACAGCAGCGAGAACAATTCTAACCTCTCGCGGGGCCACCTGAACCGCTGCCGTGCCTGTCATAACCTCCTGACCTTCAACAATGACACCCTGCGCTGGGAAAGAACCACCCCTAACTACTCAACTGCTGAGAGTAGTTCCTCCTGGCAGGTCCCTAGCGCCTTGGAGGGCCTGCCAGCAGGGGGCAGCCAGCTGCCCCCTGCTGATGGCACTGAGGGAGGGCGAGTCCCCAGCTCCAGCAGGCTGGAGTTGAGCACTTCCACCAGTGCACAGGACGAGAGGACTGTGGGAGTGGCCTTCAACCAGGAGACAGGCCACTGGGAACGAGTTTACAGCCAGGCGGCTGCCAGCAGACCTGGGAATGTATCACAGGAGGCCTTAAACCAGGAAATGCCTGAGGAAAGTTCTGAGGAAGATTCACTCAGGAGGTAAGAGAGCTGTGACCCTGCCTTCCATCCCTGACCCCCTCCCAGGGCTGCTGTAGACACTGCTTCTTGGGCTCTAGGACTGTCCGTCTCCTGGGCCTCGGCTTTGTGTAGGATGTAGAGCTAAAAGGGACCTGAGAAACCAAGTCCAGCCCGAGATGAGTTCAGAGACTTCCCCAAGGTGATGCAAGCTAGTTAGTCACAGATCCTCAGTTGGCTCCGGTGCCCTGGCCATTATACTAGGCCTCTGCATTGCCTTTTTAGAAATCCTTGCTTTCCTACCAGAGGTCAGATGGACCTTAGTGGTTTGACTCACTTTCCCCTGAGGAACCTGTATACCTTCTGACCCTGTCTTAGCCTAGATCTGATGTTCTCTTGGGCATGTCAGAATAATAATTTCTAAGGCTACAGGAAGCATCCCTGCTATGGCTGAAGGACTCTGTCTGACACAGGAGGGATTTCCAGAGTCCTGGCCTGTGTTGAAAGGAAGGAGACCACAGCTTCTAATGGAGAGAAACAAGACCCTCTTGAAGGAGGGCTCCTGTTTCAGTTGTTCAGGGATGGTGCTGATCTTTCACCACTCTTTCTACTGTGCGTTGGGCACTTGATGGTCTCTTGTAGATAGAGAAGAGAACTCGGGTTTCTGGGGAGAAGCATTGTCCTTGTTCACTGACTTATACTTAGTACCTCATGACGATGCTGACGTGGCTGTTCTCTCCTTCCTGGGCTCATCATCAGAGTGGGAGCGTCATCTTGTCCAGGCCTCTCCAAGGCTCACAGGTTTAGTACGTGGTGGAGTCTGGGATTTCAACCCCTTTCCCTTGACTTGGGTCCATTCTGCTTTCCACAGTGTCTTGCTTTTCCTTCTCAAAACCAGGAGTCCAGAATTTCTCCAACCTCAAACTTTTGGCTTTTGGCCTTATTCTGGGTTGGAGGTAGATTTGGGGTGTGTGGGTACCTGTAGTGGGCAGCAGAATTATTCATACAAGGGAGGGACTCTCTCACAGCTCAGAATTTCCATCCCAGACAACAGCACAATGCGAATAAAGGTAGGTGTAGTTTATTATTCCCACACATGCATACTCTGTATCTTCATTTATTAAGCATTTCTCTCTATATTTCTGTAAAGGTCAAATCCAGGATAATTGCCAGTCTCTTAGACGATGTCTGTTGGGTCCAGATAGTGCCTCACTGCATTGTTTGTTCTGCTGAAGTATGTGAAATTTACCTGTGACAGATGTCTGTCAGGAGCTGGGGGGCGGGGACCCCCAGGGTCAGTTTGGTGGTGATGCACAGAGTAATTGATGTGTCCTACTATCTGAAGGCTGCTTCAGTCAGCCAGCAAGTGTGGAGGGCCTCCCATGCTCCCATCTGCATAGGGGATAAAGAGGTAGCCTGACAACATAGTGTCTCTGCCTGTCCTCAGGGAGCTTCTCGTCTTGTTGGGGCATGAGATTTACAACTCGAAACAGTTATCACAGAACATTGGAAAGTGTTAAACTGTGTGCTGCAATAGAGTTTTGGAGAAAGATCATTGCAGGGTTGGGTCATCAGGGAGAGCTTCCTGGAAGAGGTGGTAGTTGAAGGAAGCCCTGATAAATAAACAAGATAAGGGTGATGGCAGGAGAGGGGAGTGATCCATTCTGGCCGAACAGCCTAAACAAAGTAAAAAATGAGCAAACTATATGGAGGAGTTAGCGATTAGCCTGAGTGGGGCCCAGGATTCATGTAGAGGAGGAGGGAGACTGCACTGACCAAGGTAAGGAGAAGTGAAGTCATTCTGAACAGCCATCTTGCCCACAGAGGTGGGTTGGATCAGAACCTTGGCCTGAGCCCTGGAATTTGACAGTTGGAGCTACAGCTGCCCTAATTCCTTTGGCTCATTCTGGCCCCAACCCTGAGGCAGCCAGCACAGGACACAGGTCTGAACGAGGCAAATGCCCTAGTCAGTTCATGTTGACTTTTGGGAATGCCGGGGTTTGTCACCAGCACCCCTGGAAGGTGCTTCTGGGTCTGATTCTGCTTTGGGATCTGAGACCCCAGAACAGTCTCTCCCCTTGCTTACTTTGGCAGTAACTCAATGAACACTTGGGTTATTTTTCCTTTAGAAATAGCATTTTTACAAATTTGTATGAAACTTTTTGTATGAAACTCTGATCTCTGCCATAATGCAGCCCTCTTTTAAAGCAAACCTATTGAAAATCCAACAACTGTTTTGACTTTGTGCTGGAATGTGCTGAGGCTAACTCAGGTGAGGTTTTATTGAACAATTTCCAACAAATATACATATACTCTTCAAGCAAGGGTGTATTCTTGTACCCGTGCTTTGGGTGTGTGTTGGGAGAAGGAGGATCACATGTGTTTCTGGGTGAAGGGAAGACAGCCACTTTTTACTGTGGACTGGGAGGTTGTGAGCCCTGTGTCATCTGCTGGCCTGGAATACTCCCCCTCCCATGTCCAGGGTACGCACACCTGGGCACCGGGCCACTCGGAGGTACTCGAGTACCGCTGCTAGGCTGTTGCTGTGTGTGAGCTGCCCGCTGCAGGCAGTGACTGTTACTGATGGTCATCCTAGGAAATAGACCTGAAAGGTCCTCTGGTGGAGCCTCCCCACTGTGAACTGGGAGTGGAGCGAGTGACACGGATTGTGCTTGCTCTGGTTGTTGGGGGAAGGCTGGGAGCATTCTCGTCTTTGGCACTGCCCAGCTAATTAGTGTTGTTGGCAAATGCATGGGAGGGGGTGTCTCTGCAGCGCTCTGACTGGGCAGCAGAAGCTAATTTTGCATCCGAAGCTCCTCTTCTTTTGTTCATGGGCAGCCTGTGTAGTATGACTCCTCAGTTCCCCCTTCAGCTTTACAGCTTAGTTCCTGAGCCGTGACGGATTTGGTGCTTCCTTTTTCCAAGGCTAAGGCTTTAAAGACAGTTTTCAACACCTGATAGCACCTGACATTATGACTCCCTCCAGTAGGTGTCACTCTAACCTCTAAAACTAATTACATTGCAATAACAGGCACTTCTTGCTTTAAATTTGCATTACTCACATTCAACTTTACATAAAGAATTCTGAAAGAAATCCACATTCTAAAAAACACCTATGTTAACTTTGCTGTACGGGACTGTACTGTCTCTCTGCTTCTGCACTTTGGCTTGGCGCTCTGTGGCCTCCCTTCCGCCAAAAACAAAATAAAGCAAAACAAAAAACTCTAAAAGAAAAAACCTTCCAAGCGAAAACAGAAGAATGGATACATGAAGAGACTGCCACTGCCACCACTGGATGGGGGCTTGACAGGAGACCTCAGGCACTGAGACATCTTTTCCCTGCTTGGTCCATCTGCCTGTGTGTCTGTCCTCGGCCCTGGCGTGTTGCCTGTCCTTTCCTGTCTGTGTCCATGTCTGGCCTCCACGTGTCAGCAGACCTTCCCACCCCCCACCCCCCAGCACGTTCTTCCTCTTGGTTCTAGCCAGGCCCCCATGTGTTCCTCCCCCTGCTCTTCCTTCTCTGTCCCTGGCCCCCATGTGTCCTTGAACCCTGTGCCAGCATCCTCTCTCCCTTTCTCCCTCCCCACATCTGAGGGCAAATTCACATTACATAAAAATCTTTTTATATAGAGGTCTTTGGAACTGTCTACTTACATAAAGTGAGAACTATCTGCAGTTACACAAAATATTCACAGTTCTAAGTTCACAGGCCCCCTGAAATTTATCCCCAGACCCCTTAACCTTAAATTAAGAACCATTGCTCTCAAAGTTTTAAATTAGGGAAAAGAGAAAATGATTAGAATCATTCATCATTTAGTAATTTCATATGCCATACTTCACTTCTTCAGTACTTAAGGATCACAGTTGATTGGACATCCCTTCCTTTGTCTTGCCCCCTAACTGCAGGTCTTCCCCAGGGAGCTCTCTGAGCCCCCCTACTCTTCTCTCTCTTTGTTGTCTTGGTGACCTCATTAATTCCTGTGGTTTTAATTCTCTCTGAGCCGATTGCTGCCTCCCAGATCTCTATATCCATCCCCGTCTCTCCCCTGAACTTCATATCATCACTTGCCTATTGGACATTACAAACTGGATGTTCTGGAAACATCTCAAACTAGACATTGTCTGAAATAGCACACCTTGTCTTTTCCGTGGAACTACTCCCTCTTCCACACTTCCCTGTCGCTATTGAAGGCTCCGCCATCCATCCAGCCCTGTAGGTTTGTAATTTTTGCCTTTTTTTCCTTCCTTACTCTCCCTCACCTACAAATTCAATCATTTGCCAGATTTTGTGATTTCTGCCTTCACAACCTATTTTACAACATGGCTGCCACTGTAGTCCAGACCCTCACCATCTCTGGCCCAGATTATTCATTAACCTTCTAATTGGTGTTCTTACCTTACCTGTTCCTGCTTCAGCCCATCTTGCATACTGCTGCCAAAGTGATTTTCCTTAAGCATAGATGTGATCATGTCACTCTCTTTCTCCATCAACTCTAGTGCTTCCCAGTTGCCTCTAGGATAAAATGTTAATTTCTCTGCCCTCACCTCTGACCCTCATAGAGTCTCTTTCTTCCTTTAAGATGAAGCTCAGGCACTGCCTCTGACATGAAATCTTTCTAGATCCCCTCCCTTTTAAGCTACCTTGCATTTAACTAGTTTGTATTTATTTTTATTCTTTTTCTTTGTGTGTGTGTGTGTGTGTGAGAGAGAGAGAGAGAGATGGAGAGAGAGAGATGGAGAGAGAGAGAGAGATTGTCTTCCTTTTTAGACTAAACTCTTAGAGGCAGTCAGCTGTAATGTAATATAATGGCTAGATTATTGGAGGTGGAGTCAGGAAGACCCAAGTTCAAATTGACGTGAGCTGCATGACTTTGGGCAAGTCAGTTAACCTCTCTCAGCCTCATTCCTCATCTGTTAAGTGGGAATCGTATTGTTGTGAGACTCCAATGAGATAATATTTGTAAGGTGCTTTGATAATCTTAAAGAGTTATATAAATGTAGGAATTGTAATTAAGTGGAGTTGTTTCATTCATTGTATTTGTACTTCCAGTGCCTAGCACGTTGCCTGGTATGAAATAGATACTTAATAATACTCGTTAATTGATATATTCTAAGACATTAGACCTCCCTAGGGTTCATAATTCCCTTGGTTCATGACCAACTCCCTTGCTTCATACTTCTCTCTGAGCAGAATTGGAACCAACAGTATCTTGCTTGGGGATTAAGAGAATTTCCTTGCTACCAGCAATCCACTCAGTGAAATCCCTAGGAAAGTTGTTGGTTCTAAGGGTGTTCATTGTTAAAATTGCAGGTACCCCAGAGATATAAGGTTTGAGAACCATTTCTTGTCCCCCTGTTCTCTATCCCAGTGTGAGGTTCACTGGGGCCTGGGCACTTACATGAAGACTACCTATGAGTAGGAGGTCTCATATTTCCCTGGGAGCTCTTTTTTAATCTTATACTGAGGAAGGCTAGGGGGGAAGATGGTGACAGGTGAAAGAATTCTTGGGAAAAATTAATGACCTGGAAAGGTTCCCATTCAGAGCTCTGAATTTCTTTCATTTTTAGTCAAGAGATTTCTTTGGAGGATGGAGTAGCCTTGAGCCTCCAGAAACTGCAGCTTTAATAGTTGTCTGAGCTTGTTGTATTCATTAGCTGGATTCTCCTGGTACCCAAAGTTAGAACAAGGTGGAGTGGAAGTAAATGGCTTTATCTAGAGGACTCAGTTACATTTTCTTATTCCTATTCATCATATCCACAAGAAAGAGACGACTGAGGAAGAAACATGCCAGTTCTCTAAGCCTGGCAGTAATGAATGGGGGGCAGTGTGTGTGACAGGAGCCCTGGACCCAGAGTCAAAAGACCTAGGTTCAAATCTGGCCTTTTACATTTTTACTAGCTCTCTGACCTGACAGCAAGTTCCTTAAATGCTCTCAGACTCAGTTTCCTCATTTGTAAAATGGGGGTGATAGTACTTGTACCTGCCTGTTACCTACTGTGTTACTGGGTTACTGTGAGGATAATGTAAGGTAACATTTATAAAGTGTTTTTGAAACCACTGTATAAATGTTAGCTATTTATTATTATTTCTGTACAGCTCATCTGTAGGGTTGAGATTTTAAAAGTATGTGTTTCTAGGACTCCTCACATCTCTGGAGAGCATTCTTCTCTAGCTCTAACATTCTATGATTAGATGAAAACTGAAACATTTTTTGTATCACATCCTTTTCTTTTTTTTCCCTTTACCATACTGTTGGGGTGCTGGTGGACATTCCTTTCCATAATGTTAACTTGTGACACCTAAACTTTGGTTCTGGGCTGATATTACCATTGCATCCGCTTTCTAAGTCGTGGTTCAGCTGTTCTAAAAACTGTAGTCGGTTCTGTGCAGCAGGTCAGCCAGCTTTCACCTCAGTTCTCTTAGGAAAGCCCAGGCCCAGCACATTCTTTGAGTCTCCTGGCATCACATATAACTTTGTGCTGCTGATATTTGGTTTGGCATTATTTAGTGCCTTTAACATTTCTGCCAGTTGGTGCTTTTGCCATCTTTCTCCTTAAAGCTTTTACCACTTTCTAAACATCTATCCTTGGCTCTAATATAGTTCTGACTAGGTTTGAGGGCTGTTTCCCACTGGTGTCATATACCCTTTTTTGGTGGTTGTGTTAGGCCAGAAATGTATTCTGCTTGTAGTATAGTGAGCTTAGAGTTTGGACAAGCAGGGGTTCCCCTTTTTCCCCCATGTTTGAGGTGTGAGCATTACTAGAAACCCTGTCAGTTCAAGAGGAACTTAGATTTCCCATCATTTCCTTCCTTGGGAAGGGTTGTATTGTGCCCACGTTTCATTTCATTCCTCCTTCCATAGAAGATGATTGCTTGTTTTAGGGAAGCTGGGACTTTTTCATCCGCTAGTTAAGGCTTTATTATCTCCTAATTTCAGCCACCAGGAGGAGTTAATGTTCTTCTCTTTTACACACCAATACCCACAGGAGGTAGTGAAGCTTCCTGGCTCCAGCATAGATTGGTGTTGGGAGCCTCAAACCTTTTCTGTTCCCCCAAGCTCTGTTATTATTAACTCATTACCTCAGGCCACTTGTTTTCTTTGGGTCTTCCGGTTAAGAAATTAGAAGAATCCTGCTAATACCTTGCTCTTCCAAGGCAGTTTTGGTTATGGTGTTGGAACTCATTTGTTGCCAGGGAAGGTAGGTGGTAGAGTAGAGTTAAAGGCCCTGGTTTTAAATCTTGACTTTGCTGTTTACTGGCTGTAAACTTTGGGCAGATCCCTTCCCCCTTGATGTTTAAACCCCGGCATCTATAAAATGAAGATTGCTGGTTGCTGGTGTGCCTTCCAGCTCAGATTCCAATGATACTATAAAGTTATTTTGAATTAGACCCTATTCCGAAGCTGGAGGCCAAGCTGATTGTAGAAAACTTTGATTCCCCAAGGGATACAGCCTGCCCCCCTCCTTCCCAGCCTCGGAGTACCCTGCCTAGTCTTGGTGAGCCCCAAGCTTAATCCTGTGGGTAGCCAGAGCATGAAGGTAAACACACACTTTGCGAGTGAAGTGCCATACAGTCAGTGTAGTGTTGTCCTGTGAATAGCAGAGAGCTTGAGACAGAGAGCAAGGGAGGAGGGAAGGAAGGGAGAGAGAGAGAGACACACACAAGCAGACAGATGGACGGACGGATGGATGGAGAGAGCGTGATGCTGAGAAAGATGAGAGAAAGTACTGACTGCTTGTACCATCTTTGTGGGGTGAAGAGATGCTTTTCTTGGGTCTCACATTTCTGAAGTGATCTGAGGTTGAGGGAGTGCTTTGCTTTATAATGCTGTAGAGTAGGGAGTTTAAGTATGACTATCTCTATAGATGAGGAAGTCATGTGACCAGGAGCTCTAGAAGGAGCCAGGTCCTCTGATTCCAAGACCTGGGCTCTTTTCCTAACATGCTGAGTATACATATATGTCTTAGACTATATGCAGCTCCAAGCTGCTGGCTGTGCTGGCTCATAGATTCCTGTTTTCTGGGGATGGTTGTAATGGGTGGAAGAAAGGGTCCTCTTGGGAGGCTGGTTTCATCACTGTTTTATCCAGTGCTTCCCAAGAGAAATACTTACAGTTTGGAGTTGGGTGCGTCTCACTGTCGGAGGTGTTGGGTTGGGAGCAGATTCCTTTTCCTGAGAGAGCGTGCCTGGCAGGCAGCCCGTCCCCCACCTCAGGCCAAATTCACACCTGTTCCATCCAAATTACCCCCATCATCCCCCTCTCTTCTCTGGAGAACGGCTTTGTGTACACACACCCTGAGAACTTGAAAAGATGTAATCGCCTCTGGCAGCTCAGGGAGCTGGATCTTTATGGGGAAGGCAGCAGGCCTGGAAGAAGAGGAGCTACGAGTTTGGTGAGTCCAGGGGGAGCAATTTCTCCTGTACTCCTTCTCACCCCTTTCATATTCCCTTCCCAACGGTGACTATTCAACCGAGTGCTCTCACTGTTCTGTTGGAGGTTTTTCCTAGACAATAACACCAGGTGTATGTAGGGGTTCTGTTTGCATAATGGATTTTGCTTATTGTGATTGTTCCCAGCCATTAGCTGTGCCAGTTGGCTTCCGCTCCTTCCCCTGGACCTGCTTGAACACATTTGCAGAGGCTGCTATAGTCAGATCCTGGATTGGAGGATGTGACTTTTCTGGGGCTTAGGGCCAAGCTGATACATTTTCTTACACATGTCTTTTAGCATGGTTCTGTGAAACTGGCCCATAGAGAGCGCGTGAGAGAGAGAGAGAGAGAGAGAGAGAGAGAGAGAGAGTGTGTGTGTGTGTGTGTGTGTGTGTGTGTGTGTGTGTGTGTGTGTGTACTGTAGGCTTTCCCAAATGTGGCACTGCTTTGCTCCTCCATGGAAGGAGCTGGTTGTGTTAGCATCCTGTACCCCACCCCCACCTAAGCATGACTCACCCCTTGGGCTCCCCTGCTGGCTTTGGGCTGGCATATTGAAGTCCCCCTCACCTACAAAGTTGCCTGACTTACTTATAATGGAAGCAGCAGCCAAATTCCTCCTGTTTCCCAAGAAAGAGAGTGGGAGTTTCTCATCCTCTTAGCTGCCTGGTTCCATCTGGGAAAGCAACATCGTACCAAGCCAGATGGCTGGACAAGAGGAGCTGGCTGACCTTCTAAGTCACCACAGCAGTCAGAGTCTAGTACTCATGGGTGAAAGCTTTTGTCACCCTTTTTATACCCAGAGAATGACTTCTGGATGTCATGCCCCAGAACATATTATCTCCGACCCATTTGAGGTCTTACTCTTTGGATGTGTAGGTGCCAGGCTTGACTGAGGTTCTTTCCTAACCTCCTTTAATGGATGCCCACTAGTCCCAGAGTATTGAGGACAGTTTGTACCTCTCGGCAACAACCGTCCTACCTCATGTGACTGGGAGCAGAGCATCTAGCCAGGGTGGAAAGGTGGGGGTGGGGGGAATCCCCAAGAATAAGCCCTGTCACTGCTTCAGGGTCACCTGCCAGGAAGGAAAATCAAGACAGAGCAAAAGCAGACAGTGATGATAACAAAAGGACTAAAGGCTGAAGGGAGTGAGCTTGTCATGATAGAGTATTACTGGTTCTTCACAGAGTGCGCCTTTCCTGTATTGTACATATGGCCAGCTGTGGGCTGGTGACTCTTACCTCTCAGCCTCATTTTCTCTTCTCTCCTTCCCTGCCTCAGCTTCCCTTCCTCTGGTCTCCTGCCTTCTGCAAGGTGCTTCAGCTTTTCCCTTGTCTTCTCAGTCATAGTGGGTGTAACACTTAAAAAATTAATTTCAGCTGAAGCTGGTCTGTCTTCACAGAAATCCAGGCTGCTCTTTATGTCCCACCCCCCCAAATGATCTCTTTGGGAGGAAGTCCCAGACAGGGAACAAAGAATCAGAGTCCTGGAGCTGGAAAGGATCTCCAGCGACCTCTCAGCCTGGCTCGTTAGAGATGAGCAGGCTGAGGTTCAGACAGGGCAGGTGATCTGCCTGAGGTCAGACAGGTTAGGAATAATTTTAACCCAGGCCCTGTGACTCCAAAGCCATGATTCTTGACATTGTACCACATATTTTATAGCTAACCCAGTATAGGCACATTCATCAAGCATTTATTTATTGAGTACTTAAATCTGTGTTGCAACTGTATTCCATATTAATAATGAGAAAAATAACATTTGTGTTGCACTCCAAGATTTGCAGAGTGTTCTACAGATGTTATCTCCTTCACTGAGAGGACTGTGGTGAGTCAGACCTGTCCAGTCCAGGGATGAGGCTGCAGTCCCTCTGGTGGTGTGGTCAGAGGAGGAAGGGCACGTTTTGTGAGGGGCAGTTCACCTGAGTTACCGGGGATGACGCTTGCGTCTTTGGGGAACCTCTAGAGGCTTTGCCTCCTGCCATCTAGAAACACTCCTGCCCCCTCAACTTACTCTCGTTTAAAGTCGTGGCTTCCTTTTCCGGGATCTCTTTTCCTTGCAGAAGGATTTGTAGAAGACTTTATGGGTGGCAGAATGCCTTCCATATATCATTTCATTTGATCCTCACAAGAACTGTGTGAGAGAGGAACTATTATCGTCCTCATTTTAGAGGTGAAGAAGCTGAGGCTGAGGGAGGTTGTCCAGGGTCCCACAGCTGGTCAAGTGAACTCAGGGCTTCCTGAGTCCAAGTCCAGCGCTCTGTTCATGCCAGGATACCTGCTCTGCTTCCTCTTAATTCCGCACTGCTTTGTTCTCCCAACTTCCTGAGATGCAGCCAGCTTTTCATCTTTTCACAAAGAACTCTTACCCTTTTCGCTTGGTTATTCAGAGCATTGAGGTGGTGCAGTAGATTAGGAGCTGAAATTAGAGTCAGGAAGAGCTGGGTTTAAATCCTGCTTCAGACATTTACTAGCTGTGTGACCCAGAGCAAATCACTGAACTTCTCCTCAGCCTTAGCTTCCTCATCTGTAAAATGGGAATACTAGCGTCTACCTCACAAGATTGATGTGAGGTTCAAATGAGATAACATTTATATAGTGTTTTGCAAACTTGAAAGAATTCTTCAAATGCTAATTGCTATGAGCTATGTTTATCGTTATTACTACATGCTACAGTCGTTATTCATTACCTTTTTCTTTTAGCCCACTAGTGGCACCTTCTGGCTTCTCACATGAGACACTAGGAGCCTCTGGGGCATCTCTAGACCCCATTGAAGGAAACTGGTCTAAACTGAGTACTTTAAGGGCAGTATTGTCACATAAAGGAGCCTTAGGAAGTGACCAACTGTAAGACTGCTATTATTCCTTTGGTCATTTGTGTCAAGTAAAAATAGGGCTCCATGTAAGGGAGATCACAAAGCAGTTTAGTGCCTGCCTGCTAGGGTTGTTGTAAGGATTAAATGAGATAATATTTATTAAGTGCGTAGCGTAGGACCTGGCACATAGTAGGCGATATAGAACTACTGTTTTCTCCTTCCTTTTACCCCTTTCCCCCGACCCAGTCTTGACAGCAGTCGCTATTACGCTGTGGTGATACATACAAAAGTGGCAGAGTCATAACCCAGGCAGAGGGAGGGAACAGAGGGAGCCCAGCCTTGAGAGTGTTTCTGTGGCCATCTCAAAGTCTTGCCTGGGTACAAGTTGAGACTGAGTCATATGATCTGGGAGAAAGTAAGGTTAAGCAGAAAACTTTCCTTAGTTTCTTCCTTGTGGTATATCTAGAAGCTCATTTTCAAAGGTCCTCTGGTCCCAGTAGACAAACATATGTAGACCCTTATTTTTAGGGCTTATTTGAGAGAGAGAGAGAGAGAGAGTGTGTGTGTATGTGTGTGTGTGTGTGTGTGTGTGTGTTGTAGCCAAGCCTTTGCTTTTGGACAGATGTCATTACTTCAGGATGACCATCCTGCCAAATGGCTTTAGCTTTGGTGTTGAACTACATTTGATTTATCAGTTGTCATTTCATTTCTTGATTATCCAGGTGCTAATGCTGACTTCGTCTTTCCCCTCCTGCATGACTTCAGGGTCGCTTTTCCCTCCTCCTTCAACTCGGGCCTTGTGGGCTTAGGCTGTGGCTATCTGTGGGCTACTTGTACAAATGGGTGTCCAGGGAAGAAAAGCATATGTTGTAGGGTTAGGTGGCTGAGGGGGGCTGCAGCCCATGGATAGTTTTGTCTCTCCCAACGACTGCAAAACCAGCCTTGATATTTAGTCAGCTGGGGGGCTTTGGGTTATTAGTCTTCCGCAGCTAGAGCCCTGGGGCCTTTGCAACCACCTGCCAGTCTCTTCTTGCAGCACACTGGCCAAGAGGAACTTGAAAGTGCCTCCTATTCTGTTTAGTTTCGGAGTATTGTCTGGGTTTTGTTGATATTCTTGAATGTCTGACTTTTATTCCTTTGTCCTTTATTTTCTTTTTGTCTTCCTTTGTGTTGGTCTTTCTTTCTCCACAATAAAATCACACTGGGTAGAGTGCCATTTGTAAAGATATTTTTACATATACAGATAGCTGACAGGTCCCCAGGCCATAGGACTTAGAGCTTCTGATATCAGAAAGAAGAGAAGAGCCAATTTATACCTTTGGATTAGAGAGAGAGAGAGAGAGAGAGAGAGAGAGAGAGAGAGAGAGAGAGATGTTGTTGTTGTTGTTGTTTTTAAAGAGGTGAAATATTTTACCAAGCTGGAAATTAAGTATCTCCCAGCTTTTGTAGAGTTAATCTTCATCGTGGCAGTATTGATTGACAAGCTGGGGGATGGATTCTTGGGGGAACGGGGGTGGAGAGTGGAAATTGCAGCTTTCTCTGTTAATTGTACTTTAAGTGTCATTTGTGACAATTTCACTTTGTCTAGACAGATCGAAATGGTGGAGCAGTGGTACCAATGGAACTGAGTGCCAAGGCCAGTTGGTGATCAGCGTAGGCTTAAGTATGGGGAGTGGGGAGGGGGGACCCCAGGGGTGTGTTATGGGTGGTTGAGCTACATCAAATAACCTCTAGAGGTGAGAGGCATTGGAAGTCAAATGTCATGCAGAAGAGGTTTCTGGAAAGGAGTCTGTGATGGAGGGAAGATGATTACATTGGGTCTTTGTGCTGGCTCTGAAGTCTGTAGGCTGGGAATTGTTCAGGTCTCTGTTGGAATCTCTCTTTCCTTCTATTTCTGTAGGCTCCTGAAACCCTTTTACTTCAGCAGACACTAGCCAGGAGGGCTGCCTCTTTGCGTCTGATTAATAAAAGATTTTGCCTGCTGTGCACTTCCCATTTCTCTTGCTGTTGTCTTCGCTTTATCTGCTAACTCTTCTTGCCCTCCTAATATTGGCTTAAAGATTTTGCTTCATTACATGAAGCACTTACGTGTAGGCCAGGTTTATAATCATGTTGTCTTTTAAAGGTGTGTCATCCCTTAGTTAAAACATTATAGATGAAAATTTGGGTTTTGGGCGTGTGAAGGTGAAAAATAAGCCCTTTGAAGGGTAAACTCATTTGCTGGTTATTGAGGCCATTAAGCACACCCTGGTGTTTCTTTGTTGAATTAGGAGGATTGAAGAGCACCTTTCAGAATCTCAGTATGGTTGTGCAGATTCAGATTAGCCTGGTGATTTGTTCTTGTTGTTATGGAGAGAAACATTTTCAACGTTGCCAAGTACTTGAAATGATTGCTGGGGTTTGGGGGAGCCCTTCATCTAGATATATGTTACTTGGCCACAGTATTATTAAGTCTTAGCTCTCCAGTGGAGGAGATTTCCCCTAACAGCTGACTCTATGGGAGCTACCTCAGATGAATACAGGAACCAATACTATGGCTATGTGGATTAGCTCGGCCTTGACTGAAATTAGAATATAGATGGCTGTAAGTTGAAACATGACCCTCAAAATAATATGATCTGTAGAAGGGCTTTACATGACAAGGACAGGGCCAAGCAACCATTTCCTAGGCACGTTTGAAATCCATCCAGTATATATCTTCAGAAGAGGAACAGTCAGTGTACCCAGGATGGTCTGGCAAGACTGATCCACCAGTTGAAATCTAACCCTAACCCTATTTAGAGCCTGTGCTCTTTGACCAGGATTTTCATGGAATTAGCTTGGATTTTTTTGTGCTTTGGATCCTATCTCTACAAAAATGCTTTTTGCCCACCCACCATGCAGAGGTGTACCAGGAGGATTATGTTTATGTTTTGTAAAAGGTTCTTAAGCTTCTTTGGTGAAAGGTACTGTTTTCAGCACAAAGTCTTATGTATGAGCTGTAAAATGGTGCAACCGTGCCTTATTTCCTTTCTGAGCAGGCCTTGGGGGGTATGTCCCAGTGTTTTCTGCCTGGGGCTATCCTACCCTGCATGGGTCCTATCCCACAGCAGGGCAGGGATGGCCAGCCAGGCTATTGGGCTCTCTTGGCAGCCAGGCTGTGGGCTCTTCGAGTCAAATCATAGGACAAGGGCCCTGCAGTGATCAGCAGAGAGAGTGCCTATTACTGGGTAACTTAACACTAATTGCCAGTGTGTGAAACTGGGGAGGCTTAGATGCCTCTGCTTTAAAGAAGATATGTCAATTTGGAAATCATAATAGAGGTGTCATTTGAGAACACACAATTATTTTTTACAAAAGAGTAAGGGCTTGTCATCTTCACACACAGGCATGCGCCAAGGCAGAGAAATGGGGCCTGCAGAACTGAATTCGGAGGAAGGAAGAAACAACACTGCCGAGTTTGTGTTTGCCCTCTTGGCCTTTCATTTCTTTCCTGAGTACAGTCTTCTTTCCCCTACTTCCATCTCTCACTGTTCAGAGGCAGCTGAGATAGATCCCCAGGCAAGGAACTCTCCTCGAACTGCACCATTTAATAAGTCTCATAGGGACCAGGCCATAATGCATTTAATAGGACAATTATGTCAGCACTTTAACCTGACCTGCTTTACAAGTTCTCTAAGTGATTCCAGTGAACCTCAGCGCAGACCTGCAGACATTCTGGCGAGAGCCATTGGGTCATCCGGGGCCACTGAACAAGTTCTGTGTTTGCAGAGTCATCATTTCATCATCGTCATGGTTTGCTGATTCATTCACTGACTTAACAAATATTTGTTGAGTACCTACTGTGTTCACAGTGCTACAAAGTATACAATGAAAAATAAAACGTGGTCCCTTCAGAAAAGGGTAAGATTAAAAAAATGATAGCTAGCATTTCTATAACAGCTTACAAATATTATCTCATTTTATCCTCACAACAGTTGGGGGAGGTAAGTGCTAGTATTATCCCCATTTTACAGATGAGGAAACTGACAGAGGTCAAGTGACTTGCCCAGGATCAGACAGCTAAGTAAGTGTCTCAGGCTGGATTTGAACTGAGTTCTTCTTGACTGTAGGCCCAGCCCTCTTTCCCCTGCTCCAGCAGCTGCTTCTAAGATATGCTGTGAGACACCAGGTACTATGGAAGTTAAGAGGAGCAAGAGTTTTATCTGGGCTGAGGACCTCAGAGAAGGTTTCTTGGAAGAGGCAGCATTTGAAGGCAGTGTGGGTAGTGAAGAGAGCCCTGGACTGAAAGGCCAGATAACAGCTCATGGTTATAGAATGTGTTTAGTCTCATCAAATGTTTTACATTTTCCATCTTATTTGATTCTCACAGCTACCCTGTAAGGTAGGTATTGCACATGTTTTTATCCTTCTTTGAAAAATGAGGCTCAGAGCATAAGCAGGTGTCAGAAGGAGCTAGGTTAGAGTTCTGGCTCTGATGCTTAGGAGATGTGGGATCCTTGCCCTTGGGCTTCTTTCTCCAGAGCTGTGGTGAGGAAATTGCTTTACAAACTTTGGGATCAGGATAAGGCCTAGACCTTTGATGTCATTGGACTGGACAACTCCTTCTAATCAATGCTGGGTGGTCCCTTCTCTGCCACATATTGTCTCAGAGACTTGTCCATAGCAGAAGTGTCATATGCTTGGCCCACAACACTCTGTGGTGTTTAAAATGTAATGGGGAGATATTTAAGAAAATAAATTAAAATCCATTAAGACATAGATAATGTTACATTTTGAAACTAAGTCCATATGTGGTCTTCAGGGATTCATTTGTACAGATTAGTGGCCTCTGTTACTGTTTGGGAGTTTGACAACATTGGCCTAGAGCACTGAGAGGTCAGTGATGGGATTTGAACCTAGGCCTTCTGGACTTAGAGGCCAGCTTTCTATTCTTTGTGCTTGGTGTCTCTTATGAAGGGGGAGTGGGATTATGACAGATTAAGGTGGGATTGGGGGAGCTGTTGGCATTTCAGGTAAAGGTAATACCAAAGTCATGAAGGTCAGAAAGCATGGAGCATGGTGGGGTGATAATGATTAGTTCACTTTGGCTGGATCTGAGGCTAGGTGATATGAGGAGATAAAGTTAGAAATGTGTTTGGGAACAGATTATGAAGGACTCCAAATGCCAGGCTAAGCAGTCGGGACTTTATTTGGCTTATAGGAGGAGGCTATTTAAAACCTATTTAAGGTTTTTGACCAGTGCAGTGATGAGTACAGCTTTGGAGCTCTCCGGTAGCAGTATGTGAGTGGGATAGCTTGAAATAGGGAGAGTTTGGAGGCTAGGAGATCAGTGAGGTAGCTGTTGCAGTTGTCCAGGTTACACGAATTTAGGGTGATAGTTGTGAGGGGGAAAGGATGGGGGAACTCATTTCAGAAATAAGATTGACAAATTTTGTCAATCTGTTGAATGTGGGAAGCAAGAAAAGGGACGATTCCAAGATGGCAGCCTTTGTACCTGGGTGACTAGGAAAAAGATGGTTGTCAGAACAGAAATAGGAGAATGAGAATTTTTTTTTTTTGAGAAAATGATGAATTTTTGAACATGGTGGATTTGATACAAGACAAAGAGCCAGGTGGAGCTGTCTAGCAGGCAGTTGAAAATGTGGTTCTGATCAGGAGAGAGGCCTGGGCTAAAAAGAGTTCTGGCTGTCATACATGTATAGGTGACAATTTATATACCATGGAGGTAGGTAGGATCTTCAAAGGAGAAATTATATACTTGTTAATTTTTTTTTTTTTTGGGGTGAAGCAGTTGGTGTTAAGTGAGTTGCCCAGGGTCACACAGCTAGTAAGTGTCAAGTGTCAGGCTGGATTTGAACTCAGGCCCTCCTGATTCCAAGGCTGGAACTCTATCTACTGCACCACCTAGCTGTCCCGAGAAATTATGTACAGAGAGAAAAGAGAGCTAAGGACACCTTTGAGTTAATGCCTACTTTTCCAAGACAGCAGGAGGTGCAGCCAGAGAAGGAAAGTCACAGAGGTAGGAGGAAAGCTGGAATAGGAGGGGTTGGGGAGGTGCATTTTTTAAGACAGGCCAGGCCTGAGCATGTGTGTTAGGCAGAGAGGGAATAAGCAAAGAGAGAAAGGAAAATTGAAGGGCAAGTTTGATGGGACCAGGTGCTTGCAAGAGCCAAGGATGAAGGGAAAGAAGAGACACACCTGGTATGTATCCCTTGATGGAGGTGGCCAGGTGCCATCTCACTCCTTTCTAAGCCATCTTCCTTTTTTGCTGGTACCCAAACCTGAACATTTTTCATCTCAGAACCAGGTGCTTTGTGTTAGAAAGAACCTCAGAAACTGTCTAGGCCAATTATCCTGCCACAAGAAGCCCCTTTACAACATCATCCAGTCTGTAAGGGAAGAAGCCATGCCCTCTTCAGATGGCAGCCCCTTGCCTTGTGGGGCATTGTGGGGAACTCCAAGCCTAATTCAGCCGCTCTGTAATGGTCATCCTCAGTTGTGATCTTTGGGACCAAGTAGAACCAATGAGTGCTCTTTAAAGACTGGAAGATAATTATCACATTCCCAGCACTGGAGCTCTTCTCTGGGCTAAACTTTCTCTTTTCTTCAACTGATGAGGCAATCTACAGGTATTTACTCAATGTCTACTATGCTCAAGGCACTGTGCTAGGCAGTGGGGATACAAGGACCAAAAGGAACCAGTCCTTTTTGTAAAGGTGTTTATGTTCAATCAGGGAAGACAATAAGGGGACATATGTCAACATATACAAAATACAAGGCATTTTGCAAGGAGAGGAGGAGAAATACACTAGCATCTGGGAGGATCAAGAAAGACTATGTTGAAGGTAGCATTTGAGGTGAGTGTTGGAAGAAATGAAAGATTGTAAGACTTGAAGATGAGAAAGAAGGTGACTGTGTTCCAGGCCCTGAGGACTGCCAGGGCAGAGGTACAGAGGTGTGAGATGGGTTCATGTGGGAGGAAGAGCAAGGAGGCCCATGTGACTGGCGCTCAGAACGTGAGGGAAGGAGTCATATGAAACAGGACTGGAAAGAAAGGCTGATATCAGGTTTTGAAAGACTCTAAAAGACACAGTTTATATATGATCATAAAGCAGTGGGGAAGCCATGGAAATGAGTGAGTGTGGGAGTGATGTGGTCAGACCTGTGTTTTAGGAAAATCACCTTGTTAGCTGTGTGGAGTATGAAGGAGAGTGGGGAGAGAGGTGGGGAAATCAATTAGGAGGCTATTGTAACAGTCCAGGTGAGAAGGGATAAAGATTTGAACTAGGGTGATTACTGTGTGTGCAGAGAGAAGGTATGGGTGGTAGAGATATTAAGGAAGTAGAAATGACAAGATTTAATAACTGAATCTGTAGGGTCAGTGAGGGTGTAAAGAATTAAGGTTGACATGGAGGGGCCAGAAGACTAGAAGAATGGTGGTAGCCTTAAAAGAAATAAGGAAGTTGGGAAGAGCAGAAAGGTTAAGGGGAATATAAGCACTGTTTGAGACATTTTGAATTTCAGCTGTTCAATAAGCATCTGGAGATGGAGAGAGCCATGGGCTAGATAGAGATCGAGAGGCATCTGCCTCCTGATCCCAAGGAACCAGTTGTTTTGTTCAGTCATTTTATCTGTGTCCAATTCTTTGTGACCCCGTTTGGGGTTTTCTTGGCCAAGATATTGGAGTGGTTTGCCATTTTCTTCATTTTACAGATAAAGAAACTGAGGCAAACAGGGTTAAATGACTTGCCCAGGGTCACACAGCTAATACTTAAATTGTCTGAGGCTGGATTTGAACTCAGGTCTACCAGACTCCAGGCCCAGTGCTCTATCCACTGTGCCACTTAACTGCCAAGAACCAGTAGATAGTTAATAGACATTTAAGTAGTGCCTACTATGTGTCAGGTGAAAACATCATCATTGTGCTACATCATTTTAAAAATATCATGCTAAAATGTATGGGAGCAAGCACATAGCCCTGCTTCACTCCATTGGTGAATGGGAAAATGTAAGAGCATCGTCCATTATCCAGAACCTGTGCAAGCATGCCATCGTGAACCTGACACAGAATGCTGATGAACTTCTCCAGCATGATGTTTTCAGAGACGTTGTCAGATGCCTTCAGCAAGGGCGAAAATGGCATCAAGGTCGGCAACCCTACTGATGGAACTTGAAAATTCTACAAGCCAAGACTAAAGTGGAGGGAGTATTGATGCATGATTTTTTGTTCTCAGATGACTGTGAGCTCTTTGCAGCCCCTAAGGCTGAGATGCAACTGAGTATGGATCACTTCTTGGTTGCTGTGCTAATTTTGACCTAACAGTTAACAACAAGAAAATAAAGGTTCTCCATCAGCCAGCACCACACCATCCATACATGGAACCATCGGTTATAGTAAATGGAGAAATTTTGAATGCTGTGAACAAGTTTGGCAGCATGTTTTCCGAGGATGCACACATAGATGATGAGGTTGATTCACACATTGCCAGAGCTAGCTTAGTGTTTGGGAGGCTCTGCAGGAAAGTGTGGGTATTAGACTGCCTACCAAACTGAAGGTCTACAGAGCTGTTGTGTCGTCCTCATTGTTGTATGCCTGTGAAACCCGGATGCCAGCACCATGCCAGGAAACAGAATAGCTTCCATTTGAATTGTCTTAAGAAGATTCTGGAGATCACCTGGCAAGTGAGAGTAATGATTATTTTTCTCACATTAATAACCAGTTATTAAATTAGGATTAAAGTTTTCCATTCCTATTTCCTTATTAAGAAACCAGCCCCTGTAGGTCATTTGGCCAGTTTCTGAAAGATGTTGCTATAGATGAGATTGCTCAAATCCTCTGGGTACATGCTTCTTGATCTTGGGTGGGATCCTACCCAACTAGAAGACTTTACAAACAGAATCCAGTCTAGGTGAGTTTTCACCCTTAAGAAATAAGCCCCTGTCCTTGGAACCTTCCATTAGAATTTAGGGTGACCCAGCTAATGAATGGGAAAACCAACCAGATTGGACGGGTAGAGATGGATTCTTTTGTCCAGATTGCTGGAGGCAGCTGAGTCTCATGATCAGGTCACATTCTTAGCAGGAGAAGCTCAAGATTTTTTGCCCACCTTCTCATTAATATGTCCACCCTCCTTATTGATTGTTAACCAATCAGAGTTGATTTCTACTCTCAGGGATACCCTCTTTTCCAGAGTCATTCAGTGCTCTGGGAGGGGTGTTTTTTGGTTGCTGAGAGGAACCACTGACCTCAATTTATTGATTTATATGCTAGCATAATTAACAAATTGAGTATTAATTACCCTGAAACTGTCTCTCAGAAATTTTAATTCATCGCACAAGATAAGGTCCAGGACACTGAGGTTCTTTCTCAAGCTGAAATGCCAAGCATTCAGACTACCTCAGAGACCAGAGAGCACAGCTCCAGTGGGCTGACCATGTTGTTTGAATGCCAAACATACATTTGCCTAAAAGATTATTTTACAGAGAATTCACACAAGGCAAGTGCTCACATGGTGGTCAGAAGAAGGATGCAAGGACACTCTTAAGAACTTTGGAATTGATTGTGAGAGATGGGAGACACTGACATAGGAATGCCCAGTGTGGCATGTCCTCATCAAAGAAAGTGCTCTGCTCTGTAAGCAAAACAGAATTGCAGTAGCTCAAAAAAAAAACGTGAGATGCACAAATTTAGAGACATCTCCACTCCAAATGTTCATGTGGACTGTTTGTACCTAACCTGTGGTAGAGCCTTCCAAACTCCTATTGGTCTGATCAGCCCTGGCTGGACACACTGTACCTTGACCCCAACATAACCATGTCATTCTGGTCGTCTTCGAGAATGAAGGACACCAACCAACCAACTCTGTGTTAGGTACTGTGCTGACCTCTGGGAATACAAAAAGAGGCGAAAGGCAGGGAGGCAACAAGTAAACCATTTACAGACAAGCTATGTACAGGATAAATAGGAAATGATTAACAGAGGCAAAGCATTAGAATTAAGGGGGATTGGGGAAGGTCTCCTGTAGAAGATGAGATTTTAGGTGGGACTCACAGGAAGGCAAGGGAGTCAGGAGGGAGAGAGAAGGAGAGGGAGCATTTCTGGCATGGGGGACAGCCAGAGAAAATGCCCAGACTCAGGACATGGATGGTCTTGTTCAAGGAACAGTCCTGAGGCCAATGTCACTGCATCTGAGTTTGTGGTGGAGAGTTAAGTGATAAGTAGATTTGAAAGGTAGGGATAGCAGCAGATAATGAAGGGCTTTGAAGGCCAAACAGGATTTTGTGTGAGATCCTGGAAATGATGGGGAGTTACTGGAGTTTGTTGAGTGGGGGGTGAGGGAAAGACTACATTGTTGTACCTGCCATTTAGGGAAATCACTTTGGTAGCTGAATGGAGGATGGATTAGAATGGAGTGACTTTAGACTGGTAGACACCCCAGTGGCTGATTGCAGTAGTCCAAGTGTGAGGTGAGGAGGGCTTCTACACTAGAGTAATGGCAGTGTCAGAAGAGAGAAAGGAGCATATTCAAGAGTTGTTGCAAAGGTGACCTTCCAAAGTGTGCTTCCTCTTCTCAAGGAGAAGAGGCTAGCCAGTAGTGTCAGAGGCTGCAGACAGGTCAAGGAGAATGAGGATTCAGAAAAGGCTATTGGATTTGGCAACTTAGAGATTATTGGTAACTTTGGAGAGAACAGTTTCAGTGGAATGATGAGTTTAGAAGCCAGGTTGTAAGGGGTTAAGAAGACAGTAAAAGCAGAGAAAGTAGAAGCACCTATTGCAGACAGCTTTTTCAAAGCATTTAGCTACAAAAGGCAGAAGAAGTATAAAACAATAGGTGGATGGGGTGGAAGGATCAAATGACGGTGTTTTGAGAATGGAGGGTCTACTGAGAAGGCAGGAGGGAAACAGCCAATATAGTGGAAGAGATTGAGGAGAAATGAGAGCAGACAAGACTGAAGTAGCAGTCTGTGGGAGGAGGTGGGATAAAATGGCATTGCACGTGTGGGTAGAGGGTTTAGCCTTGGCAAAGAGGAAGGCTACCTCTTTGTGGGAAACAATAGTGAAAGATGAGATAGTGGCAGAAGGTACCTGAGTGATGGGAGATGAGGAAGAAGAAGGAGTTCGTGTTGAATGGCCTCAATTTTTTCAGTAAAATATGAGTCAGTGTTCTCAGCTGAAAGGGTTGAGGGAGTGGGAGCCATGGGAAATTTAAGGAGAGATGAAAAAAGTTTTGGAAGAGCTGCTATGGAGAGTAGAATAGCGAGTTGATAAGGAAGGTGTAGTAGGATTGCCTAACAGTAGTAAAGGCCCAGTGGAGGTTGTTTAACAAATTTGTAGTGGACTCCATCAGAATAGTTGCATGATTTTCTCTACCTTCATTCAGCGGCACATGTGTAGGAATAAAGGCAGTGTGAGGTAGGAGTGATTCAGGGCTAGGCTTGGTGAAGCACAGCCAGTGATTTGATAAGGGGACAAGGAACTTGAGAAAAGGACAGTGTGGAATGAATTGGTTCACCAAGGGGTCAAGACAGAGAAAAGGGTCGAAAGGGCTAGTGCAGAGGAGATGGCATGGGAGAGAATTGAGAGGTCAAGGGATTGCAGGTTATGATGTGGCTAAAGAGTAGGGTTTGGTAAGACAAGGCAGAGGAAGAGGGTAGAAAGCCAATAGATTATGGTTTGATAAGGAAATTTTGGAATTCTTGAACGTGGAGGTGGCATAATTTGATGGGTAATGGCAAGATCAAGGGTATGACCATCTTTGTGTGTGACTTAGGTGAGATGGGAAATGAGTAGGTTAAGGAACTGATCTATACATATATATATATTTAAGTTCCCAAGTATTAGGGCAGGAATTGAGAAGGAGAAAAAAACTTATGAGCTATGTACTGTGCTCATTGAGGAAGGAGAGTGACCTGGAGGTTTGTAGACAAAAGCTACCAGGATTTTGATTGGGTGGTAGATAGGAATAGCATGAACCTCAAAGAGGGAAATATTATTGAACCTTTTACAGTTTGGGCTCCTACCTCATTGCTTAAGTGAAACTGCTCTGTCCATAGTTACCAGTGATCTCTTAATTGCCAAATCTGGTGATCTTTCCTCTGTCCTCATCCTTATCAACCTCTGTGCAGCCTTTTATACTGATGACCGCTTGTATGTGTTAACTTTATATGTATGCTTTATCTATTTGTATGTACATTTGTTGTCTATACCTTTAGAATGTCAAGTCAGTGATAAACATTTATTAAGTTCCTGCCATGTACCAGGCACGTTAGAGACACAAAGAAAGGCAGAAGCCAGTCCCTGCCCTCAAGTTGGGGGAGACAAGAAGCAAACAGGTACACACAAGCCATGCTCAGGATAAATTGAGTTCGTTCTCAGGGGAAGGCCCCAAGATTAAGGAGGACCAAGAAAGGTGGCACTTTAGCTGGAGAGAGTGCCAGGCGTGGGGGCCAGCCAGTGACTGTGCTTTGGAGGCAGAGTATCTGAAGGGGAGCAAAGTAGAAAAAGACTGGAAAGGTAGGAAGGATCCCACATAGGGAAGGCTTGAAAAGCCAAAGGACTTGGTGTTTGATTCTGAAGGTGATAGGGAGCCACCTGAATTTATTGAATAGGGAATAGGGGAAGGGACTGTACTAAGCCCTTTGTGAATATTATCTCATTTGATCCTCAACAATCCTGTGAGGTAGATGCTATTATTATCCCCCTTTTACATTTGAGGAAACTGAGGAAGGCAGCGGTTAAGTGACTTGCTTAAGTTCGCACAACAATTAAGTGTCTGAGGCTGGATTTGAACTCAGGTCTTCCAGGTCCAATGAATGCTCTATTCACTGGGCAACCTAACTGCCTCTAGGTAGTGACATGATCAGGTTTGTTCTTTAGGAAGATGGAGATACCCTTTAGGAGTATGATGGACAGTAAAAGGGGAGTTAAGAGTTGGGAGAGGGTTTAAGGGAGAAAGCTAATGAGTTCTGTTCTGGACATGTTATGTTCAAGATGTTTTTGAGACATCTAGTTTGAGTGCAGTAAGCAGTTGGAGATGCAATACTGGAGGTCAGGAGAGAGGTTAGGGCTAGAAAGAAATATCTTTGGGGGCAGCGAGGTGGCGCAGTGGATAGAGCACCAGCCCTGAAGTCAGGAGGACCTGAGTTCAAATCCGGCCTCAGACCAAACACTTGACTCGTACTAGCTGTGTGACCTTGGGCAAGTCACTTAACCCCAATTGCCTTACCAAAAAAAAAAGAAAGAAAGAAATTTCTTTGAGAATTATTTGCGTTGAGACAGAGAAGGAGTGGTCAGATAAGTAGGAAGAAAATCAAAAGAAAACAGTGTCACCACAAACCAGACAGTGTCACAGGCTGCAGAGAAGTCATGGCATTGGGAGGAGAGATTATTTCATTCTTTATACTTTTTTCTCCAGCTCAGTGCCTACATAGTAGGTGCTTAATAAATGCTTGTTCATTGATTGGTTTCTGTCAGCCAGTCTGAAATAGGAAAACCACAAAGTTTTGGGGTTTTTCCCTCTATTATATGTCTGCTATGCATTTCTGAGGCTTAGACTAATTCATTCAGCCAAAATTTATGAAATGGCTCCTATGTACAGTGTACTTTGTACGGGCCAGAGGTGCTCAAGTTTGCCCGGCTTTCAGACATGCCCTTTATCTTACTAACTGCCCCACTCCTGGATACACTGCTTTCATTGTGGCTCTGCACATTTGAAATAAAGATGCCACCCACTCACGCATGAAGCAGCGGTTGAGCCCTAGGACGAGCACTCCCCTTCAGGCATAGAAAGAACACAGCCACCTCGCTGAGCTTCTGGGGAGGTGGCCAGCCTCTGAGGGCATTGACGTCTAATTGTTTCCTGTTAACACCGGAGGCAGCAATGCAAATGTTTTTCCACAGTCAAAGAAGATTGTGTAGAAAGAATTGTTCCAGGATTCAGGGAGGTGCTCCTAGTTTAGAACACCGGCTCCCTTGGGAAGTGGAGCCTCTTGTTTGAGGTCAGCTGCCCCCCTCCTCCCCAGTGCAGCATCACCCACAGGGGACTCCTTATGTCCTGAGATGATTCTGTCTGGCACAGTGCTCACCTGGCTGCTGGATGAGCCTTGCTCAGGAAGGAGGGTCATCAGGGGTGGTGGCATAGCCCTGCCTCCAAAGCACGTTGTCAGGAAAGTTGCTCACAGACCTTGCTGCCTTCATTGTCTCTCCTGTCTGCTCCCCGCCCCGCACCTGTCCCCTCACCATCATCACTGTAAATTTTCTGAACTTGTTTCTGAAGTCTTTAATAATCGTAACATGGAGGCCTAGAATAGACTTTTTGGGTTTTTTGGGAGGGGGGCATAGCTGCCGATTCCTTTATTTTGAGTTTATCTGGCCTCTCCATTATCCCCTATTCCATATACCTCTCTCCTCACCTCCCCCTCTTAATTACAAACTTTGCTCCACCTCTTTATCACACAGTGTTAGCAATTTACTTCTCAAACCCTTTGTCTTCCTTGTTTGTAAGTTCCTACCCTTTCTTCTGCAATAGTCAGTCTATCTGATGTGATCAAAAATATTTGGCAGAGATTGGCAGGTGGGTCTGTGCTGAGAATGGCAACTGCGGGTTGAATTATCGTTTCTGTTGGGAATTTATACCTCTCCAGGCTTCCAGGGCAGTGCCCTAGTTGGCTAGCTGCTGTGATAACTGACCTCTTTGCCTGTCAGGTGACTGTACCCAAGGCTATATAGTTTTCATGACAGTTAAGTGAACTAACTTGATTGGGAGAAATTAGTTGCTGCTCTTATCCTGTGTCTCTGCTGAAGAGCCTGGTGGCAAGCCAGTGGCCTGCTCCCTAGAGTGCCAGGCAAGATGCAACAGGAGAGGGGATAATGTGTCTCCCACATGCATTTCTTTCCAGGGGCATGGAAAAGCCATTTCCCCTATGCATTTTTTATTGGGTGAGACCCTGATGTCTGAGACACTCTTGAGTAGAGACTCTGACAGTGATGATGTCTCTATTTAGGGCTAGCCATCAATCATTGCTGGATATGAGTGGTGCCAAGGGGATACTGCTTCCAGCACATGGGACTTGGCAGGGCAGGAGGAGCAGAAGGGTGTATTTCTTGGGGTGAGTGAACCTGAACTAGCACTCTGTTTCAATTCCAAACCCATGCCTACTGCCTGGGCAATTTTGTAAAGGAAAGGAATGGAGTGATGTCTGTGAAAAGGTGGCTCCTGAACAGTACTGAAAATAATTCCTGCAGCTGTGAGCCCCATCTGGGAACTTTGGGGCAAGGATCTAAGTTCTTCGTTTTAGTGGGCATTATATGTCCCTAAACATTTAGTTTAGAAACAGGGCGTGGCGCCTGACAGGGCTTTGATTTGTCCCTCCCACTCTTTTACCTTATGTATGACCTCTGAGTTGGTGTTTGACAGGGACTGCCTTCTGTTTTTAATCTCTGTTAGGAGGCTGCTGGAGTCTTCCCTCATTTCATTATCCCGTTATGATGGAGCAGGATCCCGGGAACACCCCATATATCCAGACCCTGCGAGGTAAGGCCCAAGCGATCTAAGGTGGGAGGGAGTAGATTCTTTGAGCCGCCCCTGCAGAAGGCAGGCACTGCTAAGCTGCGTGAACAGCCACCTCTGCTCACCTTGGATGTAGCTTACACTGCAGCTCTTTTATTCATCAATTTCAGTTTTAGTAAAGGTGGCTCATGTGCCTGGGAAGTAGATCGTAGACAGCAGGTAAGTGAACAAAGCTTCAGCAGGTGTGTTGCTTTGGCAGACAGTGCTTGTCTCACATGGGAGATGAGCAGCCAAATAATCTCTGGTAGAGGTGATCTCAGGGAGAGTCTGAAGAGTTTGGAAGCAGAGCTCCATGCCATTCTGTGACTGACCAGAAGCACTTGGGATTCTGCTGATGGTCAAATGGACAGCATTTTTAGACAGAGATTTACTTTGTAAAGCATAGCATCATCAGTTTCATGGAAAAATTCTTTTTGTTTTTGTTTTTGTTTTTTAGGCAATTGGGGTTAAGTGACTTGCCCAGGGTCACACAGCTAGTAAGTGTCCAGTGTTTGGTCTGAGGCCGGATTTGAACTCAGGTGCTCCTGACTTCAGGGCCAGTGCTCTATCCACTGTGCCACCTAGCTTCCCCTCATGGAAAAATTCTTAAGTCAGAAAGAGATAGGTAATCATTTGTGAGGGCCATCTATAAAATCATAGGGTGGCCAACAGGTTCAGTCAGTTGTTGCATCTTAGTGAGTTTTTTTTGGAGGAGGAGAGGAGGAAAGATTGTAGTGAAAGCAGGTCAGAGCTTTGGTAAAGCTCTTGCTTCTCCTGTAATCATGAGGTGCTCAGATAGTTCTTTTGAAAAAAAAAAAATTGAGATTGGCTCAACTCAGGATCTCCCCTGAAAGTAATTCCTAAAGAAAAATAAATACATGTTACTAAACAAAACATTGATGTTTTAGAGCAGTCTCTAAGGCACATGGAGTATGCTTGTCAGTTCTGTTAATGTTCTGAAAGGAAGAGAAAATTAAACCTTCATTAAATTCAAAGATCTAATAAATTGGGCCATTTGCTAGACCAGAAATGATGGGGAGAGTTATGTAGGAGACTGGGAAGATTAGAAATGTGAGTCATAGAGAACAGAAAGTTTCACTTTGTTGATTTACCTGGAAGATTATCAGGCATAGATCCTGCCATTACGAGATAACTTTGATACTGAAGTATTAGTCTTGTGGACTTTTATGTCTGGGGCCAGAATACTCCATCTCTGTGATTACTGGTATAGTGACCCTCAAATATTTCTGTCACAGTGAAATCCTCTTTCCATACCCAAGAAATAAGAAAAAAAATCAGATTTATCTGATGCTGTCTGGGTCAGTGACTAAAATAAAGATGTATACTATATATGATAATTGAAGCAGGAAGGAGAGGGGTGAGTTTCTGATATTTGAAAGCTGTTAACTCTAGAAGAGGGAAACTATAGTTTTAAGGCGAGTTGGAGAGAGAGAGAACTTTCAGTTGGTGGCCTCTCTAGTCTCTAGAATATCTAGCCTCTTAGGCCATCCCTAGTCCCAACTATCTGCACTAATGATGAGATGTTTGACTGGACAAAGTCTTATAGAAAAAGATCCTGAATTGCTCTCCTTTCCTACAAAGATTGTTGGGTCATTCTACATCTGACCTATTAATTCATCAAAAAGAGAATGTGATGCCTTAGAGAAGCAAGTAACTGACATTTTGTCCTCGAGGATGAATGAGATCTTTATCCTTGAGTCCTCAAATAAAAACTTGAGGATTTAAGTAAACATTTAAATTTCAGCTCAGGGTACATGTGTTTTTTTTCATGTTTAAATTATTAGGGGTGGTATTAACTCATCACAAGATATTTTAATTTCATCCTTCTCTAATATTAAAGCTTTTACAAATAGATGAGGTTCAAGTTAAAGGCCTAGTGTGCCACTTTCTCAGCATTTTGAACTCCCTGCCACCTTTCATAGGTCCTAAAAGAAATGATAGAATTTACTTGCTTTCTTATTTTGCCAAGAATTTTCTACCCCTGCTGCATGGTTTCTTAGACTGACTTTCTTTCTTGTGTTTGTATCCCCAGCACTTAGCACAGTGCCTGGCGCATGATAAGCACTTAACAAATGCTTTTTCATTCATTCATTAGTAGTCTGGAGAGCTCTTAGCACACAGTGAGTAGGTTCTGAGTAAAGTAATTTTGGGTAAGCTTTGTTATTGCTTATTTATTTGCATAATAGTTGAGGTAAGACTTTGAATAATGAGAAGCTGTCCCCAGGAACTGTTGGGAGGCAGATCTTTTAAAAGCAATTAGTTCTATTTCCCCTACTTCCAAAGCTTGTTCCTGCTTCTTTCTTTTCCATCCTCTGAGTTGAGAGATTTCAAAATGGTTCCTGAATAATAGAATTCTGAATGACTTGTGATGGGTAGGAACAGTTGTGTCTTGGCTCCTTTCTCTTTAGAAGCTCAGGATTCTCTGGTTTCTTGCTGCAGATAGCATGGAATTAAGCTTCTGGGGGAATTAACATTTGGAAGAAGCATCTCTTATAATTTGATCTTCTTGGTCAATAGATCTGTGCATTGTCTCTCTACCTGTTGTACAAAGGCAATTTGGATCCCAAATGCCAAATCCCGCTTATTATTCTATGGATATGAACTTTCCATTTCTAGAGGTCAGCTCTCCTGCAAAATTTCATCTGATGATTGTCCTGGTAGATAACTCCCCCAGTGACAGAGACATTTCTGAGCCACGGTCAAACCTACCACCAAGTTTTTCCTGGGCTTCTCTGGTCAAGTCCATGTTTTTCTCAAGGATTTCCCCACAGACTGAATCCAAGCTGTGAAATAGTCGGAGGGCTACGAGTACCTTTGCAAATGCTCTTCTCTTAATTTTCAAGTCACTACGTAGATGCTTTTAGAATTGGAGATTTCTCATAACGTCCTTTGATGCTCTCATTGAAAATATTTTTCTTTCCCTTCCCCCTCAGTCACTCTAGGTAACCCAGATCTACCACCCTAGAAGGTATGACTAAGTGAGTGAGTGTATGTGGAGAAGAGGTGCAATGAGAGATGGGCAGTAGGGAGGGTCGCAGTTTGAAGAACAACACCAGGTCAGATGATGAAGAATGCATGAGCAAAATAGATATTTTCTGGGAAAGATGTTGAAGAAGGAGAGAAGAATTGGCTGTCATCTAATTCCCTGCCATTGTGCCTTAGTGCTCTGCCTCTCCTCCCTGATCCTGGTGTTGTGACTACAAGGAATAAGGAAGTCTCTCTGCCCTTTGACCCTCAGACCACTTTGGATAATCAGTAACGAGTTCTGGGGTGATGATTCTAAAGAGAAAGAAACATCTCAGGTTGGATAGATGGTTGGAAAAACTGCGAGTTTGGCTGACTCCCTGGGGCATGCCAAGAAGAAACAGTCATTCTTTAGCTCTCTATTTGGGCAGCTCTGGCAGCAGACGTGGCAGAACCTCTTAGAATAGAAACTGGAGACCTTCTGAAGGGACCCCACTGGTGCATGGGAGAGCCTTCATCCCAGGGGTCTTCAGAGTCAACTTCTGCAGGGCAGGTGGCATGGAAGAGCTGGAGCTGCCCTTAGTGCTAGTTTGTATCTGTCCATCTCCCTTTCTCTCAGGTTATCTCCTGCTGCATACTACGCCCAGAGGATGATCCAATATCTTTCCCGAAGAGACAGTATTCGCCAGCGCTCCATGCGCTACCAACAGAACCGTCTCCGTTCTTCCACCTCCTCTTCTTCCTCAGACAACCAAGGCCCATCAGTAGAGGGAAACGATTTGGAGTTTGAGGACTTCGAGTAAGTACATACCTGGCCTGCTTTCTTCCTCCTCTTTCCCCTCCCCCCCCCCCCAATCCTGTGCTGTGGCCTCTTCCAAGTTGCCACTATTCAGGCATGGTAGCTCACTCTTATTCTGGGCTTTTACTTCAAATCCCTCAGTCATTTTATAGGTGGGATGAAGGACAGTATTGCTAGCCTGCCTTCAGTACCTTTTTAATTGACACAGTTAGATCATTCCTATCCTTGAAGTTGGAGTGCCACCTTAATTGTAGCTGGTGTCAAGAGCTATCTGATTGGACAAAGATCAGATTGAGAGAAAGATATCTGATGTTAGAGACTGGATTTCCATCTTCTATCCTACATATGACCATTGACTTAGGAAAGATTTCTGATTAGCTAACTTGGCATTGCTTGGGCACATTTTTATTCCCAACTTGACTGGGATAGAGAGAAAAGAAAGGGTCATTGCCTCCAGGAGGAGGATCTTGTCCCCTGGCAGCCTTCATCAGATCCACCCTTGAAGGCTCTGTTTATCTTGCCTAGACTTTCTCCAGCTCCTGCCCTCAAAAAAGCCTTGGAACGCTGGCCAGTATCTTAGGGAGGTTAATCATGGAGATCTGTTCCTTTTAGTCTTTGCAGAGTGGCTGAGTCAGAGGGCCACATTCTTCTGTTTTCCATTCTCTGTCTTGCTACTCCTGGCTTTTCCATCCACTCATCACGTAGTCCTTTCCTTCCAGAAAGTCAGCTTTCCTGGCTGCTTCTACATTGGACATTTGGCTTTTGTTGTCATTCCTCCTGTTCAGGTGATCTCAAAGCACTATCCAAAATGAGAGAGAAGGCAGAATATTGGAGCTCTTTTCCTCTCTTAGGATCTGCTGTTTGGAAAATGACAGGAAGAAAGGATGGTCCCAGAAAAGTATTCCTCTTCTTTCCTCACTCTAGTCTTTTCTTCTTATCCTTTTCAGTGTTTTTATCTGGTACAATTGGGAATTGAGTACCATCTCTTTGCTTTGTTCCTTCTTTCCTTTTCTCATAGGAGTTGGGGCAGGTCATAGGGGTTCAAGAATACCCTCCTCCCCCCTTGGGAGCCATCTGAGAACTTAACTTTGTGATGTAGATGAGAAATACCTTTGCTGGGGAGGATAAAGGGGTCAAGACAGGCCTTTATGAAATTTTATTCTGTGGAATTTCGTGCTTTCATAATTGTACACTTGGAAGCAAATGGTAAAATAAGAGGGAGACTCTCCCCTTTCATCGTGACCCTGTTTGTGTAAGATATAAATGAGGGTGAGAGATGCAGGAATGGCAGTAGCATTCCCAAAGCAGCTGGGGTGGGGTGGGAGGGAGTCTGTCAGGCAGCATGTAGGGGGGGAGCTAAAGAATCAGAGCCCTGAAGGAGCCATTCTTCCATCCCATCCATCCTTGGGCACATTTGGCAGTGGCTCTGTTGGCAGAGAAGGGCAGCCGATTGTTTCCATTCCCCAGCCACACAAGTACCTCTAGGCAAGTGTGTTCCCTGTAGATAGTATTTTTCATGTAGCGAAGTCCATTCAAGGAAGCAGCTGTATCAGCCCTGCCAAGCTTGCCACAACTTGGTGCCTGTGAGCAGCTTGTGTGTGTCTTTTCCCCCCTGCTCCTGAGGAAGTTGGAATTAGTGCTGGGGATTACCAGGCCCTCCTCCCCTGCTGCCTTGGGTTGTCGAATTACCTTCTTATGATGGTGAAAATGCACAGCCCGTGCCTTTGAGCTGCACCTTGCCTCGTGACTTGTCCTTCACAATAGAGTTCTGTATTTAACTTAAAATAGTCTTCTAAAATATTCTCCCCACCTTCCCCCTCCCCCGCTCCTGTTGCCACCTCCTCTCTTTGCCCTTCCTTCCCCACCATTTCCCTTTGCCAGACAGCTTCCTCCCCTTGCTCCCTACAACCCACCTCTGCTCTGTCTTCCTTCTTGCTTCAGCACAACTACAGCATAGCTATCCTACTGATTTCTTGTGTTTTTTCTTGAGACCTTCTTTTTCTTTCTTCTCGGTTAGCAGCAAAGTGCTGGTTTCCCTAATGCCCATCCTGAATCTCTCCCCATGAATGCTTGCTCTCCCCTTTGGGCCGACGAGAGCTATAATCTTGTTTTTAATAGCTCCCTTGTATTAGTCACTCGGCAGCACTACAAGTCCAGGTTTTCTAGGGAAGCATGCTGCCTGGTTGATACTGGTTTACTATGGATAGCTCTTCTCCTTGCTTAGACCAGTGAACACTGAGTATTACCCCCTCTGTTGTCTGCTGCTCTTCTCTGGAAGCCTTTTAGAGGCTCCCCGGAGGGAGGTGTAATAGGGAATGTGAGGGAGGAGGCTGAGAGGCTTCTAAAACTGATATAGCATGGCGTGTGTCTCAGAACAGTGCCCCTGAGCTTTTTTCTTTTCCCATGATCCTCCTATCCCTGACTCTGTTTCCCCTAATTTTCTAAAGCTGCCTCCCTTCAGTGCTCCATCCCACTCACTAACTCTTGGGTCATTCTTTCACTCCTTTCCTCCCCCTTCTTCCTTACTTAGATCTCACCTGATGAACCATGTCTCCCGACTCCCCTAGCCTTCGAAATGAGAAAAGTGGTACAAGCTAATGAGTTCTTGTGACAAAAACAAGATATTAGTGCTTGGCTTTTTTAAAGTTCTGTAGTGTACACAACCTTTTAGAATATCTTGCTAGAAACACAGTTAAAGTTCTATGGAAGCAGACCCTTAGATAGAGAGGCTAACTTTGGAAGCTGGGTAGCAGCGGGCTAAGCTCTGTCTTCTTGGACTCTAGATGGATGACCGTGTCTGTATATAAAAGTAGTTTCCTGCCCTGAATTCCTGCCATTCATCTCTCTTATCTCCTCTGCAGTGAGAAGGAGAAAGATTGCAGATTCCTTGTTGGTCAGAGCTCAAGAACTTGAGATCTTAAATCAGGCAAGTTTTTGATCTGCTTCAGGAGATCTCCTCTGTAGACCTTTAGCTATGGTCTCGTAAGGCTTTCCAGAGAAGAGGGAAGATGACATTGTGGCTGGCACTGTTGTCCTTCTTCTTTTATGCCCAGGACACTTCCTAGAATGTAGGGGGGCAGAAAGCCCAAAGCCACTTTGCCCTTTTCTTCATTTCTGTCATCCCTTTGAGTGGAGGAGAGCTGCAAGGTACAGGTGACATGGCCCATCTGAGCTACCGAGGAAACTGTGACCTATGAAACAAGCACTTTGTGTTCCTTTCTGACTTAATACCTGTAGCTTTCTCCCTTATGTTCCTACTGATGCTGGTTGTACCAAAACTAATGACCACACCAGAATCACCTTCTGCCAGGTTTCCCTCATCTGCTGCTGGTAGAGGAAGCTTCTTTGTTCACCACTTCAAGGGCCAGCCTGGGTGAAGAGCTCTCCGATAGATGACAATGACAGTTATTACGGTGGTGGTGAGGATGATAGCTGACATTTAGACAGCACTTCATATATATGTTTTCTGATTTGATCCACAAAATAGCCATCAGAGGCAGGGGGTAGTATCATTCCAACACATACACCAGATTAGATTGAACTTTTGGAAACAATTACCAGTAATGACAAACAACAACCACCATGACAATAATAATAGAGCTAGTAGGATTTGCAAAGTGCTTTACAATTATTATTTCATTTTGTCATCACAACAGCTCTAGGAAGTAGGTACAATTATTGTTCCCATTTTATTTTGTTCTATTTTTTTATTTTTTTTGGTGAGGCAGTTGGGGTTAAGTGACCTGCCCAGGGTCACATAGCTAGTAAGTGTCAAGTGTCTGAGGTCAGATTTGAACTCAGGTCCACCTGACTCCAAGACTGGAATTCTATGCACCGTGCCACCTAGCTGCCCCTATTGTTCCCATTTTATAGATGAGAAAACTGAGGCTGAGAGCGGTTAAGTGACTTGTTCAGGGTCACAGCCAGTAAAATATCTGAAGCAGAATTTGAACTCAAGTCTTCCTGACTTCAGGTCCAGCACTGTATGTACCTGCTATCTATAGCACTAGGCTACCTAACTGCTGCTCCTAATACAGAGTAGCAGAAGTCTTAGATTAATTAATATAGCTGACGTGGGATCTGTTCTTTGTGCTTTTGCTTGGAGACAATATATACCCAAGAGAGAGATGCTCTGTTTTTAGCTGAGGGATGACTCTTCTTAGTCCACCGTAATATCTTAATTTTTTTTGCCCCAATCCCACCATTTGTATTTGCTCTTTTCCTACCCAGAAGTCCTGTAGGTATGTTGTTGGTATTATCACAAGGAGTTCCCATGGAAGGAATGAAACAAGCATTTCTTCAGCTCTTACTGTCTGCTAGGTACTGTGTTGACCACTGAGGATAGAGATGTAAGCACAAAGATAGTCCATGCCCTCTGAGAGCTTGCATTCTAATGGTGGGGAAGACCTCCCAAAGAAAGTCAAGTGGAGTGGAGGCAGGGATGGTTCTGAGATGTGGAAGCCGGGAACAGGAACAGGAGGGGAGTGAGCAGATCTGGTCCCTGCTGTAAGATGGAGGCTCCAGAAGGGACTCACCAGTGGGAGAATGGGGCAGGCCTCAAGAGAGAGATACTCCTGATTGGGGAGCTAGGTGATGCAGTAGAGAGAGCTCTGGCCTGGAGTCAGGAGTCCAACGTCAGACACTTAATAGCTGTGTGATCCTGAGCAAGTCACTTAACCCCTGCCTGCCTCAGTTTCCTCTTCTGTAAAATGAGGATGATAACCCTACCTCTCGGGTTGGTTGTGATGATAAAATAAGATAATATTTGTAAAAATATGCATATGCATAGAAACAAATATATATTATGGTACCTATTATTATTAATTTATTAATATTATTATTAAAAGTCTTACCTTCTGATCCCAGAGCTAACGGTCCTAACAGAGAGGCTGTCCCTACTGAATTCATAAAGTCTGCATCAGGTAGGGTGTTACTTGCCTCAGCTCCCTCTGTGGTTCTCCTGAATCTCCAAGACTAAGAATATCCTGCTTACTTGATGTGGGCAGGAGTGGCTGCTCTGATGGGAAATAAATGACTGGCCAGTAAGAAATGGGACAGAGAGTTGCCGCATCTGAACTTTTGGACAAAGTACTGTCTAATTACTTTTGGATAGAAACTGCCTAACCGATCAGGATTCCCTCTTATCCTTTAGCATCCAAATCAGGGGCTCTTCAGAGTCTGAAGTGTGGGCGGGGTTTGGATGAAAGGTTGTATTTTCAGTGTTATCACTATACCAGGCTGACCTGGAGTCAGCCAGCCCAGCAGCCACATATATTGAGTGACTGTGGTCTTTGAATCCAGTGCTTGCAATAGAAGGGAGGGAAACAACCTGCCATCCCCCTTTCTGGACTATCCCACCCACATTGTTTTTTTTTGTCTAGTTTCAGTCTTAAGTACAAAGGCTTTTCCCAAGAGCATCATCTTCTGTGGATGGTCCACCCCTTTCAGTTACTTGTTCATTTTCTCTCTGGCTTGTTTTTTACAAGCTAGCAGCCCTATGGAAGTGATCTCTAGGAGTTTAGCATCTAGCTTTCCAGCCTTATTAATGGGGAAGGGAAGAGGTGAGGAGCCTGACAAAGCCACTTTCTTTTATCCCTCAGTCCTTTCCTGGAATTAATGGTGAACCAGTGAAGTTCACCGGGCAAGTAAGTGGCTTCTAGAGTGATGTTGATCAGTGTGGGACCATTTGCAGATACCTTGTTGGCCCATTAGCCCAGGGGTTAAAATGATGTGGCTTTGGGGCCTGGAGTTAAATCTGGCCTCAACACTTAGCTGCTTTGTGACTCTGAGCAAGTCAATGAACCTCTCTTGGCCTTGGTCTTTTCACCTTTAAAAATGGGGATCAAACAGCCTCTACCTCACAGGGTTCTTGTAAGGAATAATGAGATAACACATGTAGAGTGCTAAAGAAATTTGAGCGTTTCACAGAGGTACTTCTTGTGGCTTCAGATTCAGCTGGCTTGAAAGTGGTTGAGGAACATTTAGTGTACAGAATCCTATCCTTCCTTTAGCGATTTCCTACCATTTGTTTGGCAGCTTTAGAAAAGCGCCTTCCCCTTGTGGGCTGAGTCAATAAGAACATTTTTCATTAGGGAAAGAGTGGTTGGGAAGAGGGGGTTGGGAATGGATAAAATAGAAGAAAAGAACCTCCATCAGGAAGTAATCACTTAAAGAGAATTTATTTTTTAATAGGAAGAGCATAGTAAGAGCTTAAACTGTTGCATAATTTATGCTGATAAAATGAAAAGGTATATTAAGGGAGGGGACCCACATGTAAATGGTAGTTTTCATCCTTTCTACCTAAAGTGGCTGATTTCCAGTGGCAGACAAAGAATTTCTTCTGTTCTAGGAGAGCTTCCCCTAGTCAGGCTCCTAAGGAAAAGGAAGCCTTATGGCAGGTGCTCCTCCCAGGGCTTTATGCTGTTTAGTTCAGGAGAGTGAGATGTGCCGTTGCTGCTGCTGCTCTGAGTTAGGAGGCTTAGGCTGGGTCTGGGAACGTTAGTCAGGACTCCTGACCCTGGATGTTGGGAGCTGGGCTGGACAAAGTGTAGGTGTACAGGGAGGCGATCTTTTTCTTTCTGAATTTCCTTATTAAGAGTGGATTAATTTTCCACATTTTCAGCCATGTGCTGTCAGAAGGATAATGGTTTTTTCAGCTTCTTGCTCCATTTAACTCGCCTTTTTTACAAAGGTTCAAGCCTAGAGCTGTTTGTCAGCCAGGAGCAGTGAGCACCTGACTGTCTGGTCAGGACACAGGACACAGGACTCAGCCAGTTTATTTCTCATTCCTTTAAATTACAGCTTCTCTGGGAGGCAATTAATCCCAAACCTTGAGCAGCAGAGATGCTGCTGTGTTTTCTTTTGTTTTGGAGATAAATCTTCTTGGACTCAGCACTTGTCTTGGGTTCTTGATTGTTTGAAGGGCAGTTTTTGTCTCATAAAGGCTTTTTTATTGTTGCCCCCCTCCCCTTCCCAAATGTCCCTCTGAGAGGTAATCAGAGCTGTGCACAGTTCGACACCCAGGAAAGCCATTAATAACCCAGCCAACTTCTCTCCTGCTGGCTTACAGCAGCCTTGCCTCGTCCATTGATGAGGATTTCTCTGGTGTTTCCCTGGAGAAGTTTCTCTAGAGAAGGGATCACGATAAGACTTTTGAGGTGGGGGCCCAGGACCAAAGGGGCTCGTGTCACTGTGATCTTTACCTGTCAGTTGGCAGGGCCCCCCCCCTCCCCGGGCAGTTTGGTCTGCTCCACATCTAGCCCCAGCATTTTAATCTTCCCTATTTCCCTCCAGCAAACAGTCTCTCCAGGCATTTCCTGATCAGGAAGTCCCTTCCCGGTATTTAGCCTGTCTTACTTTCTTCCTCTCGCTCCCCAGAGCTCTTGTAACATATTGTGGAGAGACTCATTAAGTGAACAGGTTTCCAGCACACCAGTGTTCTAGCCCTGCTGTCCTTTTTACCTTTTCTTGCAAGTCATGTCCATCTCCTTCCTCACAACATACAACTCCCCTTTCCATATATGTCATGATCAATCATTGTCTTTACTGCCCATCTCCAGGTTCTCCCTTAACTCCAGTATTTAGTTCAATATGAATTTACACAGGGATCAAGAGAATGTAAGCTCTCTGTAGGCTGGGACTGGTTTGCTTTTGTCTTTGCATTCCCAGCAATTTATCACAGTGCTAAATAGATAGAAGGTACTTTATCAGCTTCTTCCCTTTACTGAGATGTTTGCAATGTATTATTTAAGGCCCAAAGAATTTCCTTCTCTCTATTCTGTGACTTTGTTGAGGTTTAGAATTGGGAGAGCTGGTTCAGATGTGAAAGAATTCACTTAGACCTTTTCTGTAACCATTGGGAGCTTTATTTTGAGAAAGCTTCATGGGCTTGAGATTAGCCAGCCAGGAGCTAAACAAGGGCCCTGATTTAGGGAAAAACCAGGCTTATATAAACAGAAAGCTATACAGCCTGTAGGATGATTATGTAATTTTAGGGTTTCTTGTGGGGGTTGAAGATTAGGGCTTACAAGATAAGGAAAAATTGTCATGACACAGGATGGGGAAGATAAATGACAGGATAGGGAACACAAGATAAGGGAGACAAAAGCAACTCTTTTGGTGCAAGTTGTATGGTATTTCAAGATAAGGGGATAAGGACTTTAGGAGCCCTCTAGTTCAGGAGGGGCCTCAGCAGGTACTGGAAAAAAACAACCCTTAATAACCCTTTTTTTTAGCTTTTAGGGCACAGTTTATATCCATATCAACTTCACTCTTCTGACTTGTCCCTTCAGGCTTTCTGATCTTCATTCTGACCTCCTTTTATATTGTCTTGCTTGGACTCAGGAAGACCTTAGTTCAAATTCAACCTCTGACACTGACTAGCAAGTCACTTATCTTCTGCCTGCACCAGTTTCCTTATATATAAAATGGGCTGATAACAGCATCTGCCTCCCAGAGTTGTTGTGAGGATCAAATGAGAAACTTGTGAAGCACTTTGCCAACCTCAAAGCACAGTATAGGTGCTCTAATTATTGTTGTTACTTGGAGAACGCATCAGTTCAGTGATCATCTCTATAGATCTAATCCTAACTGTTGAGGTTTAGAAGTGCTGGGACCCTGAAATCCTGTCTGAATGAATTCGCCCCAAGCCTTCTTTCAGCCAGAGATAAGGTTTATTAGAACATCCACCATATTGGCCAGACTCTTAAGGAATCTAAGCATTTGTATCACTAATGCTGGGGGGCCGGATCTTAAGAATCTGGGCCCTTGGCTAGGTTCTTAAGGAATCTGAGCACCTTAATGGAGGCAAGATGGACCTTATATAGAGAAAGACTGTGGGAGGGATCTAGGGAGGATCTTGATGGGAGTGGCCAGTAGGTTGGGGTGAACAGAACTACTGGGATCTGGACTACATGGCCAAGGGAGAATGGAGTCCAGATAGGATTAAGAGTGGGAAGGGGCCAGGGAGGTAATAGAACAGAATTGTGAGATTGGGTGTAGCCACAATGAAAGACAAGTTGAGTAGATTACAGCCTCAGGCAAACGCTAGAGATTTGAGAAAAGTCCAGGGATTTTCTTTTTTGAGCTCTAGATCCCGAAGACATGGTCTTTTCCTTTTAGGGGTTTAGATCCCATCCCCATCATAACCACTTGCCTAAGCTCCAATTTCAAATCTCCACCTGCCTTTTAGAAATTTTGAACTGGTGGCCCATAGGTATCTCTAGCTCTCTTGGAATCAAAAACATGGCTCCTTGTCTTTCCCTTCAAATCCACCCCTTTTTTGGACTTCCCTGCCACTGTTGAGACTATCATTATCCCTCAGTCATCTAGACTTGACACTGCTGTGTCACCCTCGAGTCTTCCTTCCCAGATCCAATCAGATGTCAAAGCTTGTGGTTTCCACCTCCACAACCTCTTGGGTTATGTATGGCCTTCTCTCTCATCACACGGCTGGCACTCTGGTGCCTGACTCCTGGCACCTCAGACTGGTGTGATTGCCGTAGTCTACTGCTTGGTCTCCCTGCCTCCAGTCTCTCCCTCCTCCAGTGTGTTGAGGTTTATGGGTGCTGGGACCCCACAATAGGGACAAGAAGATCCTGCCTGAATGAATTCGACCCAAGCCTTCTTTCAGACAAAGACAAGGTTTATTAAAAATCCACCATATCGGCCAGACTCTTAAAGAATCTGAACATTTGTATCACTAATGTAGGCGGGCCAGATTTTAAGAATGGAGGCCAAGATGGATCTTATATACAGGGAGACTGTGGGAGGGATCTAGGAGTGACCAAGTAGTCTGAGGTGACTGGGAAGTGACTGAGAAGAACCGAGAACACTGGGGACCTGGACCATGTGGCCAAGAGAGACTCGGGTCTAGGTAGGATGTAGGAGTGGAGGTCTAGGGTGGGGCCAGGTGCAGACAATGAAAGGGCAGTTAATTAACTGGGAAGGGTCAATGCCTTAGGTGAACACCTGAGACTTGATCAAGTGGGAAAATTCAAGGAGAGTTGGGGGGGGGGTGTTCTAGAGCCTGTACCCTCTCATTCCCCCCTCAAACAAATGGGACCTAAATTCTTTTGGGGTAAGGGGCAAAGATCTTGACTTGGCCCTGTACCCTATCAAGTGCAGCCTCCATTCAGTTGCTCTGCTTACTCGGGGGATTTCCTAAATTTCAGGTAGGATTATGCCACCCACCCGTTCCCTGCCCCAGTACCTCCAGAATCAAATAGAGAGTCCTTTACTTTACATGGAAAGCCCTTCACTCCCCTCCCAATAGAGTCTTTTTAGACTCTTGTCCTCCAGCTATTCTTGAATTCAGCCTTACTGATCTTCCTTGTCTTCCTCTAACATCTATAGGCACTCTGTCTCCTTCCTCCAAGACCCCCATGCCTGTTATGTTCTTCACCTCCACCTTGTAGTTTCTCTGGCTTCCTTCAAGTCTTGGCTCAAACAAATGCTGGCTCTTCTCCACCCCAGGGATTATCTCCCTTTGACACCGTATAGATCTTCTGTTACCGATGTGATTTATTTGATGTCACCCCATTAGACTGTTTGCTCCTAGGGGGCCTGTGTTTTCTCCTTTGTCTGTAGTCTAAGTACTTAACATAGTGCTTGGCCCCTGGTAAGCACTTACTAACTGCTTGCCAACCGATTGACCTGGATTCTGACATCGTTACTTGCTCTCGCCAGACCTGCCAGTGATCTTATAATTATATTATCTGCTGACCTTTTTCTTAGTCCTTGTCCTTCTTAACCCTTCTTTCTGGGTACTCTCCTGGTTGGGTTTTTGTGACCTTAGTCAGCTTGGGTTCTTTTCTTCCCCTTTAGCGACTTTAGTTTCTACTAGATAATGTTCTCTGGGTGTGCTTGAAGATTCTAGCCTTGGGCCCCCTTTTCCGTACCTTCACTCCCTTGGTAGCCTCCTTCACTCCCCAGGGTTTCATTATCATGGCTCATTTGAATGTCCAGCCCCAGTCTGTCTCTGTCTACTTTAGGTTTCTCAACTTGGACGTGTCCAAAACAGAGGTCATGACTTTCTACCCACTCCTCTTCCAAAATTCCCCATTTCTGTCGATAGCACCTCCATTCTTCCCCTTACCCAGGATTGCAACCTTGACATCTTCCTCACCCCACAGATCCAGTAAGTGCCAAATTGTGTTGTTTCCATCTCCATAGTGTTACTTAGGTCAATCCCCTTCTCTCCACACATAGAGCTTCTACCCTTGCTCAGGCCTTCATGGCGGCTTGCCTAGATTCTTGCAATAGTTTCTTCATTGTTTCTTTGCCTCTGGTCTTTTGTATCTTTTTGTTTGTTTGTTTGTTTGTTTTTTGTTTTTTTTTAGGCAATTGGGGTTAAGTGACTTGCCCAAGGTCACACAGCTAGTAAGTGTCAAGTGTTTGGTCTGAGGCCAGATTTGAACTCAGGTCCTCCTGTCTCCAGGGCTGATGCTGTATCTACTGCGCCACCTAGCTGCCCCCGGGTCTCTCATATCTTCAACTGTCTTCCACACACTGCCAAAGTGATTTTCCTAAAGCACAGGCTTGACCATGCCCCTCCCCAACTCAGTCAACTTCCGTGGTTCCATTAACCCTAGGAGGAATATCAACTGCTTTGTTCGCCATATAATGCCCCTGACAGTTTGATCCCACCCTACCTTTCCAGCCTTCCTGTATATCATTCCCTTTCACCCAATCTGTGGTACAATTACACTGGTTTTTGTTGCTCCTCATACCTGGGCTCCATCTTCTATTTCTGGGCCTTTTTGAAGGTTCTCTCCTGCACCTTGAAGTTGGGCTCAGAGGCACATGCAGCCTTTCCTGATCTTCCCAAGGTCTAGTGTTCTCTACCTGGTATCGTTTTTGAATTGATTTATCTGTGTACCTGTTGTCTCCTCAGAGAGAACAGAAGCCTCACAAATGCACAGGGCCTGTTTGGTCTTCTGTCTCTAGCCCCTGGCACAGGCCTGGCACAAAACAACTGACTAATAAGTGTTTATTGATTGAAGGAATGGCTCCCTTTGTCAGGATTGTATTTAGGGTCCTTCCTGAACAGTCAATGTTTGAGTTTTTTTAAAATTCATTTTTCTAGGAATGACTTCATTTGCTCCTCCCATCTATATTACATCACCTAGATTTAGAGCAGGAAGATTCCTAAGTGATCATTGAATACTAGCCCTTCATTCTACAAATAGGAAAACTGAGGCCTAGTGAAGTTTAAGTGGCTTGTCCAGGGTCTTTCAGGGAGAGGCAGTTCAGGAATTTGAACTCAGGCCCTCTAACTCTAAACCCTTTTCTCATTATACTACTCGGTGTCTATTTCCTATAGTATCTGTTTGCCATGTGTCACAGTTTTATGATCACTCCGTATTTTTTCTGTGATTTTTCATTCTTTAAGAGTTCTCATCACTTCCCATTTTGAAATCTTCTGTTCATTTCATTAAAATGCCACTTATCTTTTACCTGCCCATTATTAATAAAAACATTAAGTAAGCCCAGGGAGAAATGCTGATGTTTTGGGCAGCCAACAGCCAGCTCCATTTACTTGATCTATTGATGTTTTCTTATTACTCTCTGCTTATAGAACTTGGCTTAGCCTTCAGGCTGTGATATTTCATGTGCCCAAGCCAATTGGTATCATGAGCATTATTTTCTTTTTACACAGCAGCATTCCTCAGGAATCCCAAAGCACTGAACAGCCACAGCCTGCTGGTGGTGTTTATTTTCTGAAGGAGGGAGAAACCAAGTCAAAAAGACATTGAGGTTTCTTAGATTTGTATGTACAGGCATTGAGCTAGGATGGTATCTCCAAGTGATTTGACTTTTCTGCTCTGGACTGTGCTGACCATCTTTAAATATCTTATAGGATTTATCCTGTGCTAAGAAAATGGACTAAAGAGCAAAAAATGACAGTTATTTGGCAACTACTTCTTTGTCCTTGCTAGGAATAAATAGAGAATAGTGACAACGTTATTTATGTCACCAGAAAGAGAGCGGAAGGTTGTGATCATTTCCTCCAGGTTTGAATATATGTCTCTTATTTGGAGACGGAGAGACATAGAAAGTTCTTCCCTTGACTGATTTGTGAAAGGAAACACAGGGCCATTCACCCGACCTCTCCTTTACCTAGAAATCTGAGATTCTGGTCGCAGCATTGAACTGTTTTCTCATGGTTTTTAGCCTGTCCAACAGAATGGTGTCTTTAGTGCAAGGGCGGCTGTCATGCAGTGAACTTCTCTGGCTGTCCACTGAATTCTGCTAGCAGAGATATTTACTGATTAGTAAATTTGAGACTTAAAGGAAGGTAGATTAAAATTTTTACGCTGGTCCAGAAGGAAATTGTTCAACAGATTTTGTTAGTAGGCTTTAAAATACAATTATGAGAAAACAGACCCTGTCTCAGGGAGCAGCTGGATAAGTTGATTGACGTGGCAGTGGCTCTCTGTAGTTGTTTGAGGTATCTGCCACTTCCCTTGTGGCCTCCCCCTTCTCTCCTGGTCCCTCCTTCTAATTTCTGTCTGCAGGGCTGCAAAGTCAGGAGGAAAGAGCAGCACTGTGTGTTTGGGAAGCAAAGATGAAGTGCTGACACCCAGACTGGTTAATGCATAGGCTGTTCCTGGCCTGCTGTTGATGCGCCCATTCATGTGCTGCAAGGGCTGCATTCTACCCCCAAACAAGAGCCAAGATGTGCTTTCTCTTTTAGACCTCTAGATTTCCCCCCAGGGACCCTCAAAAAACTAAGAGAAGATTTAAATTTTGGCCACTGGCCAGCTCTAGCAGAATCTTACTGGTCTAACCCAGAGGAAGGAATTCAGAAACTGGGATCCTTGCCTCAGAAAGGCTCAGTTATTCTGTGAAGCTGGTTAGGCACCAATTAACTCTGCAGTCCAGCTAGGTCCCTTTACTTTTGGCACCTCCTCCACTTAGGGCATCCCTCTAGCATGCTACAGTGGGAGAAAACAGGACTTGGTAGTTCTCAGCTGCAAGCCCAACACTTCTTATCATGATGCATGATAAGGGAGGCCAAAAAGTAGCCAGTAAGCCTCAAAGAACACCTCTAGCCTTTGTCGTCTTTCTCCCTCAGATCCAAATGACCTGGGTTAACATTGCATTTTCCAGTAGTCTTAGGGTTCCCCACTGGTCTCCTCCAGTTTTGCTCTCTACAAGAATGAGATTCTATTATCTTTTCACCATTTTCACTCTCATATCCATTCCATGGACTAAAGTGAATCCTGAAAGGGCACCACATTTTAAGTGGAATTGATGAGGTAATTTTTCTCCTCTTCCAGAGCCCTTGACACTGAAGTCACTTTGCTTGATTTAATCCAGGAAAAGAAATCTGTCTGTCCCATTCTAGTTCCCTGGAAGCCTCATGCTTGACTCCAAATTGAGACTCAACAAAATTCCAAGATTATCTCAGCTATAGAAAGCCTCTCCTCCTCTTGCTCCTCCATCTTGTTCTGAGATATGTTCAATGATCATTTTAATGATTTAACAAAAGTGCTTGGTAAAGCACTTGGAAGTCTCCTAGGTGCACTACTCTGGAAAGTTCAAGTATATCTGGGGTTCATTTGGTGTGTAGAGAGAGCATGAGCTGAGAGTAATCATAGAATCTTCTCCTGCTGGGTGTCAGGTCCTTGCTCTTTGACCTGGAAGGTGATTTGACTTGAGTGATTCCCTTAATCTGTTGGGTTTTTTCCCTCCTTCAGGGATAATGGAGACAGATCCAGGCACCGAGCACCACGTAATGCAAGGATGTCTGCCCCTTCACTTGGACGCTTTGTCCCCAGGTAAGAGTTGTGCAGGCAGACAAAGAAATGGTCTTTGTAAGGAGAAATGTTAATTTCTGACCCCTGGACCGGTGATGTTTGGAATTACTCAGCCCTGCATCCATGTGGCAGAGGAGGTGTAGGGGAAAAGCCCACGAGTGGGATGCCACAGACTTATTCCAGCTTTTCCACGTACTTTATATGTGATCTTGAGCCAGTCACTTCTTTCTGAGTCTGTTTCCCTATCCATCCATGGAGGGGCTAGAAGGGATGATCTCTAAGATGTCTTCTAGTTCAGGTGTTTAGGGGTTCACTGGGATTCTGCTTTGTTGAACTACAGGCTGCCATCTTGAAAATTGACAGGAGACTTTACAGGATGCTTTAATGGAAGGCAATTTAGAGAGGGAAAACAGTAAGAAAGAGACTTGCACAAGCCTAAGAAACTTTACTCAACTAGGAAAAGCAGAGAAGAAACTGAGATATGATAGAAGATAAGTTAGATAATGTATGAAAAGCACTTTAAATGTTAAAATACTAAATCATTGTGAATTGCTGTCATTATTATCATGATCATCATCAACTTGAGAAGTTCTTGGAGGGTTTGAGGGTCTGTCTAATTCCAGCATGGCTTTAGGTCCCTAGGGCCTCAGACCTTTGGAATAGGTGGGTGAGCCTTTGCAGATCCCGCTTGTTTTGTAATGAGCAGTCCATGGTAGACTTTTTATGTGATGACTTCTCTCTGTAGGCGTTTCTTGCTGCCGGAATACTTGCCTTATGCTGGGATTTTCCATGAACGAGGACAGCCTGGATTGGCCACTCATTCCTCTGTTAATAGAGTCCTGGCAGGTAAGAAAATGATTCCTGCATGACTTGGGAAGCTAACATGGCTTCCTGCTTCTACGCCTGTGTTGACTGCCTGTAGGTGATAAGTAAAGACTTCTTAGCTCTTCGTCATGCTGTTTACCTGAAAATGCTATACAAATATTTCCTAACTCCTAATTGGCATTGAGGAGATGACTAAATAACACAATCTAGTGTTTGTCTCATTTTAAAGGCCCCTTCCTGTCTACCTTTCCATGCCCCGCTTTTAAATTTAAACCAACTGTTTCATAATGTAGAGCTAGATGATGGTCTTAGCAGTGATCCTAATCGAATGATAAGGTGTCTTGTTCATGCTCCGGTCGGTGAGACACTCACGAGGCAGATCCTGTGATTCAATTAGGAGCTTAACACACACCTCTCCAACCCTCTGGCGCTGCCAGCATACTTGGCTTCCAAGTGCCTTGGAATCTTCCAAGGCAGGGGGAGGGAAGAGGGACTAGAGCTCCAAGGTGCCAGCTTGGCTGACTTCACATGGCAAAAAATGGGTTGGGTCCACTTAAGGGAGGCCTTGGGAATCTGCGTGGCTTCCTGACCTGTGTGTGTCCTCCGGCGGTGCAGGCAGAGTCTGTGCGCCGAGGGGAATGGCACTGAAGGGGCTCTCTGTGGATCTGGCGCTGGGCTTTGCTCTTCATCATTGCATTGTTTTGAAAGAGCCTGGGGATCTGTCCAGACAACAGAGGAAGTGAGGTCAGCAGCTCCTGCCAAGGAACAGGGACAGTACTCCTCCCTTCTCACCTGGGAGGCCTTAGTATCCTCTCATCTCCCAAGGTTCCATTTCTCTTTCCTTCTGTTGGACGGACTGTGTCATGTTGGGGCACATGCCATAGCCTCTGGTTTCCCCAGTTGGTGGTTGGGAACAGAGCCTGGGCCGCTGAGTCCCTCCTGTCCAGTTAGCCGTGTATGGTTTGGTGGATGGCACGTGGGACTCCTTGTTGGAAGATAGTCACTTGCTGCCAGGCAACCCAGCAGAGCTCCCCTCCACCCTGCTTTGTTGCAGACATCTGCCTTCACCACCCCACACAGCACCTCCTGCTCCTCCGCTCTGGGCAAATCTATATTTCCTTGGCATTTAGCTTTTCGGAGCAGCTGCTTGTTGGTTTTCTCCCCTCCTTGCCTCCGGTGACTCCTTTCCCCCATTTCCTGATCTCCTCCTCCACCTCCAGGGGTCTGACAGAAATTAGCCCCATTTTCGTATTTGAACACTGCTGTGCACAGCTCAGAATGCAGGGATGGTGCTCCCCTTACAGATGGCTACAGCTGGTGAGCCCAGGCAGGCTTCCTTCATTAGAGCAGGCAAGGTGGCCCCAGGGACAGGAGGTCTGGTCGCCAGTATTTGAAGGCACTTGGCATTGGCAGAGATAAGCTGATTATCTCCATTTTCTGTAGCCTCCGATATATATAGATTATCTACTGAGCTTTCCTGTCCCATAATTAACCTAGCAGACTTCCACATCAGCATGGGCCCTTTCTCACCTCCTCATTTCTTTCCTCTGGAATGACCACCTCTGACTTTTAAAAAATGGCACAGATTGCATGGAACCTACTGTGACTGCTTGTCCTCTCTCAGGATAGTACTTGACATGGCATTTTTCCTGTGGGCTGCATCTTTTTTCTGCTTTACATGGTACTTAGATGTACCCTGTATCACCCTTCCCTCCCCAAACTTTCCCTGGCGTGCTCCCCCCCCCCCCCCCCTCTGCAATTGAGTGAACTCCCAGGCCTACTGAGCATTTCCTAGAGACTTGGTCATCCTAGTCTTTACCTGAACTTCTCTTTCTGGTATGCCAATATTTGATTTATCTGATTGCATTTATTCAGGAAGCTGCCATAACAGTGGCTTTCAGTGGAAGGAAAATTGACCTTTGAGCCATGTCATCCTGCTCTTTCAGTTTTGGGTTTTGAGCACGCTTCTGGGAGCTGCCTCTTCGTCCAGGGCTGTGTGCGGGGAAGAAGGGCTGGCAGCAAGAGGTTGGAGGGCCAGTGTGTGCCCCTGCAGCTCTTGTCATGCCAAGTAGGCACACAAGGGCCTCCAGCCTTGGGATGGACAGCCGAGGATGCATGGGCGGAGCTTTATGGGAAATCTGGATCCATTCCATTCTCTCCTTATCATGAGGCTCAAGTTGAGATGGGAAGCCAGGGCCACCAGAGAAGTAGCTGATCATTATTTTTGTCATGCTGCCTCTTGAAGTTTTCTCCCAGTGTGTAGTTTTATGGGAAGCTGCCACTCTCCACAAATCCAGACCATGGTCTGTCTGCCTTCAGGTCCAGCCCATTGACTTACAGAGACTAAAAAATCAGAACTGGAAGATTAGACCTTAGAGATCCACTAGCTAAACCCCTCTCATTTTATAGACAGAAAGCTAAGGCCCAGAGTGATCATGGGATTTAGGTGGAGGAGCCTGTTAGCTTCTCACAGGGGCCTAGTGTCATTGTTCAATAAATGCTGGTTACCTGCCTCCCTGCCTGGTTAGCTGGGGCTAGAACCTCATCCTCCTGGCTGTGCTCCAGTTCACTCTTCTTTAAACCAACAGAATCCACATTTAAGGTGTAAGTGCAGTGAGAGTTGTGGTTTTCCTAGCATGGAAGAAGCATATACCAGACCAATGCTGTGAGGACCTCAGGAATGGGGGCCCAAAGGAAGAGGAGCCTTTGAAGCCAGGAGGGAGGATCTGTCAGAGGGTCTCGTTGGGTTGCCTTTGGCAGCCTGGCTAATTAATGGGAAAACAGAGAACAGAAGATTTTTCTTCTGAGGGTCAGGGGCCTGGGCAATGCAGAGTATTATTTATTTGCCCTACATTATCTTTATGACTTTTATTCTAATGAGCATCTGCCCCAGCAGATGGGGGCATCATACATTTTATTTTTTCCTTTGATTAAAAATGATAGGGGAAGTATTGGGGCTTGTCAGCTCCTGGCTCTGGGTCACTGGGGTCTGCTTGAGTGTCTTAATTCAAAAATGGCTCTGGGCCCAGGCAGCATCTTGGTTACTGGTTGGTGTGGATAAAGCAAACCTATCCTTTTTGCAGTGGGCTTTTTCCCCCCTTTCTTCCTTCCTTCCTCCTTCCCTCTCTCCCTGACCTTTCCCCCCTCCACTTTGCAAAATTTGATTTGTAACTACTGCAAGAGACTTAGTTGCAATAATACCATTGCCAGAGTGTCTTGGGGTCTTGATTTGGTGGATAGGAGGGTCTGACAACAGGGAAATGTTTTCAGTCTTTGGAGAGTTCTTTGTTATATTTGGTGAATTGGATGTCTGGTCTTTCAGAATTAGACTGAGATCACAACCTTATTTCCACCATAAGTAGTGCATGATGTTGCCTACTCTCTATTAGAGGTATTTAAATGTGAAATGTGTGGTAGCAAGCAAGGTTTCAACCCTTGTGTTCAGATATGGGAGGCACCTTTTGAACTAGATCTAGAACCCTAAGGATACTTGCCCTTCAGGTTCTCGATCCAGGGACCAGCAAGTGGAGCACGAATGGTATGTTCCAACTTGGTGTCAATTAAAATGACTGTTTATAAAACTCTGATAAATGGACAATTAGTGGTAGTGACACTAGCTGGTGCTGCTTTAATAATTAACCCAATTACCTTTCACTTCTGCTTCAGTGATAAAAGTGGAAGAGATAAGGGGCTGGTCTGGTTGCCCTGGAAACCAGCCAGTAAGGAGAGCCTCTGTCCTGGGGACCCCAGCCTCCCTGCCTCCCAGCTCCCCAGCCCGTTAACTCGGTTTCTCTCAGTAGAAGCTTGGTCGTTGATTCTCTCTGCTCCCGAGGCCTTCACTCCACCAGTTCTTGGCCTCTAGGTGATCACTGGAGGTGTAGGCTTTTATTTCTGAGCTAAGATTCTCTGGTTTATCTTAGGCTTCCTATAGAAAGTATTGGATCCCCCAGATCTTGCCTGTAAACTTGTTTTGAACTTCTTTCCCGTATTACAGGTGACTGTCTCTTAGGGAATTTCTTCTCGATTCTTTGAAAAGTGCTGATTATGACTGCTCCCTGTCTGTTTATGGAGTTGGCAGGGTTCCTTTGCTAATTTATGTTCTCTTTTAGTCAGTCAGCAAGTATTTTATGGGAGCACCGAGTCCTAGAACTGAGGACTGGAAGGGACCCTGGAGACTGTCTGGTCAAACCTCAGAGGCCCAAAGACGTAGATCTCACCAGGTCAGGGTCCTTGCCCGATGTTTCATCCACTTCAGTCCCTGAGTCTTTTGGCCTTTCATCATGCCACACTGTTTCCTGAGTGCTCCTCCATCTTGGGAGATACCAAGGAGTGGGAGACATCCCCTCTAGGAGCACACATTGTAGCCAGGAAGCAGCACGTTCACAGCTCAGTAGAGGGTGGGATCATTGGGCCTGGAATGGCTGGGAGAGGCTCCTCAGGCTCTGCGGATTTGTACCCAGACAACTAGGGGTTTTTTTGTTTGTTTGTTTGTTTGGTTGGTTTTTTTGTTTGTTTTTGGTTAAGCAGTGGGGTTAAGTAAGTTGCCCAGGGTCATACAGCTAGTAAGTGTTATGTGTCTGAGGCTGGATTTGAACTAAGGTCCTCCTGAATCCAGGGCCAGTGCTCTATCCACTCTCCATCTAGCTGCCCCCAAAATAGGCTTCTTTTTTTTTTTTTTGGGTGAGGCAACTGGGGTTAAGTGACTTGTCCAGAGTCACACAGCTAGTTTGTGTCTGAGGCCACATTTGAACTCAGGTCCTCCTGACTCCAAGGCAGGTGTTCTATCCACTAAGCCACCTAGCTGCCCTAACTAGGTTTTTTCTTATTGATTTGTGTACATGTCCTCTGCCTCCCACAGGGTACTGTGAAGACTTAAACACAGGGACCAGTTCTTCTTCATCTTTGAGACTCCCTCCAAGCTTAGCACAATGTCATGCTTTGCACCTGGGAAACACTCAACAAGTGTTTTTCCTCGTTGCATTGAGGTAGCACTTTGGCCTAATCTAAAAGAGTATGTAGCATTTATCCAGTGAAGGGCAGGAGAGGAAGCCTGAGTATGTGATGGGTTTGGGGCCCAGCCGGGGAATGACAGGGAAGCAGGCATGCCTGCTGGACACAGCAAAATATGGTGAGGGGTATTGACCAAAAAAGCTGGTGAGGGTTCATCCTTAATCCACTTCTCTTCCGGAATACCCAGGAGAATGCAAATAAGGTCAGGAGATCTGGGCACCAGTTCTGGCTTTCATTTCCTAGCCATATGGTGTTGCTTCACCTTGGTGAGCCTCAGTTTCTTTATCTGGGAAGAGGGAGAATAAGAATAACTAATTTCATTACTTGGCTCACAGTGGTGTTAGGTGGAAAGCATTTTGGAAATAAACGTTCAAGTGCCATATTTAAATGTGACCTGCTGTTCTTTTCACTGATCACCAGAGGAACAAAGACATAGAAAGGTGATTCGTTCTTGTGACTTCCCCTGTCATGGCCTTAGCCCTGAGAGTTCAGGGATTTATCTTGAGTTTAATGATCACTTCACCCCATAGTGCTCTGGCTGAGGAGGGAGAAGGGTAGTGATGAGGGCAGGGCCATTTCTTGATCCCTTTTGCACTTGGACTGTGCTTCTTGGTCATCGCTGGGACCTCTCTTTCCCTGGTCAGACGCCTTGCTCTGTCTCTGCTGTTATCCTCTGCTTTATGGTCTCAGCAGATTGGGGCGCAGGGCTCTCTGAGCTGAGAGTCATTTGGGGAGAGAAAGGGTTATAGTGGAACTTTGTACTGGAAAAGCCCTGAGCTGAGCTGACCCTGGTAGCACCTGTGCTGTTGAGAGCTCCCCCCCACCCCCCCCGTGGTTGCCATGGTAACCGAGGAGCCACCTGTCTCTCATCTAGTGAGTAGAAGTAGATTCTCCAGATTGACTCATTGAGCTGGGGCAGAGGCAGGGGAGGGATGAGATGACAAGTTGGCAGCATGGTTTGGGGGGCAGCTAGTGCCCATTAAATGATGCATTATGGACCTTGGAATGCACTTGTAGGAATTGAGCTATTAACAAAGGGAGAAGAAACAAGCGTTTATTAGGCACTTACTGTGTGCCAAGCTTTGTGCTAAGAGCTTTACAAATAGTATCTCATTTGATCCTCGTAACAACCCTGGGAGGTAGGTGCTATTATCCTCCATTTTATGGATGAGGAAACTGAGGCAGACAGATGAAGTGACTTGACTTGCCCAGGCTCACCCAGCTTAACTAGATTTGAACTCATCTTTCTGACTTCATACCCAGTGCTCTATGGTGCCACCTAGCTGTGAATAGAGGAGGAAACAGTGTGCTCTTCACCTGCAGTTTTCAGCATGAGGTGGGGAGCAGGTTTTGGTGTGTTGAGGTACATCAAAAAAAGCTGGACCACATGGCTTTTATTGAGGCATGCAGATTGCTTGTTGGGCCTGCCTGAGTCTCAGACCCAGAAGGTTCACCAAGAGTCTCTCCCTCCTCCTGGGTAAAGAACGGTTTGAATAAAGAAGTAGAACCTGGGCCTGGGGAGGCTTCCAATGAGTGCAGGTCCCCTGCAGGTATGTTAGCGCCCCTTCCTACCTCCCCCTGAGAACTCTTCCATGTTTTGAGAATACATATGGAGAAGATCTGATTGCTTTGCAGTATTTATCATATCCTGAAAACTCTCCATTCTACCCGTAGCTTCTCTGACACATGTGACTGATATATCTAGTAGGGTATTTTGCATCTCTGTTCATGCAGGCTCTGTAGGAAGAGAGGCCCAAATGTGAAGCCACATGCTATGTTTCCCAGTATGGGGGCAGCTCTTTAAGTAAAAGTAGACCCTGAACAGGGCCATGTGATTCTGAATTAATTTCTAGCTGGATGACCAGTCAGGATGCTAAAAGCAAGTTCCTTATTTTCACATGATGCTGTCCTTAGGCTTTCTTTCTGTCTCCCTTTCTTCTCATTTCTCCACGATGCCTGATTTATTCCGAACTGGCTGGAAATGCCATGGAAGCTGGCAGACAGCACCTCTCACCCTTCCTTCCAAAGTAGAACCAAGTTGTATGGTGGTAATTTCCTTCCTTTAACACCTGCTGTTGTTCCTCTAGGCCAGGTCTGCCCAGTGTCCCAGTGCCACACAGGTGGTATCTTGGGAAGGCAGTGAGGAACTGGGGTCTTGCCATTTTATGGGAGAAGGGGGCACCTTGCAGATAATTCAGTGGAGGGTCACTGGGGTGGGGGCAGGCCTTGATGTGTTGAGCAGCAGTAGTAAAAGATCAGATCATTTAGCTTTGACGAAGGGATGCAGTCTCCTCGGCACTTAGGCCATGAATCCGTTTCAAACCCAAGAGATTCACCAAGAGTCTCTACCTTTGCTTCATATGTACCTTCCCCCAAATAAATAAAGGACATAAGGACCTCTGTGTGGGAAGAGCTCGTACTTTTTTTTTTTTTAAACAATCTTGTGACTGGGAAATCGAAAAACATTCCTTCCAGAAATGGAGAATTAATCTGGTCCTAAGTAGAGAGAGCTGTTGTACAAATTATCTTTTCTCCACTTTGTTTTCTCAACCCTGCTTTCCTCTGGTACGACACAAGTTTCCCTAGGGCAGGGACTGTCATTTTTGTCTTTTCTATACCTAGTGCTGATTGCAGTACTTCCTATGTTGGAGGGTGGGGGTGTTCCTGAACCTTTGGTTTCAGGCAAGGAAACACTTTTTACCAATGCAGAATAGCACCTGGTTTGCCACTTACAGTCTTAGGTAGTTCTCTGTGACTGTGAGGTGAAATGACCTGTCTTCAGTTCCCCCAGCAAGTGAAAAGTAAGAGGCAGCACTTGAACCCAGATCTCCCTGACTCCAAGGCTGACTCACTATCCTTTCACCTAGCCTGTAATAGGCACTTAAGAAACATTGGTTGAAACAGTAGAATGGAAATCTGGTTGAGTTGGGGCATTGGGGCCATAAGAGAAGAATTTGGAACCATTTTCCTAAATGGAATTGGCTCAGCCAGACAAAGCAAGATGAATTTCCCCTGGCATCTGCCATCTTGAAAACAGCTGGTTCTTGTAGTACTTGCTGATTAGCCATTTGCCCAACAGCGGGATTTCACCACAGATCCTGTTGTGATGGTTTCGGTTGGATTTACAAAAATAAACCAAAGGAACAGATCTGGATTGGCCCCAGCTTCTTCCCCAAGCTGACCACTACAAAAGGGCTAGGTGCAGCCCATTGACACCAAGCAGCAGCCAGGGTTAGGATGAGCCTTGAGGCCGAGGCAGCCCTGCTTTGACATTGCCCCTCCTGGCAGGGTGGCAGGAGGTGGAAAAGACAGCAGGGGCTCATGTCTGATTCTGGCCAATGTTAATATTTGAATATGATTACAAAATGTTCTGTGTTGCTGTGATCTGGGCGTCTGCCTCCTTTGTCCTGACTGAGGTGTGCTGACCAGTACAGATCGTGGGCAGCTCCTTGTGAAGAGAAGAGAGTGAATAGTTGGGAGCTGGTGCCAGGGAGCCATTCCCAAGCACCTGCCCTGGGTAGCCTCTGGACTGAGGGGAGAAGCTTTTGTTCTGCTTCTCAGACCTCCTCCTGGGGAGAGAGCTGGGGATGCTGAGGAGCACGCAGTGCCCCTCCTCTCCCTTGGAAAGAAGGCCTGGTGGAAGGATGATACTCCTAAACAGAGCCCTGAAAAGGTAATTACACTGTTGCCACCCAGTTGGGAAGGAGACTAGGGCGGTGATTACATTTCCAAACAGAGCTGGGCGGGGGTAATTGCGCTGTGTTGCTCTTATCAGTCCAGAGAAAGCAGGCCTCTGGTCTCCATCTTCTCTTGTTTTCCAGATAGGAACAGAGTATCACTCAATTAAGAGTCAAGGCCCCAGCACATAGAGAGCAGCCAGGGGAGCCAAGGAGACAAACCTGCCTGTCACTTTCCTTTCACTGATGTTTTCCAGACTAAAAGGCCCTAAGAGTTTTGGGGGAGCTTATTAGAGGAATTTTATTGGACTGGTGGTGGAGTGAGCCTCCTTCCCAGTACTGCTTGTTATTTGGGGGCAGCTTGGACAATTGGCAACAGATGGCACTAAGCCTGAGGTTTGCTGGAAGCTCATCTCCACCAGGGACTCCTCAGATCTCTAGTTCATTCTTCTCACATTATAGGTACTTAAAAATGTTGATAAATAAATGCAGGCAGAGTGAAGGTGTGGAAAGTCTGCCAGGAGGAGAATCCACAGTTTCCCAGTTTTGCCCAGGGACAGGCCCTCATTCACCTCTTAGGGTTTTGGTTTCCTCGTTTGTAAAATGAGGATCATTCCTTTAACCATGCAAAATAACTTCTGCTTTATGTAGCTTCTGTTTTGGAACCCAAAATCCATCACCCATCACAGTGGCATCTCTTAGGATACTGAGAATGCCCTTGGTTGGACGACAACAATGCTTTCTTGAGCCAACCAGAAGCAGAACTTTTTATGGGGTTGGTTTGTGCACCACCAGGTCCCAGTAAATGGACTTAGAGGTATTTAGATTGAACTGGAGCAGTTTGCCAAGCTGCCTGTAGTTGATTTGAAGGGAGCACTGGGGGTGTTGCCAGCCTGGTCATAAAGCATAAGGAGGTGGCAGGAACATTTACCCTCATCAGATTGCCTTCCAAGTACCCCTTTCCTGTCTCCCTCATTTTCCTACTACTTTACTCTTTATTTTCCAAATACAGGAAAGTGTATGCCAGATTGGAACTGCCTGTTAATTGAGGCCATCCTGGATCACCTCGAACACTTAGTTAACCCAAGGAAAAGGTTTCCTGCAACCTTAGATCTTCATCCCTCGTTGTCATGTCCTTTTTCTTTAGTTACTTTTTTTGGGGTTTAGCCCAACTTCTTGTGCTGGAGGGTATAGAACTCTCAAACAGAGCTGTGTGGGTGGTGGGGCCCCTTGGGGCCCACGTGTTTCTGTGTAGGAGTGAGATTGACAGATTCAACTGCGTAAGCCCTTACTAAATTGGCTTTACGTGAACCTGTACCCATTGCATTACTTACATTCTATAGCTCTCCTGGCAAAACTAACATTGAGAAAAAGTCCCTGCAAACTAAGACTGGGAATATTCACGTTGTGTGCCCCTGATCAGTTATTGTGGTGCCTGGTGCTTTTGTACAGCTAGATGGGAGATGGCAGAGTGTATAGTTAAGGTTTGAGTCTGAATATGTTACTATTAACAGATTTGCTTAAGAAGTTTTGCAAATGATAATTGTGGTGATAGCTAACATTTACATAGTGCTTGCTACATGCCAGGCTAAGCACGTTACAGTTATTCTCATTTGACCCTCACAATGACCCTGGGAAGTAGGTGCTGCTATTATCCTCATTTTATAGATGGGGAAACTGAAGCAGACGGAGGTTAACTGACTTGCCCAGGTGGCCACACAGCTGCATAGCTGGTCTGAGACCAGATTTGAACTCAGGTTCTCCTGACTCTGAGTCAGGCACTGTGCCTGACTAGCTACTGTATCATCTTAAGTGTACCTTTAAAAGTGTGGATTGGGTCATTTGGACATGTACAATAATCCATTAGTTCTAATCAATCTTCCTAATTTAGGATTTAGGAGGACAAAATCTGACATTAAGATAAGAATCTGCTGTATTGGCAAAGCATTCTCAGAAACCAGCTTTGAAATGTAGTGCCAATAAGCTCCAAAATTAGCATCGAGCAGTGCTATAGCTAGGGTATATATGGTTCACAACAGTGTTTTACTTCAACCTTAGGGTATAGGGACTGTTCCCAAGAAGACTCAGAAGAGTCAGAGCTGGGGCCTTTTGCCTGCAGAGGGATCTAGGGGACACTTAGAGCTTCCCTACAGTTTCACCAGGACAGGCCCCATGATTAAGAAACAAAATGGGCACCGTGGTCTGATCTTTGAGAAGCTGGAAAAATGAGGAGAGAAACTGAGGATGAGAAAAATCCTTAAGGTCACGACCTCTTTCTTAAAGTAAGTAAGAGAGGGAGATAAGGGAAAAGAATGGGGAACATTGGGTCTGCTCTGAATGGGGTGTTCCAGGGCCTAGAGCACCCTTGGAGCTGCTGGAAGGGGAAGCCTGGCTTCACACACTCTCCTGGTGCGTCTGCTAAGAACTTGCTCTTTGGGTTTGTGAGGTGGGACATTCCTTGATCCTTCCTCTCCACTCTTCACTTTCACCATTGTATGTCCCACAATCTGAACTACTTTGGTTTTCTCGTGCTACAAGTGAAGCTAAACCCAGGTACTCATTAGGAGCTCCTGGCAGCGAGGTGGCACAGTGGATAGGGTGCCACATTGGAGACAGGAAGAGCTGAGATCAAATTCAGCCTCAAACACCTAGTAGCTACATGACCCTGAGCATGTCACTTAACCCTCTCTGCCTCAGTGTGTGTCCTCATCCTCATCTGTAAAATGAGCCGGAGAAGGAAATGTCAAACCACTCCAGGATCTTTGCCAAGAAAACCCCAAAGGGGCTCACAAAGAGTCAGACATGACTGAAAATGACTGAACAGCAGCAGGAGCCACGAGGTGTCTCTTGGTTCATGTTTCCAGTGCCAGGGCTGAAGTGCAGAGACTGGGGAATAGTGATAAATGTTCTGTTGCTTGTAAGGCAAACTAATTAGAAGTGGAAATAGTCACATGAAACTGAAATATGTGCCTGAGATGTAAAGCATCTAGCTTCTAAGAGGCTTCCTGCTGTTCCTCTCTCAGGACCCTGTGTCTGTGGTAGGGAGATGGTTCAGAAATACCTCCCCCATGAGAGCTCTTAGCTGTTCCCAGCTTTGTCCTGCCAGGCAAGGAATTCTGGGGTAGAAGTCACGGCAGAGACAGAACTTGAAGGTCTGTGCCTCGGAGATGAACTGTCTTTCCCTTTTTTTTCCCCTAGTGTTAATAAATTGTGGGCATGTGTCTGTGCCTCCTGAGGTAGAGTTTGATTAGTGCAATCCCCAGGCTTCTTGGTTTAAAAAAGACTGGATGGACCCATCTTTTCTTTTACCTTTGTTTCTGCCATCATTGTCTGGGAGAATGGCTTCATTGGAAAGAGCTGGTTCAGTTCAGAAAGTTTTTGAGCTGCTGACAGTGGAGAAAGATTCAGTTGAAAGAATCCCTGCCTTCCTGATGCTGCCAGTGAAGGCCTGACTTGGGAGACATCACATCATTAGATGGTGATTCCATGTAGCCTTCCCATGCGCCTCCGTGAAGTAGATGCTGCTTCAGCCTGCTCTGACTCCTCTCCCATCAGGTGCCATATAGTGACTGAAGTGGCACTAATGAGAACTGAAGGTCCTTAGGAAAGAACAGAATTTCTTTCAGAATGGAGTGAACAGTTTATGTCTAGTAGTTAATCCATTCTCACTGTATTTGAAGACCATTTTTCAAACATTTCAAGGATTGTTCTGTGGAAGAGCTTTGTCCTGCTTGGTCCCAACAGGCAGAACAGGAGCCATGGAAGAAGGTGCAAAGAAGCCAATTGAAGCCCAAAGTCCGGATAGGCTTTGTGATGATGATAGCTGTCCCTGATTTGGGAGAGGGGGTCGGGTATCCCCCTCCAGTTCCTCTTCCTGGGGGAGAGGTGGGGCTAAGTAGAAGCTGAACAGGTAGGTTGCATCAAAAAGTCTTTGCATGGGCATTGAATGAGATGAGTGCTAGGTGAGGGCCCTTCCAACTCTCAATTCTATGGTTCTGTCCTATCAACAGCTAAGAAAAGCAGAATTATCATTGGTTAAAGTTGGACCAACTCCTCCAAATGAGGGGAGGAGAAGGAGGGCATTCAGACTCAAGATCCAAATCCTAATATGTTTAATTCTGTTTAAAACAGAAAGGGAAGTGATGGCCCTGTCAGACTATGTTATGCCCTGGTCAGACTTCATGAAGCATCATATTTGGTTTAGGGCATTTGGTGAAGGATATTGACAAACTCTGGAGCGTTTCCGAGGAAGACAGACAGCCCAAATGGTGATGGGCCTCAAGGTCATGCTGTGTGAGGATCGGTGCAAGGAATGGGAGGGGGGGTTTGGCTGGAGAAGAAAAGGGAACAAGAGAGCTGTCTTGAAATGTTTGAAGGGCTGTCAAGTGGAAGAGAGATTGACTTGTTCTGTACGACCTCAGAGGCAGAACCAGGAACAGGGGGCAGAGAGGCCACAGAAAAGGAGATTTAGGCTTAATCTAAACAAAAACTTGCTAACAATTTAAAGCTACCCAAAAGTGAAATGGATTGCTTTGGGGGCTGGGCTTTCCTATTTTTGGTTATGTGGTCAAGATGATTCCATTCTGGTGCTAGTTGGACAACGTGATCTTAAGAGATCCTGGCCAACTTGGGTTCTGATTCTGGAATGGAGAATGTGACAGTGAAGCTACTATATTCGCTGTGCACTTAGTGAAATTAGGCAGAATCTCTAGAGGCCAAAAGGGGATAGAAGATTGGAATGTAGAACCCTGGGGTGATCGCAGGCATTGATAAGTTCTAATTACCCTCCTGCCAGTGTCCTTCCTCCTTTCTCTCTCTTTCTCTCTCATTTTACTAGACTATCTGCAGAGTCTCTGAGAGTGCAGGGCTTTAATTTCTTGGTCAAGTCTACTTAGCATCCTTTGAAATACTAAGAACTAATTCAAGTGGGATTAAGGTCAGAACTGTCCAGAAAAGAAATCCAAGTGTCCCTATTCATAAGCTGTTGAGCTGTACTTTTCTTATACTCCCTTCACCCCAGATTTAATATTTTTAATACTGTATATTGGAAACTGCCAAGGGAAAGCAACATGACCGCCTGTGAGAAGTAGAAGAGTTTAGTTCACTTCTGCACTGTTTATGGCATTATCCTCTCTAATACCTACTTGTATCCTCTTGTCATATCTATGTCTCCTTCCCCCGTCTCTCTGTTGATTGCCGTTCTTGGATCTCCAACTACATTTGTGGTATCTTGAACTGGATATCCAGGAGACATCCAAAACTTGACATGTTCAAGAACTAATTAATTATCACTTCCCCCCGCCCCAATCCTGTCCCCTCCCAACCTTCCCTATTACTGTCAAGCTCAGCACCATCTTTGTAGTCTCCTGGGCTCTCAACCTCAACAGTATCCTCAGCCTCTCACTGTCTTGGGCGCCCCCCCCCCCCATATCCAATCTGTTGCCAAACTCAGGCCATTCCTCAGCCCAATCCATCTTCCACAGAGTTATCAAAATGATTTTTATTAAGTGTAGGTATGACCACATCACTCCCCTACTCAAACATTTTTAATGGTTTACTTTTATTTTTTTAATTCAATTTTATTTATTTTTAGTTTCAGATTCTCTCCCTCCCTGTGCCTCCCTCCACGCATTGAGATGGCAAGAAATATAAAACCCGTTACAAATATGAAGTCGTGCAAAACAAATTTCTACGTTAGCTATCTTGGGGGGGGCAGGGAGACAAGAAAAAGCAAGAAAGAGGGAAACATGCTGTAATCTGTACTCTGAATTCATCAGTTCTTTATGTAGAGGTGGATAGCAGTTTTAATCATGAGTCTTTTGGAACTATGTGGGTCATCATGTTGATCAGAATTACTAAGTCTTTTGCAGTTGATTGTCATTACGGTATTGCTGTTACTGTGTAAATTGTTTCAATGCTGCTCTTTTTACTTTGCATCTGTTCCTATAAATCTTCCTAGGTTTTTCTGAAACCATCCTCTTCATCATTTCCTGTAGTATAATAGTATTCTGTTACACTCATATAGCGATTCCTCAATTGATAGAAATCCCCTCAAATTCCAGTTCTTTGCTGCCACAGAAAGAGTGGCTATACATATTTTTGTATATGTGGTTGCTTTCCTTTCTTTGATCTTTTTGGGGTATAGACCTAGTAGTGATATTGCTGGATCAAAGGGTATGCACAGTTTTATAGCCTTTTGGGCATAGTTCCAAATTGCTCTCCAAAACGGTTGGACTAGTTCATAGCTCTACTAACAGTGCATTAGTGTACCTGTTTTTCCACATCCCTCCGGGATTTATTTTCCTTTTCTGTAACTTTAGCCAGCCTGATGAATGTGAGGTGGTACCTCAGAGTTGTTATAATTTGCATTTCTGTAATTATTAATGATTTAGAGCATTTTTATATTACTGTTGATAGTTTTATTTTTTCCTGTGAAAACTGCCTGACCATTATCAACAAGGAATGGCTTTTATTTGTATAAATTTGGCTCAGTTCCCTTTATTTTTGAGAAATGAGATCTTTATCAGAGAAACTTGGTGCAAAGATTTTTTTTTTCCTGTTTCCTGCTTTTCCTCTAATTTTAGCTGCATTAGTTTTGTTGGTGAGAAAAAAACTAATTTTATGTGAACAAAATCATTCACTTTATGTGTCCTGAACCTCTCTATTTCTTGTTTGATCATGAATTCTCCCCTGCTCAAAAGTTTCTTAAGCACCGATTATATACCAGTCTCCACCCTGGCTAGCCTGTCTCTTGCCTTGGGATAGAGGAGGCTTCTTCCTTCAAAATACAATTCAGATGTCAAATTTTTTGTAAAGCTTTTTCTCATCTTCTCTCGTTCCAACTGCTACTGCCTTCTGTCCTACTGCCTTGAATTTAACTACTTTATATTTACTTTTTATAGATAGGTGCTAATTGATTGATTGAATAAACCATCAGAATTCCACATCTCTTAGGCAGCTTAGTCATGTAAAGACCTTGAATTCTCTCTTTCCCTGACTTCCACCACATTGCAAGTTTTTCCATCTTTCCTAACATCTGTTTGTTCCACTAGAATCGTGGTCCATCTCTAGAATCTTTGCTGTGTAAATGCCTGAAGGTGAAAGATGTGAATTGAGTCCTCATGTATAGAGCACATAGGGAATTGTCAACTCAGTATAATTACTTTCTCCTACCTCCAGCATGTCCTTATCTGTTAGTCATAGGAAAAGCTCCAGGTTGGGCTTTAAACTCTTGACTCTGTAATTTTAGGCCCTCTGTGGAACAAAATTTGGGGTGGGTTCTCTCTCTTTATAGTTGGAAAAGGTCAAGACAGAATCATTTCAAGCCCATTTGTATCCTAAGCACTATTCTCAGAAAGATTCAGTTCAGTAAGTTAGATAGACATAAGCTGTTTCTGTGGGTTTTGCTAGATGTGAGGGGAGAATGTAGGATTTGCCTAGGTTATGACCCTAGGTTTCAAGGAGCTTGGGTTTACCCTGTGGAATCTGGCTAGACCAATACCCTTCCTGATTGCCTGCCTTACCCACCACCCTCCATCAGTCAGTAAATCGGTGAATTTAGGAGGCGGCTGTGGTGAAAAGGAATGGCTCTCTAGCTCTCAGCTCCACTTGACTTGATTTCCTCATGTCAGTTTCTCCTACAGGTATTGTAAAAATAATAAACTTTGTTGGTACAGGGATATAACCTGGAAAGTTACACACACACACACACACACACACACACACACACACACACACACACACACACACACACACGTTGTCTGTACTGTTTCTCCCAGTCACTTTAAACCGCATCTCAAACTCCTGCTTGATTTTCTGTCCAGGATTGCCTCCTTGGGCACCATTCTGTCAGCCTTGCCTTCTTCAGACAAAGTTAGTGACTTTGTTCCAGTCTGAGCAAACTCCCTTTCTTTCATTCTCTCCTCGGACACTCCACTGGGCGTTGTAGCCTTTAATGAGCACTGAGAACCTTTGAAGTTTATTCTACAAATACCATCTGTCGGTTTTCTCCTCAATGTTACATTAAAATATATCTACTAAACCCATGGGGTGGGGTGGGGGGGGGGGGTGTGGCAGCGGTGGCAGCCATGCTTTTTAGTCAACAAGCTTTTGCTTTCCTGAAGGTAGATTGATTTCTTTTTTTATGCTCTCACATTCAGAACCAAACTAGAAGTTGTGTGACCTGGGCTCTCATTTTGACTTTTCCACTTATTCACTGTCACCTTGGGGAAGGCACTTAACCTGATAAAATCTATCTTCATCAGTGAGAATCTTGTGCTACACCTACCTTTCAGGGATTAATTAAGGGGAAAAAAAATCTACAGAGTACCCTGAGCTCTAGGAAGAAAGGTATTCTTTGGAGGCACATTTTTTTTTTTGCTCTTCTGGAAAGCTTATTATATTTTATTAACATTCAGCTGTTTAGCAGCAGCTGAACCTGTCCCAGGGCCTGCCTAACTGGAGGTATCCAAGAGACAGAGTACTTGAATAGGAAGAAACAGTCCGAGGGCTCCTTTGTATTTGATTCTAGGGAGCTCCTGAAGGTACCTTTGGGGAGGCGTTGATGAGCTGCAAAGCAGTTTGCAGCTGCTTTAGCTCTCAGGACAGGGCCTTAGGCCAGCCAAATTGTGCCACATCTTCTCACTTTCCTCACCATCTCCCTGTTTCTGTTGAGGGTCCCTACATCTCTTCAGTCACTGGAGTTCACAAGCCACTTGTCACTTTCCTGTACTAGCCAGTTGCCAAGTCTGGTGGGTTCTCTGTGCCTAGCATGTTTCACCTCTGTTCTGTTCTCCTCTTGCCCAGGGCCACCACCCTAGGTCAGGCCCTCACTGCTGCCAGCCTGTGTTACTGCAGTAATCTCTTCCTCTGTCTGCCTCCAGCCTCTTCATCCCGCTGCCACATTGCTGTCCCTCAAGCACAGCCTGACTGTATCATTCTCCTGCTTGAGAGCTTGTAGCGGCTCCCCAGTGACGTTAGGGTAAAATACAAATGACTTGATTTGGCAACGAGAACCTCGCTAAGTGGCTTCCCCCTGTCTCCAGGCTGTGATACGTTCTCTCCCTCACACAGCCTGCACTCTGGCCAAACTGGCCTTCCTGCTGTTTTCAGGGCCTGACATTTCACTTTTCATCTTCCTGCCTTTGCATAGGTGGTCTGTCTGTGCCTGGACCGAATTCATTCCTCATCTCCAACTCCCTTCCAAGCCTAGCTCAGGCGCCACCTTCTTCAGAAGGCCTTTACTAATTTCCTTTAATTAGTGCCTGTATCTTTATTTTGTATGTTCCCCTAATTACTTGTATGTAAACGCATTGCTTCCCCTTTGTATAATGTGCACTTCTGGAGGGCAGAGGTTGTCTTACTTTTTGTATTTGTATCTCCTAAGCCTAGCACATTGCCTGGCACATAGGCACTTGATAAATATTTGTTGACATTGATGGTTGAAGAAATAGAATGATCTCTGTTTTAGCACCCTAGATTTAGAGCTAGAAGGGTCCTGAGAGCTCATTGAGTCCAACCTCTTCATTTTACAGACAAGGAAACTGAGGACTAGAGAGTTAAGTAACTTATTCAGGGTTACACAGCTAATAAATATTTGAGGTGGGATCTTAACCCAGGTCCTCTTGATTTTGGTAGCGTTTGTGATCTGTCCTCCTCATCTGGCAATTTTGCTTCCTTGGTGGGGTAAGTGATCTTTTTAGATGTACCCTTTCTGTGGCCCCTTGGCAAACATGCAAACATAGAAAAGAAATAACTAGAAACCAAGCCCAGCAGCCTCCTCCACCATTTTCTTTCTTTCCCTTTAGCTGACTCTGTTCTCTGGCATAGCATCAGACAGCAGCCTTCTCTACTACTGAGTTAAAGGACTCCTGTCAGTGTCTGACACATCTCAGTAGTAGGAGCTGTCCCTTTGATTATCTTATTGAGTATCTAGCCACCCAGGCCTGAGTGGCTCTCTGCACCAATCAAATAGAGTCTCTCTTCTTAGGGACTTCTTGGTGAAAATGTTTTCCCTAGAAAGGAGTTTTCCTCACTTGCCTTTTCTAAGCCTGTTTTTCTGTTCTTGAGGCCTTGCTAGAGCCCTGATGTCTCTGCATCCTGTTACTTGGACTTCCGGTAACGCTTTCATAGCGTTGATCTCCAGCTGCAGTTTTGCTCTGTCACCTGCCCCTCTCTCACTGGAGTCTGTTCCACTGCTTGATTCTGTTCATTGTTTGCAAGCCCTTCCTCATCTGTCGTTGGAAATTGGCTTTTTAACCTCAACACCCATGTTTATTGGTTGAACACAAACCGAAATCTAAGACTGCTCAGCATTTTTTAGTGGAAATCCCTTCTCCTTTTCTGATTTTTCAGAGCATGAAATGGCTATGCTCATCGTACTGGCCTCTAGGCAAGAGCCTTATACAAGGCTGCAGGAAGACCTTCTTCTAGTGTAGAATTTCCCAAGGCCATTCAGGAGAGCTATTGAGGATCTCTCTGAGCGGAAGACTTTACAGCCCTATTTGTTTGGGATCTATTTAAAAAGGGTAGTAGTTTAGTGATGATTGTTGTCTTTTCTTTTACTTATTTCTCAAACCCTATTGATATTGTTGACCTCTGCATAAAGTAACCTTTTCAGGAGCCCGCACTGTTTTAAAGTGAAATATAAGCTTGTGTTTAGTAGACACTCAGGGTTTGGGTGATTTGACAGTCACTTAACCAATATGTGTTGGGCTCCTCCTGTGTATAAGGGACTGTGCTTGGTGCTAAGAGAGATAGAAAATTTAAATAAGACATAGTTCCTGCACTTATGGAGTTACAGTCTACTGAGAAAAGAAGATGAAAAGATACAAAACTATCACATGAAAAAATTACATGATAAGTACATTAGATGTAAAAGTGCTGTCAGTGGTCTGAGGGGCAGGTCTTTCCAGGCCAAGAGAGGTCAGGCATGGCATCATAGTGGAGGTAGTACTTGAATTGGGCTTTAAAGATTGGGTAGGAATTCAACAGTCAAAAGACAGGAGAAGTGGGGACATTATCATAGTCAAAAGCATGTAGGGAATAGAGTGTATGATGTATTCAGGGAATAGATAATCATCCGATTTTGCTAGAATGTAGACTATAAGGAAGGGAGTACATGAGCTAAATCCATAAAGATACAATGGTGGCAGATTGTGGAGGGCCTTTCCAGATAGGAGAGTTTCGGCTGGTATGACCGTATCTGACAGTGTATCACTAACTTTCCAGAAGGCTTTTCAGAATTCTAAACGTTTCTTCTTGCTGGTTGAGTGGGGGCTTTCTCAGCACCAAGGAGTCACTTTGGGTTGAGTGAGTGCAGGAGATGGGACCATGGCATAGTGCTACCTGCAAGCATTTTGTATTTTTCTCCCAACGGGAGTGTCATACAAAAGAGAACCTTCACCTCTCTGTGGTGACCAGCATGTTTGCCCTGGAAGGAGGAATGCCTACCTTCTGGCTAGTTGGATTATGTGAGTGCACTTAGGCAAAACAGCGGCAGGCCCTGTCTTTTCTGTGCAGTACACAGAAACAATTCAGACAGAAGGGGAAACAGATCTTAACCTCTTTCTCCTTTCCTTTATGAAAAGCCTCTTTCTGCCAGCTACTTGTTTGCCACAGGCTTTCTCAGAGATCCATCTGACCTAACATGAACAATAAGCCCTTCTTCAAGGTAAGACATCCGTGAAGCATCAAGGCAGCGTGCATGAAACGAGCCGCAGGCTAGGTGTCTGCCTGACTATTTTGTTTCTAGGGTGAAGCCAGGAACATGGCGGCCGTGAGATTCCCGAGTTTGGGAGCTGGGTCTGCATTACCTGGCTCTGCAAAGTCTGCGGCTTCCTTTCTTCTCCAGATTTGGCAGGGTAAAGTGGATTAACCCAAACTTGAAATACACGCTTCTTTAGCTAACCAGGAAGGGTGGCTATCTTTACGTTAAATCCCAAGTGAGCTGAGCGTTATCTCTGCTGAATTTCAGAAGTTCATAATGAGTCTATCTTCACACCACACCAGATTGGACAAGACTGAAGCATCATGGGAGGACAGTGTGGTGCATCAACAAGACCTCTGCATTTGGATTCAAAGGACCTGGGTTTGAATCGCAGTTCTTTCATGTTAATCAGTTAATTTCTATGAGCCTTAGTTTCCGCATTTATAAAATGAAAGCGTTGGACTAGATTACCTCTGAGGGCCTGTCCAGCTCTAAATCTATGAGCCTTTGAACATTTGAAGGAGCAAATCTCCAAAGTTGTGTCTATATAGTTTATTTTCCTAAAGTGTCTCCTCCTTTCTTTGGCAATATAGGTGATGTCTGATGGTTGTCATTTAAATTCCATACCAAAGTTTGGTGTAGACTAGTTTCACCTGGTCATTTAGAGCTATTTAACTTCACTGTGCCCATTTCTTTATATGTGTGATGGAGGGACATTGAAATCTCCCTCTTCTCATGAAAAACAAGTGTGTCTAATTTTAATGTTTAAAAAAACTTAGCTTAGATATACAAGAAGCAGCATTATCTGGCAGGATGAGAAATGACTTTCCTAGGTATTCCCATCAGTCATTTTTGTGGACACGTATTGAATACTTACTAGTATATCTAATGCTATTCTGGGTTCTAAGAGGGCATAAAGAATGTTAAGAATGGACCTCTGCTTTCAAGTCCCTTGTGATCAAGGAAAAGCAAGAGATGGTGAAAACACATAGGTACATGTATACCCGTGTACAAATCTCTGCACTCCTCACAGATTGTATGGTGGAGCATTTATGAGTAGGTGTCTCTGTGCTCACACACAGAGCTGAGAAGCTTACTTTGGGAGTGAATCTGGCTGCTTTCTCTTCAGTCCAGGAAGGCTTGGTGATGGAATGGGATTTGTTCTTCAAGAATAGAAGGGCCAAGCAGAATCGCTTTCCAACTTCTTGAGCCATCCCATTACAGTCCCTGGCTATGTGGTTCGTTGGTTGTGCTTCTTAATTGTGCCTAGCATTAATGTCTAAACTGTGAGCGTTTAATTAAAAATTATTTCTAATCGTCTGTCACTCAAACTCTCTTCTTGTGAAGAGCTCTCTGCTCCCAGCTCTCGAAAACATAGCCCTAGTTTTTGTGTCCATTTCAGAAGGAGGCCTCCATGTGAATGGAATAGAGCTGTTCACCAGCCCAGACCAGGGCTCTGCTCTGCACCACACGTCACTCAGTATGCCTGCCTCACTTGTGTGAGTAGCTGTGTCCCAAATAAAAAAGTGTAGTCTTCTTTGCAAAGGGAGTTGCTTTGAATATGGCGGGTAGCCTGTGTGGTGAAAGGGGTTGTTTTGGTCAGATAGAGCAAAATCGCCTTATGGAGGTTCCCAGACTTCGTTTTTAGGGATACCCCAGGCAAAGTTTAGATGGAACTTTTGTTTGTTCACCTGCCATGGGGAAATAGTTATGCTTCAGAAGACACTACCTGGCCTTCCTCAAACACCGATTTCATTGCTATCAGCCATTAATGTTAGCTACAGTTGTGGGAAGCCAAAAAGGTCTCCAATCTGATGGATTTCTCCTTGATTTCAAATGGAATGTAGATATGGTATTGGCAGCTCCAGAGTCTGCTGAATTAGCTTAGGACAACCTAACTAACTTTGTCCACAACCTTGCCTACTCTCCAGCTCTCCTCTAGTGAGAAAGGGGCCCTAAATTTAGAGTCAGTGAACTTGGCTTGGAGTCCTTGCTTTGCTATTTATTCACCTGCATTAACTTAGACTATTCGCTTCCCTCTCTGGGCTTCAGTTTCCTGATCTGTGCAATGTCTAATAATGTCTGAAGTCTCTTCCAACTGTAAAATTTGGTCTTATTCTCTCCCCTTAGGCCCATGAGGATCTTTTCTCTTGATCCTCAGAGATCAGTCCTGGTACCCTTGAAGAAGCAGCCCCAGGGTCTCTGTGTCGCCACCGTGGCAGACTGAGGCGGGAGGCTTGTCTGTCACCTCGGCGCCGCCTGCCCTGGGGAGCAGAATGAGTACTGGAGTTGGAGTTGATCCTGCATTCAGTTCCCTTCTGGGCCGCTTGCACTCTGTATAAGGAGGACATAGAAAGGGTCCCTTCCTTTCCTGTGAGGTGAAGGGGTTGGACTAGATGACTTGAAGGCCCCTCCTAGTGCTTCCAGAGCTGAGATCTTATGGAGGGCTTGCGCATGTGGATTAGAACTGGTTCTGAATTTGGATTGGATGTTCTTGTCTGCCTCGGGGTCAGGGCTGACCTTTTCTTCTTGTTTTTAGGCCCAACTCCTGGCTTCTCCACGTAGCTCCGTATCCTGAAATGTGCAGGTGTTGATCTGACTAGCACCCCCCTCCCCCTTTCCATGCTGGGCCCCCTAAGGAGAATGTAGGCTCATAGAGCAGTAATTCACGTGTAGGTGGCCTGTAAGAAAAGTTTTTAACAAAAGAGTTGGTTAAGAAGCTGATTTATTTTCTTGCTTAACTCACTTGTCATGTGCTGAGTGGGGGCGGAAGAGGAGGGGAGGGTGGGGAATAGTGCTGCTGAAAGCATTTATCTTCTTTTCTGCCATCTCCCAGTGTTTATTACCTTGTGATCGACAGACAAGGAAAGCTGCCAGTCAAACCCACGTTCAGCACATTTCCATTTCCCCTCCTTGCAGATTTTAGGGTTTTAAAAATCTGCATCCTCATTGCAGCAGTGAAGGTTGATTCTCTCCTGTTGTTGACAAGCCCAAGATCCTCAGGTCTTGCTCTGCCTGATCACTCAAGCTTCCACCAAACAACCAGAGCTCCAGAAGTCCTAACAGTTTATGTCATGTGTCTGGCGAGAGCTATTTAGTGTTCACATCTCTGTTTCCTTTGTGCTCTCATCTCCAGGGAGCTGAAAAGTGAGTACCACCCTGTCCCCAGTGTTCCCCACTGCAGACCTCTCAGAAGGAGGTGTTTCAGCTTTCTGGCCTCCCTGTGAGCCCATCCAACCGAGTCATGGTATTCTCCTCCCAGAAGTACTGGGATCCAGATATAGCAAATGCAGGTTAGGGGGAGGTGGGAACTAAGGTTATTCTAAATGCTCATCCACCTTCATGTCTTTTATCAGATGAAAGCTTTGCCTAGTAGGAATGTCTCCCTTTCTTCCCACCTCAGTTTCCCCTTAAAAAAAAAAAAAGAAACACACACACACACACACACACATACGTGCGCGCATGCACACACACACACACACACACACACACACCCCTCTCAGTTTTGGAACCCACCTTGGGTTCCTAATAAGCTTTTGAGTAACATGCATTTGTGAGCTTATTTGTTTTTATCCTAAACAGTTTCGTGAGTAGAAGGAATGTAATGATATTCATTTATTTGTAACTGAATGTTCTTTCATAATTGCATGTCCCAATTACATCATTAGTGTCAGAGGACGTAATTTGACTTATTAGAATGTGTACATTGAAGGAGCTTGGATATGTGGGATGGGCACATGAGGTCAATTTCCCTAAAGCTCATGGGCTTTTGGATTGTTGAGCCCAGACAGCTGCCAGTGATACTGTCAGTAGCATGGAACTGTTAGGGATTTTTGATGCTAGCTGGGGTCCCTGCAAGGACATATAGAGATCATCTAGCTTAACCTCTCAATTTAAGAAAAAACTGAGGCCCAAAAAGGTTAGATGATTTGCCCAAAGTCCCAGAGGGATAGGTGGGTAACCTCAGGTAGTAGGTAGATAATATAGGTAGGTAACATAGGTAGTAAATAGGTAATCTGAGGTAGTAGATAGGTTACACATAGGTAGGTAGGTAGAGCATTTATGAATGCTTACTATGTGCCAAACACTGTGTTAAGTGTTGGGGTTACAGATACAAGATAGCCCCTGCCTGCAAGGAGCTTACAGTCTAATGGAGGAAAATAGCACATAAAGGGATATTAGAGAAAGGTGGGGGTAGGAGACATATGTGCAATGAACAGCCTGGTGAGGTTCACCCAGGAAAGCTCACCCTTCAGTAATAGTTCTGACATTGGATTCACCAGTCTAGGGCTCTTTCCACTACACCTTGCTGCCATATTTCATGATGGTTTTAGACTATTTGACCTCTGTTTTTGTCCAGCTATACATAAAAATCGTATCCATTTCAAAGGCTTCAGTACTTTCAGTGAAGAGATCAATACAACTCTGAACTCATCCTTTATTCATGTATAATTCATGTATAATGAGTGATTGCCCAGATGTACACATATCCTATTGAGTCTCATATACCCTCTGTGGAGGCATATGAGACTCAGCACAGCGTCCCCAGACACTTCACAGGATAGGCAGCTGGACAAGCACCTTGGCGTCCAAATCTTGTCCAAAGCCCTCATTTTTCTGGTAAGAAGACCCAAGTTCCAGGAAGATAACTTATCTGTGGTCACGTAGGTGCTAATTAGTAGAGCCAAGATGGGCACTTAGGTCAACTGGTTCCAGATTCACTGTTCTTCCAAGTACTGCACCCTCTTCTGCTCTCAGTGTCTTCTGACCAGGATCACTCATAGGCCATCCACTAGGCAACCTTAGTGAGGACCAGGCTTAGTTCACCTCCTTTTGGGCTATTATTTAGGGTTACTGGGCTCTTGAGTAGGTGATGAGGCATTTAGGAACCTGGCTCTGTCCATGCTGAACTAAGAGACTCAGAATGTGTAATTTTTATTGGACCACAGCACTCCTATTGAATCCGGGACCTTTCAGAAATTCCTGGACATGGTAGCATTGACCTTAGGGTAGTCATGGACATACTGAGACAGCTATATTAAATTAGAGACATAATCTTTAATTTCATAAGTCACAGAACTGGGGGCAGCTAGGTGGCACAGTAGAAAGAACACCCGCCCTGGGGTCAGGAGGACCTGAGTTCAAATCCAGCCTCAGGCCAGACACTTGACACTAGCTATGTGACCCGGGTTGAGTCACTTAACACCAATTGCCTCGCAAAACAAAACAAAACAACAAGCAACCAAATCACAGAGCAGTAGCTACCTGTCACCACACAGTGTTTAGGGGCCAGTTGTTGTTTCACCACCTTGCCAGTACATTGAGCCTGTGCTCAAACACCCATCTACTTAGTCTCATCAGAACTATTCCTAGGGCCTGTGGTATGACATGGCATCATGTAGAAGGTTTTTCTTTTAGCTTAAACCTATAATACCAGACGAGCCAGAGCCTCACATCAGGTTTTCTTTTTAGCAGAGTATATTGTGTCTTCCTAGTACCACACTTACCTTCCGGCTGAGCCCCAGGCTAGGGGGAAGGCTCAGCTTCTGGCTATGGGGAATCTGAATGAGGAATTTATCTTTTCTGTAGAGAGAATTCCCTGTCTTCCCTTTGTCATTTTTAGTTTGAGTTAAACTTATCCTCGGGTATAAAACAGGGAAGGCCACAAGGTATAATGAACAGTTAACTGGGTTTGGAGGCAAAAGACTAGAATTTGATTCCAGGCTCTGACATTATCCTTGAGACTGTGGGCAAGTCACTCTTAGAGCCTCGATTTCCATCAGTGAAATAAGAGGAATTCATGGAGTCACTGCACACAGCACAGAGTCACAGTTCACAGAGGTGTGAAGAAAGCGTCTTGTAATTGCACGGTAGGGGGGGTGTGTGTGTGTGTGTGCACGTGCATGTGTGTGTGCACGCGCGTGTGCACAGACTGCTGTTGTTCTCATTACCACAAATCTTTCTGCCTCCCTTATACAAAGTTATGCTGTACCTGGGGCTAGAAGGATGTTGCATATGCCTGTAAGTGCCATAGCTCAGGAAAGATGGAGCAGGTCCAGTGAAAGGCAACCGTCTGATGATGATGATGATGATGATGATGATGATGATGATGATGATGATGATGATGATAGCATTTATACATATATGTGTGTGTACGTGTATGCGTGTGTGTGTGCGCGTGCGTGTGTATAATTTGGTCCTCGCAATAACCCTGGTAGGAAGGTGCTGTCATTGTTCTCATTTTACAGATAAGGAGCTTGAGGCAAACGGCAGTGAAGTGCCTAGCCCAGGGTCACCCAGCTAGTGAGAATCCGAGGAAGGGTTTGCACCCAGCTCTTCTTGGCTCTAAGCCCAGTGCTCTTACCCACTGTGCGCCTGGTCGAGGGAGTCTAGGGAGATTAGCGATGTGACCACCGGCTAAAAAAATGGAGACTTTTCAACATGGAAAAGGGCTGAAAAAAGACCAGTAGAGGTATTCCTTACAGTTAAAGCAATTTTCTTCACAGAAATCCTGTAAAATGGATAGAAGACATATTATTATCCCCATTTTACAGATAAGAATACACCTCTGGGAGAAAGTGACTTTGTCATACTCAGGCATCAAGTAAGTAGCAGAGAGAGGCCCAATTGAAATCCATAAAGTCATTAACAGTTTGCATGTATTTAAGTCTGTAAAAACCGAAACAACAGGAGGAAGGACCAGTATGGAATGGTGGGAAAAGCACTGAATTAGGCAACAGGCCTGTGTTCCAGGCCTGCCTCCGAAACTTACTGTCTGTGGGATCTTGGCAAAAGACTTCACCTCTGAAACACAATTTCCTCACGCAGTGTCTGACACACAGTAGCCACTTAATAAGTATTTGTTTCTTTCCTTCCTTCCTTCTGGCTGTAAATCCAGTGTTCTTTCCGCTGTACTGTACTTCCTAACTGGTAATTCCCTCCACCAATGCAGGTCAGCAGTTATAGTGCAGCTTAGTTGTTCAGAGCACTCATAGGTTAAGTGACTTACTCAGAGTCACACAGCCAATAGATGTCAGAGGGGAGACTTCAGCCCAGGGCTTCCCGACTCTCTGTCTGCTACACCATACTGCCCCTCAGACCACTTCTGGAAAATATGACCAGAGAAGCAGCCAGTCATTTTTAGTAAACTCTAGAGAAAAATCTGATGTATTCTCTTTGTGGCCATTTCAGTCAAAAGTCTCAAACTGAGGAGAGGCTTGTGTGACCCGGTGGCCTTGGGTGGCAGAGTCGGTGTTATCAGAGCTTCCAGGGAACAGTTGAGCTGGTGAATGAGCATAACTACAGTTCTGTTATGGCCTGGGGATTCTCAAACTAAATTTTGGTTTTGCTATCCAGGAAGAGAAAGGACCATTTCCTTTCCTAAGACACCATTTTAAATACATGTTAAAAAAAAAAAATGGTACACAATCTGTCCTCATCTTATGTCCACATACGCTTATGCTGTATGATCCTGTGAAAGGTTTTGATGAAACTGATTGGTTGTTCTCTTTGGGCTATTCAGTCACAGCTCCAGTAGCCAGCTAGCTGATTCTTAGCTCTTTGCACATTGTCAAATGGAAGACATAGTTAATGATTGTGTTTTCAACCCAATCAGTATTCCCTCCCCAGGCTTCTGTTCCCATTCCATCTTCCCAGCAGCAGCATAGTCAAAGGCAGCTGTCATGTGTGAAGGCAGCTTCAAATAGAGCAGATTTTGCATGGCTGGGAATGCAGCTTAATCCTTTCCTTTTCTCCTTCATCACCACCTGTCTCTTTCTTCGCTCCCAAAGCTGAGTATACTGCTACACTTACTAATGGCTCTTGGTTCTCAAGTCATTTCACCAAACCATTTGTGGAATAATATCATCTATCTGTGCTCTTTTGGGCTCCCCTATTTTCTCCCTCACTCCCCCATCCCCTGAGCTCCTCTTCAGATGCTGGTAGAGATGTTTATAATTCTTCTTTCCAAGCATCAAAGGAGATAAGTCTGAGAGAAGAGACCAGAAACAAAAGACTGCAGTGTTCAAGGTGTGGTACAGCTCAACACATCTTGTTTTCTGAGGCTTGTAGAGCTTGCCAGGTAAAGACTTGGGAAGCTTGTCTCAAGGCAGGGGGTGACTGGCTTATTTTTGGTCATTCTTTCCTCTTAGTGACCACGTCACTGGCTTTGGGTTGCTGCCCTTGCTTTTGTGATCACACGTTCTTTCGCTGGGATGAGATCCTCATTCAGGGCCTGATACCTGAGTCCTCATGAGAGGAGCCATGTATTATACTAATTTCACTTGGCATGCCATGGAGGGAAGGAATCACAATGCAGGTGGCAAGCTATCTGAGCTGTCATTGTGGCCAGAGCACATCCCATTCAGAACCCAGGATTTTGCTTACCATTCCTCCAGCTCTTGACTATTTGGGGGAGTGAGGAGAAAGGCAGAAAGTCTCAGGGACCAACCGCTGAAGAATGCAGGGTTTAGGCCTCACTAGAGTTCATCTAGATTTCTTGACTTCATTCTTGAAGTCAAATTCTTTTAAGTTCTTACCTGCTATTTGGGCCAGGGTATTTTTTTCTAAGGATGAATATTTGTGCTTCCTCATCATATCTACCTGCAGTGCCATAACTGGTTATTCTTTAAACTGGGAGTTCTTAACATTTATTTTGTTGTTCACATAGCTTTACTCTGCTCATCACTTGATAGGGCTCAAGGAAATTCGAGGGACTAAGAATTCCCAGAAAGACTCTAGGGCCTTAGTGTCTGGGACTCAGAAACTCCTATGTGAAGATTTTTGAGAATGAACCCACAAATAAGTTTCTTTTGGTATGCCTATGTATTCATGCGGGTGGTCAGAGACTTGCTAAAATTTTTTTAATTTGTTTTTGCTTTTATTTTTGTTGCAAAGGCTGGAGGGAAATTTCTTCCATGCTGTTGCCGAAGGTCAAGCTAAAGTAGCCTAGAGCTGTGCCAACAGACAAGTACCTGGTAACGGAACATGATCTGTTGCTGGCATCATTAGCTCCTTAATCTATGGTTTTGTGTCACTGAGACGTGTGTCTTCTTAGTTCCAAGTTCCCTCCTTCACTTGAGCACCCCTGGAAGGAAATCTCTTCTATTTGAGCTCTTTCACAAAGAACTGGTTTAAATGTTTCTTTGATTCTAAGACTACCTTCTAGGACATGGGGCTTAGGATGGATTACCTACTCAGTTACTAGGGATCACAGTCAGCAGATCTTTAACCATCACTTAAACTCCACTATTATTTGTTTCTTATGTTCTGGGCACTGGAAGAAATATGAGGTTTAGATAAGTCACAGCCTCTTCTCTCATAGAGCTTAAATTCTATCCAGTAGGTAAGACACATAAAGTCCCATACAGGGTTGAAGGGAAGATTGTTATTATGAATGTGTGATGGAATGGCTTTATGGAGAAAGGGTGTGTGGGTGTGGATGTCTTATCTACCCAACTAGGTTGTGAGCTCCTAGAGGGCAGGGACTCTGAAGCATATGTCTTTTAAATCCCTACCAACCCTTAGCACAGTGTCATACATATAGTAGACTGTTGAATGAATATATGAACTGGCCCTCTTCCATTTTATTTGGGTTATATTAAATGCTCACATGGTGGCAATTGACAAAAAGGAAATAGAAGCAGAAGGGAAAAGAAGTAGAAGAAATTAAGCAGGTCTCTGACCACTCAGATGAACACATAGGAATACCAAGAGAAACTTATTTGAGGGCTCATTCTCAAAAATCTTTACATAGGAGTTACTGAGTCCCAGAGACTAAGGCCCTAGAGGCCTTTCTGGGAATTCTCAGTCCCTTGAATTTCCTTGAGCCCTATCAAGTGATGAGCAGAGTAAAGCTACATGAACACAGGGTTTGCATCTTAATCCCATGTTATGATTTCACCAAAGGGGATGTTACTTATGAGACCGCCATTAAAAACATTGATCTACTGGGAAGTTCTTTTCCATAATGGAGATTAGCAATACACGACAGCAAAAGGTTACAGAAATACTATTCTTTAGCAGACTTCCATCTGCTGACTACATTTACTTATTTAAAAGAGGCTACTGAAATTGAGGATGTTGAGACCCTGGAGTAGAAGTAACAGCTGTCACCTGGCTTAGAGGGTATAGATTGTGCATGTACTTAGATACTTTCTCCTTTCCTCCTCAGCAACAACAGATATTAGAACCAAAAAAAGCTTATTTTTTCAGAATCAGGGGATCTCTGGAAAAATCAATGTATTTTATAATAATAGAATTGGTGAGAGGGACTGAGAAATACGATTTCATTGATATAAGGAACTTCTAGTGAAGAAACTCTCTCCACCAATGCTGATTGACCCCCTTTTCTGCAACTGAAGGGTCTTGAGAGTTGCCTGGGGCACTGAGAGGTTCAGGGACTTGTCAAGCGTCCCAACCAGTGTGTGTCAGAGAGAGCACTTGACCGTGAGCACATTATGACTGCGTAGGTCACACATGTTGTTATACCTAGTTTTCAATTGAAACAGCTGACACTTTGAGAGGCTAATGTTCAAGGGTTAATGAGGGTTCAAGCCAGCATGCAAATCCTTGTCTGTTCCTTTCCAGTCCAGTGTTCGTTCCATGATGCCATACTGCCTTTCTTGACATAGGCTCTCTAGAAAACCTAAGTTTTCCCTTTGTCCAAGGGACCTAGTAAAATGGACCAGGTCAAACAGTAATTATGGCTAGATATTTTTATCGAGTTTAATAGGAGAGGGTATTTATGCCTGCTGAGTGATCAACCCCAGAAGCCATAAGAGTAAATTGGATTCGATGGGTGCTGTGGATGCTCTGCTTAAGGCTGAGGACAAGATCATATCTCAAACCATGTCTTCTTTCTTAGCCTGTGGGAAAACCTTGGTTGGTTCAGTGTGTTGCTATGAGGAAGATTTTAAAAACTAACACATGAAAAATATCTTAACAGGAATTATGTTTTTAACTTGGTGTCTGTACCCCTCAAATACTTAACCACCCTCCCTTTGCAGCTTCAACTGGGACAGGGAAATGCTCAGCAAACTACTCTTCCTAGAAGGAGCTTCCTGAAGACCAGTTATTAGAGCTATACAACATACTACAACATTCTCTTCTCCTAGTTAGTGGCCTAATGGCAAATACTTTCTTTCTCTGATATCTCTTGATTTTATGAAGTGGACATAGTTGAATAGCAGGGGTAGCAAAACAACCCACACACCATGAAAAATAAGGTGGCACACAGAAGCAGTGAGAGGTATTTTGGAAAGAGCTCTAGGTTGGGAGTCACTGACCTGAATTTAAATTCTAACTCTGCTACTTAAGAACCATTGTGACCTGGATAAATCACTTAACTTCTTGAGCTTCAGTTTCCTCATCTTTAAACTTCAAGGTCTGGACTAAATGAGCTCTAAGGGCCTTTCCAGCTCTTATGAAAGCCCTTTTAAAGTGCGGTACAGCGCTGCATGACCAAGGAATCCAGGTATGGCTGCTCATTGTGTCAGATGTGAGACAAGCCTTCATATTGTCAATTTCCCGAAGTGGAGGCTGATTGGAAGCAGAGCATACCACTTGGAGAGCTGGCATAATCCAGTCTCTGCTCCCAGGAGGGTTTGGCTATGTCTGATCAGAGGGGTGGGTGTCTGTGGAATGTATCTCCAAAGGAGGAGGAGGAGAAAATGACATGTTCATGAAAATGAAATACAACTGCAAATTATAGTGTCACCCGGGTTTTTTTTTTTAAATCCATTTTTTATTTAATTGGTTACCAAGGAAAAAAGTGTCATACGGAAGTATATATCTCAGAGAAGTTAAACCATGAGACGTTAAAAGAGAATGGGAATTCAGGGAAATTCTTGTGAGGGGATTATGAAATATTGCCTTAATAAAAATATTCTGATGCAGCAAAGCTAGGCTCATAAATTTCTGCTGTTAGATGCCAGGGGTCTAAAGAGATCAACAAATATCATCTCATTTGTTCTTGGCTATCTTTTCCAATCTAATCAACTTGGCTGTCTTTTCCCCAGCGGTAACATCTTTTTGGAGTGCTTTAGTGGGAAAAGGGCCATGAACAAAAGGGGAGAAGCCTTCTTTCAGACAGCTTTGCCTATTCCAAAGATAACCAGAAACTGAAATGTTTCCTCACTTCTCTTTGTTGCTCTTGCTTCCACCCTGCTGTGATTGACCCACCCCTAACTCCTTCATCTCCACCCCCCTCCCATTTTCCCATCCTTTCCAGTGTTTGCATTATTTCTCATGTGCCTCTTGTTGTTGTGAACCCGCAGGATTTTGTGTCACGTACCACACCTGACATGTTGTGGACACTTGGTAACTCTTAATTAGTAATGTAGGGTTTAAGTAATTAAACTGATAATTTTATCATATTGTGTCTTACTGGTAAAGGTGTATCAGTTGCTCTTGGGGCAATGCACTGTTTGAGGGGTATGGCTATTCCATTCTCCTCCTCATTCTTTTTCTTTTCTTTTTCTTTTTTTTTTATAGGCAATTGGGGTTAAGTGACTTGCCCAAGGTCACACAGCTAGTAAGTGTCAAGTGTTTGGTCTGAGGCCAAATTTGAACTCAGGTCCTCCTGACTTCAGGGCCGGTGCGCTATCCACTGCGCCACCTAGCTGCCCCTCTCCTCCTCATTCTTAACTTCCATGTATTGAGGGTTTTTTTCCTCCTTCTCCTCTTCCTCACAAACCTTAATGAAGTCTCATTGTGTTCCCTGATGGGAACTTGTGGTAAACTGGCTGATGGTTCCCTTTTTCCTTCATAGGGGCAGTAATTGGTGATGGACAGTCTGCGGTGGCCAGTAACATTGCCAACACCACCTACCGACTCCAGTGGTGGGACTTTACCAAGTTTGACCTGCCAGAAATCAGCAATGGTAAGCCAGACTAGAGTTAGTGGGATATCTGACCTTTGATTGGAGAGCTAGAACCAGAGAGTTACATAGAACCTTAGTGTCTGGATGTACAGACTACAGAACAACTTTTTCCTTGAAGATCTGAGTAGGGATAATACCATCTCCCACTGACCAGTTATTATTTTAACCTGCATCAAGAAGTACCAAAAGAAAGTCTCTTTTTTTCCTTTGGGAACAGTGGAGTGGCCAGCTCAGTGTGCTGGGGGACAGGCGGCAATGAGGCTGAGTGAGGGCCCTGCTTCTTTGGGTGGGTGAACCCTGGAGGGAGAGTGATGAGCATCAAACACCCTCCCAGCTGGGCACAGAGGAGCTGGTAAAGGGACTGAAAATGGCCTCTTGGGTGCAGGTGTGTGAGAGTGAGGCGCTTTCATTGCATCTAATTAAGCCCCCGTTGTTGGTCCCAAACAAACATGAAGATTATTTTAGGTAGAGAAGGTATCTTAGGGCTTATCTAGTCACCTACTTTCCCACCCTCACCCTCCACTCTGCCCCTCCCCATTTCCCTTTATAGTGTCACTGGTAGAATTACAGGGAACTAATTACCTCATCATATAGCAAATTTGGTTTTTTTTGAGAATTGTAAATGTTAGTTCTTCCTTTAATTGTGAGAAAATATTCCTCACTTTTATTTCCAGCCATGAATATTATTTCTCCCCTCTGAAGCTATAAAGTCAAAATATAATTCATCTTCCATGTGACAGGCCTTCATATATTTGATGAACATAATCAGTTTTCTTCTATTTTCCCTTTATGGAATTAATATTCCTAGTTCCTTCAACCAGGCTCATATTATATGGTTTCTAGACTCTTCATTGTTTTGTTTGCCCTCCTTAATTCATTTGAGTTTGGCAGCATCCACTTTACAATACGGTGCCTTCAAAAGTGATAGCAGTACTCCAGGTATGGTCTGAACAGTGATGAATACTTTAGGACTGTTACATCTTTTTTTTTTTTTCTTTTTGATGAAGCAGTGGGGTTAAGTGACTTGCCCAGGGTCACACAACTAGTGTTGTGTGTCTGAGGCTGGATTTGAACTCAGGTCCTCCTGACTTCAGGGCTGGTGCTCTATCCACTGCACCACCTAGCTGCCCCGTGTTGCATCTTTTAATCTAAACATTTATATTTCTTTTAATACAGACTAGTATTACATCAGCTGTTTTGGCAGCTGTTTCATACCATTGAATTATATTGCACTGTTAGCAGTAATCTAAGAATGCTTCACTGCTGTAAACTTCTCAAGTTGATTTTTTTAGCCCAAATGCAAGTTTACATTTTTCTCTGTTAAATTTCATCTTTTTTTTTAATGCTATCTTATAGAAACAACATGGTTTAGTGGATAGAGAGCCATCCTTGGTTCAGGTGCTACCTCTGATAGATATAGGCTCTGTAACCCTGGGCAAATCACTTAACCTCTCAGAGCTCTAGCATCTCTCTTATAACTATAAATTATAAAAAAGGTATTATCCAGCATTGGTAGAGGGAATTTCCTTACCTGGGACTTCCATACACCAATGAAACCACAAGTTCAAATCCTATTCTAAATTTTCATTTTAGCCCAACCTTCCAAAAGCCTAAGATCTCCGTGAATGTTAATTTTCTTGTCTAGCTTATTAACTGCTCCTCCTGGCTTTGTGTCAGTTGCACGTGTGACAAAAGTTTCAGTTTCTTCAGCTGAGTCCTTGATGTAGATGTTGATCAGGACAGAACCAAGATCACAGCTGTAGAGCTGAAAGGGACCTTGGAAGACCCTTCTTTTGCAGAGCCTTAGACAAGTTAAGCAGCTTGCCTGAGGTTTACATGAGTAGTAATAGCAGAGCCGGGTTACCAGCCCAGGTCCTTTGTTTCCCAATAGTGTGACCTTTCCATTGTACTGGGCTGATTCATTAATCACAGCATTCTTGGTTCAGCCCTTGAATTTTGCCAGGGATTGAGTTTTAATTGCTGGCCCATAGTTTCTAGGATTCACCCCTCCTCCAGTTTCTCTTTACAGTTAGGAAAGTTTGCCCATCTCTAGCCTTCTGGCACTGTATCCCTTTTTCCTTAACTTCTTAGAAACTCCTGAAGGTGGTTCTGTGATCACATCCTCAGGCTCTTTCAGCTCGCTGTGATTTAGTTGGTTTTGTACTATTACTGTATATAAAGTAACCAAGAGCTGGCTTTTTGTTTGGGTACCTTGAACTTCACTTCTCTCCTGGCCAGTTATAGCCAGTTTGGAGATCAGTTTCCTTGATAAGGAAAGTGGAAGCAAAAGGGGGTTTGAGGAGTTCTGCATTTTTCTTTGTCGTCTCTTCACGTTACCACACCTTTAAAAAGCCTTGTCATTCATGCTCGTATTCTTTTTCCCAAGCTCTTTCTAAGTAGTCTTCTTCCAGGTTTGTGTTGCATTCTTGTATCAGACCTTGGTCCTATGTCCTTGCTTTTAAATGGCTTCTTTTTAATCCATCCTCATCAGAAAGCAGCCTGTGAAGTTGGCTTGATCTCTCTGGATATGTCTTCCTTGCTTTCCTCCTTTGGAGTCACTCGCTCATTGGCTTTGGGGGTAGATCTTTTCCTGAACATTTTGCAGTTGCTTTCCTGAAGTATGAGGTGCGTGTGTGATGATGCCTGAAGTCCTCCTTACAAATCACAATGCCTGATAGGAATTTTTCTGCAGAACGCCACCCTTTCTACTTCACTAGTTAATTTTTCTTTGTTAGAGTTTATCATTGAAATTCTCATTGTTATAGCTTCCTCAAATATCTGAGAGATAAAACTGTCAGCAAGGCAAGAATTTATCTTGACTTGGTATTTTTTATCCTGCTTTGAAAAATGCCCATTTTAATAAAAGAGGATGCCGTATGTCATTGGAGTAATGTATGGCTGAGAGATGAGCTGGCCTCCCAGTCAGGAAGACCGGAGCAAGTTATGTAACCTCTTGGTGCCTTGTGCAGTTCTCTGAGATTAAGATGACAGAGAAGGTGCTTATCTGCCTTGGGAAAGATTTTTTAAAAATTATATGATCTATTGTTTTCACATTGCATTCATTTCCCAATATATCCCTCCACCTTTCCTCACCCGTTCCGTATGGCAAAGATTAAAAAACAGTTCAGAAAAATTAACCAGTTCATCAGCCAAGCATGCTGTCCTCATCAACGTCGTCCCCCACTGCCGTAAAGAAGGGGAGAGTGCATTCTCATCACTCTTCAGGCCTAAGCTGAACTACGTGGAGGTCAGGTTAGGATTTTTTTCTTTCCATTCACATTGTTGTATTTATAACAGCACATTTACATTGTGTCTGTTGTTTTCCTGGTTCTCCTCACTTTACCCTGCATCATTTCATAAAAGTGTTTCCATGCTTCTCCGAATTCCTCATATTCATCGTTTCTCACAACACAGTAATATTCCATGACATTTATGTACCATAGCTTGTTTAGCCATTTCCCAGTCATTGGGCGTCTATTTTGTTTCCAGTTCTTTCCTCCTTCTAAAAATGCTGTTATAAACATTTAGGTGTATGTTGGAATTTTGAATCTTAGATCTCCTTAGGGCCTAGGCCTAGCAGGGGCATCTCTGGATCAGAGGGTATTGAAAGAATCATAGATACTTAACATTATCATGGTTCCTTTCTTCTCTGTCCCTTGCTTCTCATCAGGGACATGGATTCGTCATGATTTACTGTCTTCAAAGAGTCAAGTCAAGGAATGAAGTCTCCTCTGCATCTCCAGAATTTTTATATTTTTGTAAAGAAAAGAGGAGGCCCCTGGTGATCACTGCTTCACGTGGGGCAGGGACGAGGGTAGTGGATGCATACAGCACAAACTCCAAGGTTGTTGTGGTAGGCATGTTGTAGGCCCAGCTGATCAGTGCATTGAGAGAGGCTTCTCCACCTAGTCTAGTGACTGAGGCCCATTGGGATTATTTGTACTGGCAGCTGAAAACCAGGAGTAAAAAGAGAGTATTCCTGAAACCTGATAGATAGCCTTGGAGAGGAGCAAAAAGGGAACGTTTCCTACTGGCTTAACGTTTCCTCAGGCCTTCCTGATGGGCTTCTAAAGCATTTGCAGAGCAATGCACCGTAGCGGCCGATCCCTCCCACAGCCCCATCTGGCCAACCAGAAAGGGGCTGCGAAGTGATCTTTGTACAGTGTGCTGCTTGTTAATTTATGAAACCCATGGCAAGCAGAACCATTTGCACCTCTGGGCATTGGTATTTCTGACCTCTCCCATTCCTTGTTCAGGAATTTTCATGTGGAGATTATTTATAATTAGGAAAAGATTATATTTCAGAATCTGGAACAAGTTTCCTGCTGTCACGTGTAGTTCTTTCTGGAACTACTCCTTAAAGCTTTTTATAAAATACTTCGTTTCTTGACCCACCGCACCCCTTTCTCATCCAAAGCCGCCTAGGTCACTGCCCTCATCCTCTTTCCCTGCATATGTTTGCCCTTTGGATATTAATGGCACATCGACTGGGGCTGCTGCCAAGGGATACAAAATTCTTAGCCTGGCCAGCGCCATTCAGAGAAGAGCCAAACTGATCAGGGTTCTGTCCGTATTAGGCCTCAGCACTTCCTTCCCTCCCGACTTGTTCTGCTGCAGCGCCTCTGCTTTCAGAGGCTTTCAGGCTTACCTCCTGACATATCTTCTAGTCCAGTAGAATGAGCAGTCCTGTGACCACGGTCACATTGGGCTCGGCCTCTCAGTATAAATCAGCGTGTTAGGGGGTCAGTCCTAGAACTGAGATCAAACAGCATCGTGCTGGGCAGAGGCTCCTCATTCCATGTTGGAATTAGGGAAGCAGCAGGCAGAATAATCTTCTCTAGCCAGACCTCTTTTATAGAAACTACAGTTGTCGTTCGTATGGGGCTGTTTCAGCTCAGTGTTGGCTTTTACAAGACTGAAATCATCCTCTTACAGTGGCCAGTTGTAACATCAATCAAGAAGCATCATGTGCCTGAGACTTAGCGTCTTTTAATGAGAGAGGGAAGATTTGCCTCCCCTCGCTACTTCCTCAGGTGGCTTCTTATTGTGGTTTGGGTCAAGCAGTGTCGGGACAGGTGCAAAGAGCTCCTGCTCCCAACTGTTCCTGCTGCCCAACTATTCTTAGGCTATTTTCAGATATGGTTCACTGGGTCCTTCTTCCATGAAGCCCTGCAGAACCACCATTCCGGACCAAACATTCTTATATTGGTGCAGAAGGATGTTCATTATCATTGTTCATATAGTCAATATCATTTTCTAATAACTGCGCCAACTATTTCTGACCTGTTGCCACTTAGCTTGGAAGTATGCTCATTCCCTGACGAGAGCTGACTGTCAGAGGTGGGGAGTGGGGCACGATATTGAGGGCATGGGGAAAGCTAGAGGAGAACTTCATATAAACCAGGAACCCAGAGCCTCAAGGACATTACTCAAGGCAGAAAAGAGACTAGGCCATCTTCAGGAACAAATCAAATCCTTAAAATACATGCGAAGGGAAAATGTACTGAAAGTAGGTACATGCCACATTTGTGAGAATTTCCCACAGAACTTTAATCATTCTATCTTCTTAGAGCCCATATGTGGAAACTGGCTTGTTCACAGATAGGTGAGCCTGTTTGCAAAAGAGCTGCTCTGAACTGATGAGCCCTGCCCAAATGTGGAAAAACATTAAGGAACATGCCAAGCCAATGTCAGTACTCCGAAATGTCAGTATTCTTTTCTGTGCTGTCTATTTATAGTGCCAATGTGAAGTTTCCCATTCCAGGGATAAGAAGATGCACAAAATAAACCCCATTAGAAGCAGGCAGTTGTGAGACATTCAGGCTTTGTGAATTTAGCTTTGATGAGTCACAAAAGAAGAGAGAGGAAACAGGACTAGATGACACTTATGTAGGGCTTCGTCTTTCTTATGTGGAGTCAGTGCCAAAAATCCTACATGTTTTGAATAGGATCAAATGTTCCTACCAATTGAGCAGGTCCAGTTAACTCCAATTAGATGTGCCTCTTCACTTCATGGGTCACCATCGGACAATGAACTGATCCTAGAACTGAACAGAAGGCGAGCTTTGATTATATTTGGGAAATCAGAGTGCCCTTTCAGGGATCCTAAGCTGCTCTCTTACACCCAGTGCCTTCCAGGGGTGCTGTGGCACCAAGAATAATAGAACCACAGTTGCAGAGACCTAAAGGCAATGAAAATCCCGGTGTACCGGGAGAATGCCACATAGTAAGTACAAAGATGGTATACATGTGTTAAGTGGCGTTAGTACCTTCTTTGTGGACATGCATGGCCAGAAAAGAAGCTGGGCTGGAGAGCAGCACCTCCTTGTACCCAGTCCAAGCACGGCACACTGGTATTCGGGAAATAATAAAAGGCTCTGAGGACAACTCTTAGTGAACTGTGTTAATTCTGTGGGGAGACTTTGTGGACACATGGAAGAGAGTGGCACAGGGTGTCTAAGGTCATGGGATCTTACGTTTAGAACAGGAAGGAACTTTCAGAAGACATCTGGACCATCACAACCTCACTCTTCCCCCATTTCGCTAATAATAAAACAGAGATCTAGGGAGGTTGTGACTTGCCCAAGGCCACCCGGACAGTTCCATTGGATGTAGTCTGCACTAATGGAGATGTCCTGTATCAATGAGATAATAGATTCAACAGATTATTAGACTATTAAATGACTCTCTGCAGTCAGGCTGTATAACATTGGGTCAGAACTTTATTGATTTTGGCCAAATTCTACTATAAACCTCCCAGAAATACGAGCAGGCACACAATAGGATATCAGATCAAAACAAAGGAGAAAGTGCATTGGGGCGCATGAAGATGTCCTGATGTATAGTTCATTTCCTAAAAGAGCTCGTCAGACCATAGGTTGATTAGCCTGGCTTTAAGTGATCGGGCTTCACCCTACTTTTTAATCCTTATCTCATATTTCTGGGAAAAGCACTGGATTTGTAGACAGGAGACCAGTCTTCACTTCTTACTGTCTGTGTGACATTGGGTAAATGACTTTAACCTCTGAGCTTTAGTGCCCTCATTTGTAAGTGAGGGGTTGGCTTTGAAAATCTACATTGTTTCCTCTAATTCTAAATGTGCCTCTGGAATCCAGTTTCTACTTCATCTCTAGCTCCAGTGAGAATAGAGTGCCCTCCTCCCCCAGTCCCAACCATCTCCTGACTGAAGACCTTAGCTTCTGTTCTCCCTTTTTCCTGTGTCCTCTATCTCTCTAGTCATCTCTCCTTTAAAGCCCCCATGATGTCACCTTCTCCACGAAACCTATTCCGATTCCTCCTTTTTCCCTCCTCTCTGAAATGTCTCACACACAACTTCCTGTTTTGTAGTGTTCTGATGCACTTATCATGTTCCATTTTATGTTCTGGTTATCGGCATTTGTGTCTTACCATGTTCTGTACCTTTCCACCTTTGTGCTCACACCATTGGCATCTAAGATGCATTCCCCTTCTTTTGTTTCCCGTACCCTGCTACCCATCTCTGCTTAGCTAATGGGCCACCTTTCCTATCAAGCATTCCCGGATTCTCCCAGCTGAAAAGGACCCCTCTCCCTGAACTCTCATAGCACTTGGTGCCTCTCTTAAGCATTCACTGCAGTCTGTTTTGTATTAGTTATTTATGTCACTATTTCATTACCTCTGCTACTAGATTATAAAGGCCTTGAGGGCAATGGCTCTGTAAACTTCTGTGTCTTTATCACAGGGTTTTCCGTGTCAGTGGAATCGTTTATATAAAGTAATATTGCTCCAGTTTTTTAAATATTCAGTAGAAGAAGTCTTGGTTCCATGTATGTCTTTGTCAAATAGTAACTTGCATTTCTTTGCAGTTATTCTTAAGTGAATTCTAGGAAATGTCTGGCATTTTCTAAATAAAAAGCCTATTATCCACACCCAAAGAAAGAACTATGGAGTCTGAATGCAGATCGAAGCACACTATTTTCACTTTTGTTGTTGTTGTTGTTTTGGTTTGTTTGCTTTTTCCTTCTCATGGTTTTTCCCTTTTGTTCTGATTCTCCTTTCATAACAGTACTAAAGTGGAAATATAATTTAACATGATTGTGCATGTATAACCTGTATCAGATTGCTTACTGTCTTGGGGAGGGGGAAGGGAGAAAAATTTGGAACTCAGAATCTTATAAAAGTGAATGTTGAACACTGTCTTTATGTGTAATTGGAAAAAATAAAAATACTATTAAGGGGGGGAAATTAAATTTTTAAAAAGGGAAAAAAATAAAAACCCTCAAACCAAAGATAAAACAGAAAGTTCTTAAATTCAGGGACTTCACAGATTCAGCATAATTGTATAAAAGCATTCTGTCCAACAGTATCTTCCCTTCCTCAGAATGTTTTATCTCATAGGCTGGCTCCAAATTATACACAGATTTAAGTTAGCCTAAGATGATCAAAAGTAACTACCTTACTCAGTCCGTCCAGTCTCCATGTTTCCAAAGTTAGATAAGACTTCCTGCCAGTCTCCTTCTAGACTGTGTTCATTGCTATCCCTGATGTTAGTGCTTCCTAGAAAAGTGAGTTATGAATCTGCAGGAAAGGGAGAAAGTATTAATAATCATTAGTCATTAATGAAGTAGTCTAGATCATCTCTGAGCCCAGTTTATAACACTTTGATAGCTGAATTTAGCACACTTTAGACAGATGGTTCTCTTGAATCTTGATTTTTTGGGCATTAAAATATGTCCCTATGAAACAATCCTTCTTGCCTTCACAGTGACTGTGATGCTCTTGATCTTTCAGAAATGACTCCAAGTAAGGTTTGGACTTGGGAGAAGGAGTGGTAACTTACTCTTTTTCTCCTAGTGGGACCTGAGTCCTAGAGAGGAGAAATAGATTGGAAAGATGTTAGAACCAGAATCCCATCTTTCTGCTTTGTGCTGTTTTCTTCTTGTTTCATTCCAAGACAGTTGTGTCCCTGGTCTACCACGCCTTTGCCCTTGCATTAAGAGCACTCATTGACTTAGTCACTGCTTTCTCTTCACTATCATTTGCATCCATCTCTCTGAGCTCATAGCAGCAATGAACTGAGTTGTGAAATGTTTACAGTGAGAAGGATACAGTTTTTCATCTCAGCAGTTCTGAAGGCAACTGAAAGATTGCCTTGCCATGGATTCTACCACTAGGTACAGAAGTCTTTTTGTTTACCTGCATATGACTTTTTGTATAGCAACTATGGCTGATCCTTTCCACTGGTTTGAGCTTCTATTAGATGTCTTTCTTGAAGACTCTCTCATCCCAGAATCTAAAAAAGTGACTGTTGTATTATTAGTCAGAGTTAGACAGGACCTCTGAGGTCGTGTAGTTCAATCTGTACCTGAAAAAGAATCCTTCCAATAGATGTTACCCACCCTTCAGTGAGGAGGCATCTACTGTCTTTCAAGTCAGCCTGTTTCACTATTGGACAACTGTAAAGGTTATTTCATCAAGCAGAAATCTGTCTCTTAGTAACTTTCCATTTCTCTGGTTCTGCTCTCTGGGGCCAGGCAGGACTGGTAGCCCATCAGAATCTTGAAGACAGCCATCATTCCCCAGAGTTGAGTTGTTGCTGAACTCACCAGCATGAATACCAGTAACTCTGAACAGGTTTATGAAGAAGGTGTCAAGCCCACAACAGTGGGGGCTCCCAGCATTCTTTTTATACTGGAGAAACTTCTCACTCCAAGGGCTTGAGTGTTCCTAAACAGATTTTCCTAGTTCAATATATGGCTTAGGCCTCCTGAGGGCAATGACTGGCTAAGAGAGAAGCTGACCAACTCCAGGTTGAAATACTTAACCTTTCTCTTACACAGAGCTTAGGCTATGAACTGAAACACCCCTTTCTGTATATTCCCTCAACTAAAGGGCCTACTCGTACACATGCATGGCTTGGAATTTTGGACAAGGACTGTTGTCATTCAGGTATGCATGATTAGCAAATAGATGACAACCCCCTATCCCCACAAAAAAAAAAAATTTGTTGTCTTCCATGGCCTAAATACATGACATAACTTTTAACCTTCTTACAAACTTTAAGGAATGACTAATAGGTTCAGTAAACAGGCTGACATTCACCTGGGACTTAGACTTAGTACCATATATCAAAGCATTTTGCTTCTATGAATTGGATCTGCAGGCAGGTACAAGGGAATTGAAAAAAAGGTTTACCATTACACAAGACATAGTCTCTACTCCTTTCATCATCATCATTGTCATAATTAACACTTGGAAGTTTGCAAAGCACTTTACAAATAGCATCTCATTTTGAACCTCACAACAACTCTGGGGTATAGATACTTTTATTGTCCCCATTTTACAGATGAGAAAACTGAGGCAAACGGAGATTAAGGAACTTGCCCAGGGTCACACAGCTAGTAGGTATCTGAGGTCAGATTTGAACTCAGATCTTCCTGACTCCAGGCCCAGTGCTCTATCCTGTATACCATCAAGCTAAAGCACATCATCATTGTAGTTTTCTTCCTGTGATTGCAATCTAACTTATTAGTCCTAAAATGAGGCACCTAGAACTGAAAGCAGCACTCCACATGTGATCTGACTAGGTCAGAGAATCTAAAAAAAAAAAAAATGAGGCAGCTGGGTGGTGCAGGGATAAAGCACTGGCCCTGAAGTCAGGAGGACCTGAGTTCAAATCTGGCCTCAGACCAAACACTTGATACTTACTAGCTGTGTGACCCTGGGCAAGTCACTTAACCCCAGTTGCCTAAAACAAAAAAAAAAAAATGGGGCAGCTAGTTGGTGCAGTGGATCATCACTTCCTTCATTCTGGATTCTGTGCCTCTCTCAAAGTGACTGTAGCTTTTTGACTGCCATGTCACACGGTTAACTCCTATTGAGATTGTGGTCCACTAAGATACTGAGATTGTTTTTATATAGCACCACATTTCTCACTCTATCTCTCTTCTCATTCTCCCTCCTCTTATAGCAAAGAAGATAAAAAGAGGAAGAAAAAAAAAATTCGATGAAACTAGCCAATATATAAGTTGACATTATATGTAGTTTTATGCAGCCATAGTCTCTTACCTCTAGAAGTAGGGATAGGTGTCTTCTTGTAATCTCATCTTTTTTTAAAAAAAAAAATCACTTTTATTTCATTTTCAGGTTCACATTGTCTCCTTTCCTCCTCCCTTTCTTCTTCCTCCCATTTGAGAAAGCAAGGAGAATAATACCCATTACCAACAAGGATAGCCAAGCAAAACAGATTCCAGATTCCAAAAACAGAGAGAGAGAGAGAGAGAGAGAGAGAGAGAGAGAGAGAGAGAAATTAGTCTGCATTTTCAGTCCATCAGCTCTCTGTCTAGAAGTGGGTAGCATGTTTCATTGTGAGGAATTGTGTTTAGTCATCATGTTGGTTGTCCTTACCACATTGTACTTTGTATCAGTTCATACAGGTTTTCTTCAGGTTTCTCTGAAACCATCCCCTTCACCATTTCTTATAGCACTATAGTGTTTCTTTGCATTCGTAGACTACAGCTTGTTTAGCCATTCCCCAGTGGCCTGATAGGCCCCTTCAGTTTTTAGTTCTTTGCCATCATAAAATGAGTTGTTGTGTATTTATACATATGGACCGTTTTTCTTATATCTCTTTTTTAGGATCAAGCTTGATCGCAAGAATTGGGGAGCCTGCAATTTTGATTGTTTGTTGTTTTTCTTTCCACTTATGTTGTTGTAATCGTATATTTTTTTTCTTGACTCTGCTTTCTTTGCTTTGCATTGTTTCATGCCTTACATTTCATGCTTCTTTGTCTTCGTCATATTCATAGTTTTGTAGCCTAGTAATAATCCCATAACATTCATGTATCACAATTCTTTAGCCATTCTCCAGTCAGTGGACATTGACTTTTGTTGGCAGTACTTTGCAACCACAAAAAGTGCTACTATAAATACTGTGGTGTATGTGGAGCCTTTCTTTATGTCATTGACCTCCATGGAGAATATCCCTAGCAGCAAAATCTGAGTCAAAGGGTGTGAGCATTTGATTTACTCTTCCCATAATTCCAGATGATTGTTCAGAATGTTTGTAGGGCTTCACACCACCCACAGTGCATTCGTACTTTCCACAGCTCCTCCAGCATTGACTATCCCCATATTTTGTCATCATTGAGGATTACTGAGGGTGATGTTAAACCTCAAGTTTGTTTGGATGTACATCTTTCTTATTGTTAGTGACATGGGGCCTGATTTCACATGATTGCTAAGAGTTTGCCATTTTTCTTTTGAGAGAACTTTTGTCCATATCCATTGACCATCCTTTAAATTTCCTTATTATTCTGTTAAGATATACCATATCTATTTCTGTTAGTTATCTGTATGTCTTGGATATCACACCTTTGGACGTTTTTTCTTACATATCACTTTCTAACCATGCCTTCCTGTATTTATATGGTTGTTTTTTCTTTCAATCCAAATGTAGGTCTTCAAATCTATCCCTTTTAAACTTTATCTTAGTAGATTTTGCCCCTTCTTCTAGCGTTTCAAGAAAGTGACTTGGTTTTAAAGCTGACAAAATGGAAGCCTAACTCTTCTCCCATCCCCCGCCATTTTTGCAGAGACTTATAGTAAATTTTCTGGGGAAAAGAGACCCACCTTTCACCTGCTCCCGTCAGCAGTTAGACCCTTTTTGATGGTGGCTTTCATTGCAGAGGGTCTCTGCATCCTTCTTTCCCGTTAACACATAATAAACTTTATGCAGCAGTGGGAGAGAAAAGCCTGCTTTGATGAAACATCCAGTGCATGCTTCTTTCTAGGAATCAAAGATGACTGAATGACAACAGAGCAAAGCTGTCTTAAACGCAGCAAAGTCCTCTTTCCTTCCCTGTCACTTCTCGTGTTCAAATTAAAACTGGTGGATTTTCACAAGACAGTGCTGCTGCAGAGTGGGAAGCAAACTGGTCAGGACATTGCGGTGTGCCAGTTGGCTTTGTAACCTTGGGCAAGCACTGCCCCTGCCTCCTGGCCTGGTCCAGCCTATCCAGCCAAGACCACATATGTGAGACTGCATTATAAGGTGCAAAGTTCTCTGCAAAGCTCAGCGGGGATGAAAGGATAGTGGAAGGGGCACTCCATTGGAGTCAGAGGTTTGGGTTTCAAGGCTGGACTCTGCTACTTATTATTTTTTTGCCCTTTTTTTTTTAAAGTAAGTTTTTATTGATGTATTTCTTACATCATCATAGTTATCCCCAGTATCCCTTTCTTAGAGAGCCATTCTTTATAACAAATAGCTATCATTAAAGAGGAAAAAAACCCAGCCCACCTGATGAATACATTGAAAAAGTCTTAAAACAGGTACAATGTGCAGCATCTGTGGACCTCCCACCTCCATGAAAGTGTGGGTTGCGAGTGTCCCTTCATATCTCTTCGTTCAACTCCTGCTCAGTCTTTATACTTTTGTTACATTTACTTCTGATTTTTTTTTTGGTGTTTTTTGTTCTTTCCATTTACACAGGTGTAGTTACGGTTGTTTTGTTGTTTCCTTGGCTCTGCTGACTTCCTTCTGCATCGGTTCATGTAGATCTTTCCACATTTCTCTGGATCCGTCACATTACTTTTTTTTTTCTTTAAGGCAATTGGGGTTAAGTGACTTGCCCAGGGTCATACAGCTAGTTAGTGACAAATGTTTGGTCTGAGTCCGGATTTGAACTCAGGTCCTCCTGACTTCAGGGCCGGTGCTCTATCCACTGTGCCACCTAGCTGCCCCGTCACGTTACTTCTTATAGCACAGTAATGTTCCATTACATTTACGTACCATAATTTGTTTAGCCATTCCCCAGTTGATGGGTATCTACTTTGTTTCCAACTCTTTGCTGTCACAAAAAGTGCTGCTCTAAATATGTTGATGGATATGAGGACTTTTTTTTCATTGATGGCTTCCTTGGGGTTTAAGCCCAGTAATGGAGTCTCTGGTTCAAAGGCTATGGACGTTTTAGTCACTTTATTTGCATAATTCCAACTGCTTTTCAAAATGGTCGTGCCATTTCACAGCTCTGCCACCACTGCATTCATGTGCCTATCATTCCACAACCTCTCCAACATTGACTGTTGCCATTTTTTTGTCATTTTTGCCAATTTGCATGGTGTGAGGTGAAACCTCAAGGTTGTTTTGATTTGCATTTCTCTTATTAGTAGTGATTTGGAGCAATTTTTGTGCGGCTGTTAATTTGCAATTCTTCTTTTGAGATCTGATTGTTCATATCCTTTGACTACTTGTCTATTGAGAATGGCTACTAGTGTTATATTCATTGATTAATTAATTGTTTTTGTTAGTCAGTCAACAGTGCCAAGTCCTGTGCTAATTCTGGGGATACAAAGAAAGGAAAAGCCAGTCCCTACCCTCAAGGAGCTCCCAGTCTAATAGGGAAACAACATGCAAACAGATGATGTAGACAGGATGCATTGAAGATGACCAACAGAGGAGGCAGGCCCTGGAATGAAGGGGAATCAGGACCATGGTGGGATATGTCGCCATTCACTATTCCCTTCAACTCCACAGACCTTTGTTTGCTCATCTTTAAAATAAGGGGATTGATGGGCTTTAAGGTCGCCTCCAACTCCAAATTTTTGTGATTGATATTATTTTTTCTCACCAACCTTTTCTCTGTTTTCGTGTGTCAAAAACAGGATTGTGGGGTAGCTTCTTGGTTGTGTGACTCAGCAATAAGGAAGAGGCCTTGCCCTGGGAACAGCCACCCGTCCCCTTGTCTGTCTTCCTTCTTTCCTGGTAGTCACAGATTAGACTAGATGGAGGGAGAGGGTGAATACCAGAGCAGGAGCAGCCGGTCTCAATGCTGACTAGCTAAACCCAGCCCCAGGACTTGAGCAGATGGTGGGTTGGAAGCTGAGCAGTCCAGAGGCCCAATGGTGATGGCAGTGAGTATTTGGCTGTCATTACTTTATTAGTTAGCAAACAGAATGCTTCTTGTGGTCCCTCCCTGATTTTGTGCGTAATTGTGCTGTAGGTGTCAGCAATTGGAGTTGGCACAACAGCTCAATGAGTTTGTTCTGATGCCTTTTTTGATCTGCTCTGTCATCTCTGTGGCTTTATTAGCAATGTGTGGGGAAATGGAGGATGAAAGCGCAGTCCTGTCTTTTCATAATGATTTTTCAACACAGAAAACTTCCCCCAAAGGCATTTCATTTTTTCCCTTTCCTTCAAGTAGCTTAGCCCTGTGGGAGTTTGTCCTGGACCTCCATGGGACTCTGGAGAATGATTGCTGGCATTGACTTGTAGTGGTGGGGAGTACCTGATGGCTGCTGTCCAGATCCCTCCCTCTCCCACAGAGAGGGCGGAAGGGAGACAGCCTTCTTTGCACAGCTGTGCGTGTACAGGACTCTAAGGAGAACCAAGCCTGTGGCGGAGGCAGGGACCCTCTTGTCCCAGACTCCCTTCAGAGGAAAGCTGTTTCCTCCTGACAGAGAACCTCACGACGTGCCAAGAATTAAACACACAACAAGGCCTACCATGATTGTTAGTTTCGTTATTTTTTTCCTGCCACCCCCACCCCCCATTTTCCTATATTGCTTATAACAAGGGATGGGAAAGAAAGACAAAGCATGTTGGCCAGTCAGCCCATGTTCAGGCAGGTTTATCCAGGAACACTCAAGAAAAGGACGAAAAGTTATCCTGCTTTGTCCAGTTCTGTAACCTACGCAGGTTAACAGGGAAAGTGAGGCACGGTGGGTCTGGGGGAGTACAGAGCAGATTCCACAAGGTCACACAGCAAGCAGATGGCACCTTTGACTGCCAAGATGGCCAGATTCCAGATTCTTCCTTGAGGCTTAGCCTTTTGTAGCTCTTGCATCCTAGTGCTGAACTCTGATCAGTAATAGCTATTCAGTAGAGCTCTTTTTCTACCTCCAATATGACTCCCTTTCTCTCTCCACTCCCTCCCCTCTTCTTCTCCCTCTCTTTTCTCTCTCCCCTTCCTCCCCTCCCCCCTTTCTTGCAGCCTCTGTGAATGTGCTGGTGCAGAACTGCAAGATCTACAATGATGCCAGCTGTGACGTGTCAGCAGATGGCCAGCTCCTAGCAGCCTTTATCCCCAGCAGCCAGCGAGGTTTTCCTGATGAGGGCATCCTGGCGGTATACTCCTTGGCACCTCACAATCTGGGCGAGATGTTGTACACCAAACGATTTGGTAAGGGGAGGACACACAGAACCAGTAGCTCCTTGAACCCTGGTACCTTCACAGTATAGCCAAGGAAAATGGCGACAAGACATGGCTTGGGTGGAAATGTAGAAATCTGGAGCGGGGAGGGATTTTGGAGGTCCTCTCATTCATTATTCTATTCTGTGTCCTAATGCCCCATATAGAATCCACTGTTGGCTTGAATACTTCCAGTGATAGGGAACTCATTGCCTCACAAGGCAGCCCGCTCATTTGTTAGAATTAGAATCATCATTGATATTTATATAGTATTTTGCATACTGTGTCTCATTTGAGCCCTGTGAGGTAAATACTACAGGCATTGTTATTCCCAATTTAGGTTGGTGGGATTCAGGCCTAAGTGTGCCTGACTCCTGGCCAGTACTCTTACCTACTGAACCATTAGGACTGTCTAAGGCCTAGGAAAGTGAAGCCCTACAGTAATGAACCAAGATTTGAACCCAGGTCCTGTGACTCCACATCTCTCCCTTTTTCTAATACACCATATTTCCTTGTATTGACCTGCCGTGTGCCCCTCCCTGTCTAGCTCTGTGGCCTTCATTCTTACGGTGACATCAATGCCTTTTGACATTGTAGAGCTGTGACCCAGATTGTGTGGTGGGATTCCTCGGAGGAAGATTTGGGGAAGGATTGAGACATTTTTAGGTCCTTGTGCAATGAAGGGAGCCATTGGCTGTGAAAGTGAAGCGCGGACCAGGCCCACAACTCATTGCTGTATTGCATCCCTAGGCCCCAATGCCATTTCTGTGAGCCTGTCCCCTATGGGGCGATACGTGATGGTTGGACTGGCTTCCCGCAGGATCCTGCTACACCCTTCCACAGAGCACATGGTGGCTCAGGTCTTCAGACTACAGCAGCCGCATGGTGGAGAGACCTCCATGAGGGTGAGTCCTACCGTTTCATTGCAGTAGCTTATGGCAACTTTCTTAGGCCCTATACGATTGTGTGGGGAGGGGAGCTCCCTTAGCCACCGATCTGGTTATTGGTGCTAGGAGGATGTTCACGTCAGTCCCCTGAGAGCTGGTGGGTTCCATTGTTCAAAGTCCTGAGAGTTAGTGGCGGAAATTCTAGTATGGTAAACTAGGTACAAAGTAGAATTATTGTCACAACAGTGAGATTCTCTTTGGAAATGCACCACTCCTTTTCCTCTCCTCTTTTACCACAAGGAGAAGGCTGTGTTCCTTAGGCATGCCAAGCAACCAATGAAATATTTATGTTTATCATTTAAAGGTCTTTTTTAAAGATGCAAACTATAAAAAGTGATAGATGGTATAACATCCAATATTCTTTGTTGGTGGGTGATGGTCCTGCTGGAAGATGAGGTGTGTAGACGACTGCTTCTCTCTTACCTCTCTCCATGTCACTGGGTAAAAAGAAACCTCTCCAGAGTAGTTCCCCTGTCAAGGCAGGTCCCTTCTTTCTGTTTCTTCAGTGCAGACATGTCTTCCTCACTTTGGTGTCCAAGTCCTTTGGGCTTAGCGTATTCAGCCAGGGCCTGCCACTCTCTGGGAGATTGGTCACGTGAGTGTCGGGTCTAGAAGGGAATCTAGAAAGCTTGCATTTTACAGATGAGAAACCTGAGACCTAGAGAGAAAAAACATTCGGTGTAGGGTCTCTCCCACAAGCGTATTCGTCTGCTTCCTCCTCGGTTGTAAGCTTTTTTAGGGCATGGATCGTCTTGTGCTGTTCTTTTAGCCCTAATAGCACCTAGTACAGCACTGTGGCTGCTCATTGAATGAATGTCATGGATGGACTTGCCTACAGAAAAGACAAAGCAAGGCCCCACTAGGCATGGCAGACGTCTGACACGTGACGTAGGGATCCACAAGTTTATAGAAGACAAAATCTTAGAAAGGAGTGAGTACTAAAAGCCACGCCCTCCAGTGGCAGTACGCAGACATACAAAGTGGGGCTAATGGTAATGCGAGCAGGCAGTTCAGACCTCAGAGGCTTGCTGAGACCCAGGACAGAAATAGGTCTCTGAAAAGGGCAGCTGCCTTCTTCAAAAGAAACATGGGTTGAAAAAGGTCAAGGTAATAGCATTTTATATCTAAAAGATATGTTCACGTAAGAAAGTCCAGGCACCAGAGGGAAGCGGGAGGAGTATGGTTGTGACGATAATGGGGGCACAAGCAGAAGAGACATCACTATCACAACTCCCTGCAGATGTGTCTTACTGGACAGCAAGAAGAAGTGAAAGAAAAATTCAGAAAACAGATCACACACTTAGCAGAATGATGGGGAATGTCCTTTATCTGGACATTGGCTGGAAATGTGTCTCCTAAAAACATAGTAGCTGAGGATTGGTTACTTGCCTTAATAATAATTTCCTCCTTCAACATGTGAAGGAAGAACAATGGGAAATTCTATTCTGAAGCTGATTCTCATCAAGAAGGAAGAATTAGTTGTTGAATTGGAAATAATGAGAATCTTGGGGGCTTTGACCACTTTATCTCGGAATTTGTGATAGAGGAGAAGAAATTCAGGCAGAGGCTAAAATACATCCTAGATTATAGACAAAGAGATTTCAAAGGGTTCAGAGTGAGCATAGGTACGATGTCATGGACTGAACTTTTTATGGGGTCATCAGCCCTGGAGAAAGCTCTCAAGAATGAAATTCTGAAGAGATAGATAATTAGAACAACACCACTCATAATAATAATAGCAGCTGACATTTCTGAAGTGCCTAGTATAGGGATGTATAAAAGCAATAAAATAAATTAAAAATAAAATCCTTTTATTAAGGGGATTTGTTCTGTGCAGTCTGAATTCAGTCAAAGGACCACACTTGAAGACCTAGAGGGCCACATGTGGCGACGAACTGAAGGTTCCCCCAAACCCCTCCCCCGCCGACCTAGTACGTGCCAGGCACTGTGCTATTATAATCGTTCTCTCATTACAACAACCCTGGGAAGTAGGGGGCTGCTGTTGTCCCTATTTTAACGTGAGGGGAAGAAAAAGGGGAACTCGTCTAGAGAGACCAATATAGATGCATCAACAAACTTATTTTTTATTAATGTACAAAATGAACCCAAGGCAGACAGTAGAGGTCTGGTGTGTGGAAGGGTCCTGAGGGATTCCAGTCTGGAGTCCTAACATTCAGAATGAGCTGACTGATAAGGAAAGCCAAGGACAACAGAGAGAACAGTCTAGCTCTGGGGAAGACAGGGGAACCAGAGGGACTGACCACTGCTCAGAACGGATGAAACCATCACCACTAATCCCAAAGAAGACAGAACTGTCCAGCTCTCCCTTTCCTTGTCTTCTTTGCCAAGGAGAAAGATCTTTGGCTTGGAGAGGACAGAACAAATGTGCCTGATAGGGGGTTAGCGGGAGATTGGAAGATATTACATAGTTGTCCTTTATGAGCTCAAGTCAGCCACGTCCTTGGTTATTGATAGAAGTGACAGGTGTTATCGCCGAGCAGCTGCTGTCTGACTGTGGAGAAGGAGGGAGGGTAGTACAGGGTTCAAGAAAGGAAAGAGAATGTAATCGGCAAACTGTGGAGACCAGCGATTTTGACTTTGATTCCAGGCTAAGTCTTAGAATGGGTTATTAGAGATGGTGAGTGCCCGTCTTGGAAAGGCAACAGTCATGGTAGAGAAACTGCATGGTTTAATCCGGATTGGGTCATGCTTTCCAGAAATGACAAATATAAAAACAAAAGGCGTAAAGCACCTGTGTTTAGGTGGGGGAGGGGAGGGGAGGGGAGAGCACAGGTCCTGCCAGACTCATTTCCCTCCCTGACTTTTTTGATGTGGTTCCTAGACAGGTAGATAAAGGGAAACCCTGGAGATAGAATTTACCTTGATCTTAGCAAAACATCGAAAACAGTCTCTCATGCTCTTCTTGGGGACAAGATAGCAAGATGCAGGCTGGACTCCAGGGTAGCTCGGTGGATTTGAACCTGCCTCAAGTGGCCACAACCAAATGGTTTGGGATCGGCTGAAAAGAATACACTGAGTGTGCAGGCTGGGCCCTGCAGCCCCCTCCTTGACCCTGTGCTGTTGAACTTTGTGGTCAGGTTTTTGGATAGACACGGAAAGCACATATATGACACTCGGAAAGGGCATAAAGCCAGGAGGGATAGCTAACATTATATTGTCAGATTTCAAGATGTTCATGGAGAATTAGAGTTGGGACCCAAATCTGAGAAGAGGAAATGAGTGGCAGCCAAGGATGTATAGAATACTGGACTTGGAGTCAGAAAGACCCAAGTGCTGATCTTGCCACCAACACTTCTCAACGACCCTGGTCAAGTCATTTGGTCTCTGTTTGCCTCAATTTCCTCATCTGTAAAATGGGAATAATAATAACACCTACCTCTCAGGATTGTTTTGAGGATCAAATGAAAATCTGTGTGAAGTGCTTTACAAACCTTACAGCACTATATGTAAATGCTGACCATAATTAATAAGGATAAGTATAAAGTCTTACACTTGGGCTTGAAAAGTAGCAAGGCTTGCCTTAACATCAGTTCCTCTAAAAAGATAGAGGGATTTTGAAGGATTATGTGTGTGCTCAGTATGAGGCTCAGAGAAATAACACAGATGGTATAAATATCTCTCCTTGTGTAACAGTATCTGAGAAAGACAAGGGCAGGGTCATCCTTCCTCCCGGAACGCTCAGGGTGCTCTGTTTTGGGAGGGCCCTGGGTGGGGTGCTGAAGGACCCTGGGAGGCATTATCTTGCCTCAAACATGGATTTCTTCTCTGAGCTGCATTGTCTTTATCTGTAAGGTGGGGATAATCATCCCTGGAGTGCGTACCTCCCAGATTTGCGGGGAACCTCAGAGGAGACCATTTCTGCTTACAAGTCTGCATTATTAAGAAGCAGCATTGATAGACTGAATAAAGAGCCAGGGAGATGAGCTCCATGCAGTTCCTGCTTTGGACACAAAGAGCCCTGACTCAACCCTGGGCAAATCCCTTTGCCCCTCATTGCTCCAGGCACTTCTGTCAGCCTTAGAATTTGCAGAGAGCCGGAGCTGCAGGGGCAGATGTTCTGCCCTTCTCGTTCCCTGCACCAATGACATCCTGAGGCCCCACCCTGCTCCTCTCATCACCATTCTTATGAAGTTGAGGAGCATCCAGAAGAAGGCGACCAGAGCGCTGTAGGGTCTTGGGCTCACGCCCGATGAGAAATAATGGGGAAAATGGGGGTGTGGAGCCTGGAGAAGGGAAGACTTAGGGGAATGTGTGATTGCTGGCTGTAAGCCTTTGCAGGGCCACCTGGCCCCAGAGGACAGAAGGAGCAGCATTGCGGAGTAGCCCGTTTAGGTTTGAGGTTTGGAAGAATTCACACGGTGGACTGCCCGAAGTAGGCTGTGGGGGCCTTGGGTATAGACTGGATCACTACTGGCAGGTGTGTTTTAAAGGTATTTCTTTTTCAAGCGCAGGTTGAACTAGATGAAATCTGAAGTCCTTTCCAGCTCTGAGATTCTGCAACTTGGCCCAAAGTGAGGGGGCGACCTGCGGAGATTGCCCAACCCCTAATGTATCCCAACAGCCTTCTTCAGGGTGGTGTAGTGGAGGACTAGCCAGTACGTAAGTCAGTGAATGAGAAGGCAGCATTCGCTGAGTGCTGAGCAGTGTGGACTGCTGTCAAGGAGCTCGCTTCCGAGCAGGGAAGGGCGGCACACACAGGAGGTTTCAGCTGCAGGTCACATGGACAGGCCCAGCAGTCCTCAAGGTGCAGTGGCAAAGGAGCTTCTTCAATGTTATTTCTTTTCAAAAAACCACATCAGTTTCTAATGCAAAACCATTTGATAGGTGGGTGGTCTTAGACACTACCAAAGTTCTTGCACTTACTGGCCCCTTGGTAGCAGGTGGTTGGTAGTGGACATTGGGGGTGGGTGGGGATGGCAGGCCTCTTCACCACAAGCGTGATGACTATGAGGACTGAGCTTGAGATGGGGCTGGGGGTCAGGGCTGATAGAAGGTGATGGTCGAGGTGGTTTGACCTGCACGGCACTTGTTCCCTCTCCTTTGTCCCTGAGGATGCCTTACCACTCCAGCTCGTCTGGTTGCTGGCCCGTCTGTGGTTAGTGGGGGTGGTGTAGATGATGGGGCTCTTCTCCACAAGGGTTATTCCCCTGAATGATGGCTACAAGGGCAAAAGAGTGAGACATGTTACTTGAATAAACCAAGATTCCATTTCTTTGTTGACGTGGTTTCTTCCTCCCCTGACAAAGACCACAATCCTCTGATTTAGCCGATAGCCATGATTCTTGGAGAATTGATGTGACAAAATTTTGTCACCCTATGATCAATCTGGTCATGAGCCCCTCCCTCCAGCTTTGCTCAGCTGGCCACACAGTCCATCGCTGGGTCCATCCTCCAAGCTTCTCGGGCTTTGTAGGGCTTCCCAGTTACAGGCTCTGTTTCCATAAGCCAGGGCCACCTGTGTGCTCTGATGAAGTACTACAGTCAAATCTGAGTGGAGGCTAATTCAATTGATCAGTAGGATTAAAGACAGACAGTGAAATTAGTTCCCATTTATATAGTGCAGCAAGGTTTACAAAGTGCTTTTGCCTCAACAGCCCTGTGAGGTTGGCATTATCCCCATTTTACAGATGCTGAAATGGGCTTCACGAACTACAGGGACTTGCCCAAGACGATACCTACTAAGTGTCCTAGCCAGAATCGGAATCTAATAACTTCTGTTCTCACACACTTCCCACTCGCCCCTGCGGCCTCTCACCACGATGCCCTTGCAGCCTGCAAAGAGAAAGCCCATTTGTTTCCACTTCAGGCGGCCCCAGGACCTGAAAAGCATCTGATATTTCTGTAGCGTATTTCCGGTGATTGTCGAGTCTTCTTAGCAGATTGACCCAGTCTTTCCACCTTCTAATCTTCCTCTGCAGACCTCAAGGAGAAAAATGTATTCTGAGTTATGCCACTCTTACTTTTGCTAAGTTTAAATATGGTAGAGTACGAAGGGTATTGTCCGCTTTTTCCTACCCAGGGATCCACAAGCTAATGTCCTCACAACCCTTCCTAGTGGAGGCATAATTACTTATAACCTTTGAAAAACAAGACCTGAATTGGAAGCTCCTAACAGATAGCTCCAGACTGTTCTGGCAGACAAGCCTTTCCCTCGTGTTCTAGGCACAGCTCACATTTCCTGGCCTTGGTGCGGTTTCTGTCTCCCATATGTAGCCTGAGGGAGCTGCCTTGGGGCAGACTGGCATTGATCCAGGAGCAGAAGTTGAGATGATAGGAATGTATTGTCATATACAGGCATGGCAGCACAGGGAAGGCATCTCTGGAGAAGCCTGGACTGAGGAGATTTGGTGTAATTAAATTAGTCCATTGCCATCCTGCTGAGGGCTCCCTGCGGCAACTTGCTTCCTACCAATTCAGTCCTCATGAAGAGTGATTTCTCAGGCCTCCTGATCAGGCATTTGGGATGCTCTTTAAGGCCCCATCTGGCAATCAGGGAAGGATGGTGAAATTCCTGGTGTCCTTACTGTCAAGGACTGACAGTCCTTCTCAGGAAGGTTAGGTCAGGCCATCCACAGAGAAAATTTCCCTCCACTGACATGATCACCCACCCAGGGTGACTCCAAGCCCCGTGGAAGGGGCCACCAGCATAATCTACTGGGCACTGACTTCTTATTGAGAGCAGACATGATTGCTTGGCAGCCCCTGGCCAGTCTTTTTATCTAGAAGCTCGCAAATGTTTAGCCAGGATCACAGAAACTGGCCACTGAACTTTATGTTTCAACAGCTGCATTGTACTTCTTTTTATGTATCTCACCAAAATCAAGGCCTGGGATTTAATGAAGCAGCCAAGTTTCTCCTATTGCACAGGTTAGGGATTTCTCTGGTTCCCAGTGGCAGCGTGCTTCTGCCCTTATAGGTATGGCTTTGCTACAAGTTGGATGGTCCAGTTGCTCTCTCCCTCTGAATTCATTTTTTAAGCCATGCAACCCCTTGGGATTCACCACAGTAGCAATCAGATGAGGTGCTGGGCCAACTACCATTCCTTCAGGGAGAGTCCCCAGGGCCTTGGTTTTGTTTTAAACTCCCTCCAGTGTCAGAGCTTCCCTTCTTCCCCAGAAAGGGAAGCTGTAGGCATTCCTGTGGGAAACCTCTGTTGATAACAGTTGATAATATCTCTTTATTAGCCTTGGTTCAGTTTTACTGCATTAATCCTAACAGCCCATCAGGTCTTTTTGATCAGTGGTGTCAAACTCAAATAGAAACCCTGTGGCCACATGGAAAACCACAAATTAACATTATCTATATTGTATTGTGTTTTTATTTATTTTGTTAAACATTGCCCTTAATGGGGTGTGTGTGGGGGGTGTGGGTAATTTGGACCAGGGGTCCTGAGTTTGATACTGTGCTCCACATGTATCTCTTCCTTTATTCTCCGTTTTTGTAACTGAGGTAAATTTATGGCCTTGCATTCTTTGTCTTCCTTTTCCACGAGTCCTTCTAATGCTCGTCCCCTTTGGTCACTCCTTCTGCCTCTCAGCTATGACTCTGGAGGCCCCTTTTCTCCTCACCACCCCATTTCCTTTGGCGGCATCCACTCAGCCATCCATTCCCCTTCCCAGTTTCTTTCTAAGCTGCTCCTTGAATATCTGTGCTCATGTTCCTTTTTCTCTGCTTAGATTGACACCTGTAGTGTTTCTATCTGATCATTAAGGAAGGTAAGCCAGAGCCCACTACTTCCCAGCTCATTCTCCTGACTGGGTACGATGGTCTCTGTGACTCACAGTTCATTCTCTCTGATTCCTTTGTGCTTAAAGTGATGATTTTTTCCCCCCCTAAGTCAAATCTTTAGAGACCTCTGAGCCCGTCCTTTTCTGAATTCTCTGCCAACATTCATCTTCCAGTTGGAGCAAGGTGTAGCATTGTACCAGAAAATTGCAATTACCTTTCTAAAACATCGGCAACTTGCCTGTTATAATGACTCTGGCTGCACCCAAGTGAGAATGTAACAGCACAAAGTGTAAAACTACTAAAGAGCGGAAGGAACTGTCAAGACCAAGCTCCTGCCCTGGACTGGACGAGAGCGGTGGCACTGCTGCATGTGGAGAGTGGGGACCCTTCCCCCAGCCAGGGGCCAGAGTGAGCTGATGGGAAGAACCGTGCTTCTGCCCCTTACCTTCAGTTAGAAAATGTCAGGCTTGAATGAGAGGTGACGAAGATAGTTCAGGTTGGTCAGCCCTCTCGAGGGAGTTTGACAAAACTCACGGGCATGGGAAGGGATGGCAATTAAAGGTCAGGAGGGATCACACTGTGTTTAGTTTACCATACTTGTCTAGGTTTCAGTCAGTGCTGTCACTCCTTTTCTCTCTGGGTTATTTTATGATCAAAGATGCTCAGGTGGACAGGGAGCAGTACCCCTTCTCATTGAATCTGTTTTATGAATGAGCTTATATATGCTTCGAAAAGGGGATAGGCTAGACATTGTTGCATTAGGGAGGGGCAAAAAATGAACAAGGCAGCTGGAGGAAGGTTTCCAGCACCCTGGAGACATAATATGTAGATCCTCTGTAGGAGAACATGGACAAGAATCCCAGAGCGGGAGAGAAGGTGAATGGCTGCATCCAGACCTTCTGCACCATGCTAGGCGCCTGCCCCAGAACCCCCTCCTCATAGGAGATGTGTGCCCTGAACCCAGGGCAGCTGCAAAGGAGAAGGAGCTAGAAGCTCTTCAGTATTTGGCAGGAGGTGACTCTTCCTTTGTGGTTACTGTAGGCCAGTTCTTACTCTAGTTCCTGGGCCTCAGATGTGGGACAGCCCACAGGTTGCAGGTATTTCTTTGTTTGTGGTAGAATCATAGGGTGATTAAGAAAACTGCAGCTTCCCAAAGACAATCCACCTCCCTCTCCTTTGCTCTCATTGAAATGTAAGCTCATTAGAATGCCAGTTTCTTGAGAGCAGGGCCTGTCTTTCTTTTTGCTTATGTTTGTGTTCACAGGGCTTAGCACAGTACCTTAGCATGTAGTAAATGCTTGCTGCACGTTATCCGTATGTGGTGTCTGTCCCAGCTCTCTGTTCTGATGGATGAGCCTGATAGGTTGCCCATTAACTGAGTAGAAGAGTCTGAACAACATTCTTCATCCAATGGTTTTTCCTGGGGGGACAGTTAGGCCAAACTCTTTTTTAGTGGTTACATATCTCTTGCAACACTGCGGTGTTGTGGGATCTAATGTAGCCGACATAATGCCATCTGGGAACAAAAGCATCTGAACAGCCTCACCATCTACTGTAATGTAAGGATGCTTTGAAACAGAACCTGGTTGCTGTAGCATCCAAAAAGGAGAAACCCAGACTCTTCCCCTTTGTCCTCAGACCGTAAAGTCACCTTGCTCCTCTACACATAAACCTCAAGATGATTTAGTCTACGATGAGAAAAGGAGGGAGGGAGGGAGGCAATCTACCCTGGTCACCTAAGTGGATGTTATAGAGCTGGCTTGCAGCCTGGGCCTCCTTAAGAACTCTGCTGGTACCTCAGGCTCCTCCACTGTGAAGAGTCTGAAGCTGCTCCTGTCACTAGACTTGCTGCTGCTTGTCATCTTCGCTTTAGAGAAACATTATGTTGGCTTTCATCTGCTAATGCCATTTCACAGCAATCTTCATGTGGCTTTTGATGGCAGAGTATTATTAGAAGTTCATTAGCATTGTGCCTGGAAACCGTGCCTTGCCTTTCCTGAGTAGAAAAAGGTCAGTAGCTGAAGGAACAAATTACCTAAGCTCTCTGGGCCTCAGTTTCCTCATCTGTAAAATGAGGAAGCTGAACAAGATGACCCTTAAGGTCCCTTCCAACTCGAGATCTGGGACCTAGTGATAACTTAGGTCCTGGATCTGAATGCTTTCCCAGGCAAAGCTATACTGGCCCATGCTATGGAAGCTTCATTTAATTCAACAAACACTGATGATGTCCAAGGGACTTCAGATGAGTGGCTTCCACTAACCACACTTTTCTTCTATTCTATCTTAACCTCATTCTGCAATATATAATCCTTACTAGAACCCTTCCAATAGGTGGAATGTGTGATGTAATAGGATTTTTTGGACTTCACTGCTTTTATTGCACCCCTAATGCTCAGGCTCTGTCTGGCCCAACACAGGGCCTTAGTAGAACTGAGTTTCTTAATACTTCCTTGCTTTGCGGGTTTAGACTACCATAAGTCAAGGAGAAAGATTCTTTGGAAGGGCTTTTAGGAAGGGTACTATTTCTACAAGGCAAAACTTGAAGAAAAGACAGACTGCTTTGTTGTCAGAACTGATTAACTCCTTCCTAAGATTTGGTCCTCATTAATTTTCTAAAAGCTGCTTGTCAGTTGATTAAAAGCGGCTTCCTCTACAATTATCTCATAGTTGACTTCTGAGACGTCAAAGCTTCAATCTGCAGAAAGCTGCTCCCCCTCAGAACCTCATAGAAAAGGAAGAGAGAGAAGGATGGGAGGCAAGAGATCGGCCACGATGAGATTCACGTGGCAAGGGAGGGCCAAGGTTAAATCACAAAAAGAGGAATCACTTGTGTCGAGACCAGTTAGCTCCATGAGCCACTTTGTCAATTGTAGACCACTGGGAGCTGGTGTGGTGTGTTGTATTTTTCCACGGCTGCCAGCAGAACTGTGGTCAGTCTTTACTATTGTTGCTTTGTAAGCTTTCCACTTGGGAATATGTTTCCCCAAAGGTTGTGAGGACAGGGAGAAGGATGGGGAGGAAGGAAGCGGGGAGAGAAGAGCAAGAGAGGAAGAAAGAGGAGAAAGGAGAGAAAAGGAAGGGAGAGAGAGCAAGAGAGGAGGAAAGAGAGGAAAAAGAGCGAGAGAAAGCAGGAAAAGGAAGGAAAGAGAGGAAAAAGAGAGAAAGCAGGAGAAGAAAAAGAAAGACGAAAAAGAGGGAGGAAGTCAAGAGAGAAGAAAAGAGGGAGGGAGAGAGGAAGAAAGAAGAAAAGAGAGGGAGGGAGAGAGAGTGCAAGAAAGGAGGAAAGAGAGGAAAAAGAGAAAGCAGGAGAAGAAAGGGAGGAAGGAAAGAGAAGAAAAAGGGAGAGAGGAAGAAAGAATGAAAGAGAGAGAAGAAAGAGGGAGAGAACAAGAGAGGAAGTAAGAGAAAAAGAGAAAGCAGGAGAAGAAAGAGAGAGGAGGAAAGAGAAGAAAGAGACTGAGGAGGAAAGAGAGAGAAGAAAAAGAGGGAGGGAGAGAGCAAGAGAGGAGGAAAGAGAAAGAGAAAGCAGGAGAGGAAAAAGGAAAGAGAAGAAAAAAGCGAGGCAGGAAAGAGGAAAAAGAGGGAGAGCAAGAGAGGAAGAAAGGAGGAAAGAGAGCAAGAGAGGAGGAAAGAGAGAAGGCAGGAGAAGAAAAAGGGAGGAAGGAAAGAGGAAGAAAGAGGAGGAGAGAGAAGAAGAAGGGAGGGAGGGAGGAAGAAAGGAGGAAAGAGAAGAAAAAGTAAGGAGAGAAAGAAAGAGAAGAAAGAGGGAGGGAGAGAGAGCAAGAGAGGAGGAAGAGAGAGAAAGGAGAGGAAGAAGGAGGAAAGAGAAGAAAAAGAGGGAGTAAGGAAAGAGAGAGGGGAAAAAGGAGGAAAGAGAGAAGAAAAAGAGGGAGAAAGGAGAGAGGGGAAAAAGAGGAGGAAAGAGAGAAGAAGAAGAGGGAGGAAGGAAAGAGAGAGGAAAAAGGAGAGAGAGCAGGAGAGGAGGAAAGAGGAAAAAGAGGAAGAAAGAGGAGGAAACAGAAGAAAGAGAGGGAGAGAGCAAGAGAGGAGGAAAGAGGAAAAAGAGAAAGTAGGACAGGAAAAGAGGGAGGGAGGAAAGAGAGAGAGAGGAAGAAAGAGGAGTTAAGAGAAAGAATGAATCTTGTCTCATACCCTACCACTCTCCAGCGAAGCCCGCACCAGAGCACCTCGCCCAATGGCGTGTGCACATGTACTGAACACCTGACATTTTCATAGCATGTGATACTCACAGTAGCCCTGGGAAGCTATGGCAGGAAGCGGCATGGCCAAGCCATCACAGTACTGAACTTGGATTCTCATCTCACATGTAACATTTATTGTCTGTTTGACCGTAATTAAGTCCCTTAAACTTACTTGAGCCTTAAGTTTCTTCATCTCTAAGATGGGAATGATAGCATTTTTATACTTACCTCCCAGGGTTGTCATGGGTCCCAAATGAGATAATATATGTAAAGTGTCTTTAAATTTCTCTGTAAATCAATGTCAGGTGTTATTGTTACCCCCTTTTTTTGGATGGAGAAACCCAGACTCAGAGATGTTAAAGACAGATGGAGTGGTTTAAACACAGGTCTTTGTTAATTCCAAGTCTGGTTCCATATCTTCCACACAACACTGCCTCATACCAGAGTCCTGTTATCTGTAGGTGGGCCTGAGAAGAGTGACACCCGAGTCCTCTACAGAGTTAGGCCATTGTGTTAGATGCCCTGAAGTAGCTCTGTGAGGTTTGAGGAATACAGGGATAATGGATGGTGCAGCACCTGCATTCGGGGAGCTCACATTCTCTTGGCATTCTTGATGCAGAATATAAACTAGGGGCATGTGAGAGACCCGGGAAGAGGCATGTGGTGATCCATTTTGTCCCCACAGATAACTGCCCCCTCAGCCACATCCCTAAGCCACCCCCTGTATGCCCTGAAGACAGCTGAGTAAAACTCCTGAGCGTGATTTGATTGATAATTCATGTCAGTTTTCCATTACTTTTTGTAGTTTGGATCACCATTTCCCACACTGAACTCATTGTCTTTCACCCTACACCTACCTCTCTTCTCAACTTTTAAGGGAAATTGTCCTGACAGTCAGCCTCCTAAGTTCAGGCTTGCTGTTCTCTTTGACTCGTCCCCTCTCCCTCAGTCTATACCACCAGGTAGTTATTAAACTGTGCTTGTCCTTCCACAACATCTCTCCTATCCCTTCTCTGCTCCCACAACCACCAGCCTGTTTGAGGATCTCCTTACTCGTCCCCTCGACTGTCTCCTAAGTGGCCTCCCTCCTCTGAATCTCTCCCCTCTCCAGGACATCTACACGACTGTTTTCCTGAAATCGAGCCAGACTCCAATGGCTTCCTATTGCTTCTAAGATAATAGAAACACATGTTTAGCTTTGAAGGCCCTCCACAGCATGGCCCGGACCCAGCTTCTTTCCTGCTTCTCCTTTACACCTTTTCCTGTCCTCTGGGATCTGAACAAACCTGCCTTCTTGCTGGTTTGTAACTGGACCCTGTCTTTGTATCAGCAGCCCCCAAGCCTGGAATGCCCTCTTTCCCTATTTCTGCCTCTTAGAATCCCTTATTTCCTTCAAAACTGTTCAACTAACACTTTCTACATGAAGCTTTTTCTTACCATCCCAGCTATTGCTATCTTCTCTCCTACTCCGTCTCTTCCCCCACCCCCAAATTTACCTTTTATTTATTTTTGCATATTTTAATCATTTTTTTATGTGAATGTTTTTCTGTTGAGTTGTTTTTCAGTCACTTTGTGACCCCATTTGGGGTTTTCTTGGCAAAGATACTGGAGTGGTTTTCCATTTCCTTCTCTAGCTCATTTGACAGATGAGAGACTGAGGCAGACAGGGTTAAGGGACTTGCCCAGGGTCACACAACTAGTAAGATTCTGAGGCCAGATTTGAACTCAGGAAGGTGAGTCTTCCTGAAGCCAGACCCATGCTGTCTTCATTATGCCCCACTTTATCTTTGATCCCCCAGGGTCTTACGATAATAGGTGCTTGATGAATGTATATTAATTGATTGATAACTGAAGGAAGGATACTTAACTTTGGTATGTTGGTACCAACATTATTTTATTTAATCTGAGTTTTGTTGCCATGTAATGTTCGTTTTATTTCCATTATTGTATTGTGTATATTATTTTGATTCTACTTTCTTCACTCTGCATCACTTTATACAAGCCTTTAAGTGGTCCTCTGAATTCCTGTTATTTGTTATTCTTTACACTAGATAACAAGACCCATTACATTTCTCTATCACAGTTTACTTGGCCATTCCCCAGTCATGAGGTATATATTTTGTTTATGGGGTTTTTTGTGTGTGATCACAAATAATGCTGCTGTGATTATTTTTTTGTAACATTTTGCCTTTTCTGGCTGTCATTAAACTCCTTGGTATATAAACCCCATAGTGAGATCTCTGAGTTGAAGTGTGAGCGATTTAGTAACTTTTCTTGCATAATTCCAAATTATTTTTGAGAGTGCTTGGGCCGATTTTTGCCAGAAGTGAATTAGCATATTGATCTCCCTATAGTATTTTCAGCATCATATTTTCTCACCTTTGCTAATTTGATGAGTATGAAGTGATACTTCTGAGTGGTTTTAATTTTCATTTCTCTGTTATTACTAATTTTGGAAAGTTTTGGTAATTTTGAAAAGATGGTTTTTGAAAGTTGACATTTTAAAAAAGTTTTATATTTATATTCTTTGACCACTTGTCATTAGGAAATGGCCTTTTAACTCTATAGATTTGTTTCAATTTCCTATACATTTTGGATGTGTTTTATCAGAAATGTCTGATGTACAGATTTTGAGGGAAAAAAATCCACTTTTTTTTCTAATTGACTACGTTGATTTAGTTTGTATAAAAACTTTGCAATTTTAGAGAATAAAAATTGTTTATCTTGTTATAATCTTTTTAAAAATAAATTTGTTGATGTTTCCCATTCTTTATATCATTAGTCATCCCAAGTATCTCTTGTCCTCCCCCTCCCAGAGAGCTATCCTCGGATGAATACATTGAAAAAGTGTGTGGTATGTAGCCCGGGTGGACCTCCTACCTCCACAAAGGGGAGTTTTCTTGGGGTATAAATCTAGTAATGGAGTTTCCAGTTGAAAGGGTATGGACATTTTAGTCACTTTATTTGCGTAATTCCAAATAGCTTTCCAAAATGGTTGTGCCATTTCACAGCTCCATCAATGATGTATTAATGTGCCTATCATCCCACAACTCCTCCAATATTAACTCTTGCCATTTTTTTTTTCCGTCATTTTTGCCAATTTGCAGGGCTGTGAGGTAAAACCTCAGGGTTGTTTTGATTTGCATTTTTCTTATTAATAGTGATTTGGAGCATTCTGTCATGTGTTTGTGAATACTTTGCAATTTTTCTCTTGAGAATTGTTTGTTATATCCTTTGACCTCTTATATATTTGAGAATGGCTGCTAGTCGTGTGTGTGTGTGTGTGTGTGTGTGTGTGTGTGTGTGTGTGTGTGTATGTATGTGTAGCTTGTATAGCTTAGGTACCAAATCCTTAATTAAAAAATGACCCAAAGTTGGTATTTTCCCCCCCATTCAACCATTTCCCTTCCTATTCTAGATGCATTAATGTTGTCTGTGCAGAAACTTTTCAGTTTCAAGTAATCAGAGTTATCTATTTTACTTTTGTAATTGCCTTTATCTCTGGTTTGGTTAAAAATATATCTTCTACCTGTAGCTGTGAGAGATACATGATCTGTACTCTTCTGATTTTTTAATAGTATGATCATTAATATTATGGCCAACTTATCCACTTAGAATGGAGTATGGAGTATGATGTAAGGTATTGATCTAAGCCTAATTCCTGCCAGACTGCTTTTTAGTATTCCCAGCAGTTTTTAATCAAATAGAGATTTTTTTCCCTAGATAACTCATATTTTCCACTTTATCAAACATTGGGTTATTGAGTTCTGTTGTTTCTGATTCTCCCTTGTCTAGTCTGTTCTATTGACCTATGTGTTTTACTTTTCTTCTTTCAATAGCTTTATTTTTTAAAATTTTTATATATATTTTTTCAAATAACATGTAAAAACAATTTTTAATTTGTTTTTTTTTTAATTTTGAGTTCCAGATTCTCTCTCTCTCCATCCCTGTCCTCCCCCTCTCTGAGATGGCAAGCAATTAGATATAAATTATATAGGTACAGTCATGCAAAACATATTTCCATATTAGCCATGTTTCAAAAGAAAACACAGGACCCCCCCCCCCCAAAAAAAACAACAAGCTACAAGAAAAATACAGTTTTAAAAAAATATGCTTCAATTTGCATCCAGACTCCATCAGTTCTTTCTCTGGAGGTGAATAATATTTTACAACATATATCCTTTGGAATTGTCTTGGATCATTGTATTGCTGAGAAGAGCTAAGTCATTCACAGTTGATCATTGTACAGTATGCTGTTACTATGTACAGTGTTCTGGTTCTGCTCACTACACTTTGCATCACTTCATGTAATTCCAGGTTTTTCTGAAACCATCCTGCTGGTAGTATTACATCACAATCATATACCACAACTTGTTCAACCATTCCGCAATTGATGGGCATCCCCTCAATTTCGAATTCTTTGCCACCACAAAAAGGGCTGCTATAAATATTTTTTTACATGTAGGTCCTTTTTCTTTTTCTTTGATCTCTTTGGGATACAGACCTAGTAGTGGTATTGCTGAGTCAAACCACTTTATAATCCTTTGGGCACAGTTCCAAATTGCTCTCCAGAATGGTTGGATCAGTTCACAACTCCACCAAAAATGCATTAGTGTCCCAGTTTTTCCATATCTTCTCCAACATTTGTCATTTTCCTTTTCTGTCATATTAGCCAATCTGATGGGTGTGAGGTGGTACCTGAGAGCTGGTTTAATTTGCGTTTCATTCAATAGTGATTTAGATCCTTTATTGTATGACTATAGATAACTTTGATTTCTTCTTCTGAAAACTGCCTGTTCATATCCTTTGACCATTTATCAATTGGGAAATCCCTCATATTCTTATAAATTCGACTCAGTTCTCTATGTATTTGGGAAATGAAGCCTTTATTGGAAGGAACTTGTTGTAAAAAATTTTCCTCCATTTTTCTGTTTTCCTTCTAATCTTGACTGCATTGGTTTTGTTTGTGCAATACTTTTTAATATAATGTAATCAAAAGTACCCATTGTACCTTTCATAATGTTCTCTTATCTCTTATTTGGTCACAGATTCTTCCTTACCAATAGATCTGAAAGGTAAAATATTCCTCCCATGATCTCCTAATTTGCTTATGGCATCACTCTTTATGTCTAAATTGTGTGACCATTTTGACCTTATCTTGGTATATGGTGTGAGATGTTAGTGGATACCTAGTTTCTGCTAAACTGCTTTCCAGTTTTCCCAGCAGTTTTGTCAGGTAGTTAGTTCTGGTTCCAAAAAGCTTGGATCTTTGCATTTCTCAAACACTAGATTACTGTGGTCATTTACTACTGTTTATTGTATACCTAATCTATTTCACTGATCTACCACTATTTCTTAGTCTGTACCAGATTGTTTTGTTGATTATCAGCTTTGTAATGCAGTTTTGAGATCTGGTACTACTAGGTTACCTTCTATGTTTTTTTTTTTTTTCATTGATTCCCTTGATATTCTTGACCTTTTGTTCTTCCAGATGAATTTTTTTAAATTATTTTTTCTAACTCCATAAAGTAGTTCTTTGGTACTTTAATTGGTATGGCACTGAATAAGTGAATTAATTTAAATAGTATTGTCATTTTTATTACATTGGCTCAACCCACCCATAAGCAATTAATATTTTCCGATTGTTTAGATCTGACTCTTTGTGTGAAAAGTGTTTTGTAATTGTGTTCTTATAGTTTCTGGGTTTGTCTTGGCAGGTAGACTCAAGTATTTTATATTATCTGCAGTTATTTTAAATAGAACTTCTCTTTCTATCTCTTGTTGCTGGGATTTGTTGGTAATATATAGAAGTGATGGTAATTTATGTGGATTTATTTTACATCCTGCACTTTTGCGGAAGTTAATTATTTCAACTAAGTTTATACTTGATTCTCTAGGATTCTCTAAGTATACCATCATATAATCTACAGAGTGATGATTTTGTTTCTTTGTTGCCTATTCTAATTCCTTTAATTTCTTTTTTCTTCTCTTCTGTGCTATGGCTAGCATTTCTAGTACAATATAGAATAATATGCTGATAATGGGCATCCTTGCTTCACCCCAATCTTATTGGGAAGACTTCTAACTTATCGCCATTGCAGATAATGTTTGCTGATGGTTTTAGATAGATATTACTTATTATTTGAAGGAAAGCTCCATTTATTTCTATGTTCTCTAGTGTTTTTAATAAGAATGGGTGTTGTATTTTGTAAAAGGCTTTTTCTACAATTATTGATATAATCATATGGTTCTTGTTGGTTTTGTTATTGATATGGTCAGTTATGCTGATAGTTTTTCTAATATTGAACCGGTCCTGCATTCCTGGTAAGCATCCTGCCTGGACATAGTCTTTGATATTTATGATATATTGCTATATTCTCCTTGCTAGTATTTTATTTAAAATCTTTGCATCAATATTCATTAGGGAAACTGGTCTATAGTTTTCTTTCTCTGTTTTTATTCTTCCTGGCTTTTAGGTATCAGCAACATATTTGTGTTGTAGAAGGAATTTGGTGGGACTCCTTCTTTGCCTATTTTCCCACATAGTTTATGTAGTATTGGAATTAATTGTTCTTTAAATGTTTGGCAGAATTCATTTGTGAATCCTTCTGATCCTGGGAGTTTTTTCCTCAGAAGCTTTTAATGACTTGTTCATTTGTTTTTTTAAGATAAGGTTATTTAAGTGTTCTATTTCCTCTTCTAATGATCTGGGCATTTTATATTTTTGTAAATATTCATCCATTTCACTTAGATTATTGGATTTATGGGCATGTAATTGGACAAAATAGTTACTAATAAATGTTTTAGTTTTTGTCTTCATTGATGGTGAATTCATCCTTTTCATTTTTGATGGTAGTGATTTGGTTTTCTTTGTTTTTTGTTTTTTGTTTTTTAATCAAATTAACCAATGGTTTATCTGGATTTTTTGTTTGTTTCTATTTTTGTAAAAACTAGTTCCTAGTTTTATTCATTAGTCCAATGGTTTTCATACTTTCAATATTAATAATCTCTCATTTGATTTTCAGGATTCCCAATTTGGTATTTAATTGAGAATTTTAATTTGTTTTTCTAGTTTTTTTAGTTTCATGCCCAATTCATTAATCTGCTCTTTCTCTATTTTATTGATGTTAACATTTAAAGACATCACTTTTCCCTTAAGTACTGCTTTGGCTGCATCCCATAAATTTTGGTATGTTGTCATTCTTTTTAATGAAATTATTTGTTTCTAGAATTTATTCTTTGACCCACTCATTCTTTAGGATTAGATTATTTAGTTTCCAAATCATTTTTAATCAATATTTCCATGTCCCTTCATGAATATAATTTTTATTGCGTTATGGTCTGAAGAGGATGCATTTAATATTACTTCTTTTCTTCACTTAATTATGAAGTTTTTATGCCCTAATATATGGTTAGTTTTTGTGAAGGTGCCATGTACAGCTAGGGAAAAAGTCTACTCCTTTCTATTTCTATTCATTTTTCTCCAGAGGTCTGGCATATCTAACTTTTCTAAAATTCTACTCATCTCCTTAATATCTTTTTTATTTTTTGGTTAGATTTATCTAGTTCTGAAAGGCGAAAGGTGTGGTTCCACCACTCGTGTAGACTTACTGTCTATTTCCTCCTGTAACTCATTTAACTTTTCCTTTAAGAATTTGGATGCTATACCATTGGGTGCGTGTGTGTTTAGTATTGACATTATTTAATTGTCTGTGATATCTTTTAGCAAAATATTATTTCCCTACTTATTTAGTTAGTTCTGTTTTTGCTTTTGCTTTGTCTGAGATAATTACTACCCCACTTTTTTTTTTACATCAGCTAAAGCATAATAGATTCTTCTCCAGCCTCTTACCTTTACTCTGTATCTCTTTCAAGTGTATTTCTTGTAAACAAATAATGTCAGATTCTAGTTTTTAATCCACTCTGCTGTCTGCTTCTGTTTTATGGGTGAGTTCATCCCATTCATACTCACAATTATGACTACTGTGTATTTCCCTCCATCCTATTCCTCTCCCTCCTCCCCCTCTATTTATCGTCTCTGTCTCTCTCTGTCTCTGTCTCTCTCTCTCTTCTGTCCACCGCCTTCCTCAATCTGCCCTCCCTCTGTCAGCTCCTCTGTTTTGTTATTTCCCTGCCCTCTTACTTCCCTATAGGGCAACATAGATTTCTATACCTGACTGAGAGTGCATGTCATTCCCTCTTTGAGCCAATTCCAATGAGAATAGGGTTCAAGCATTGCCCACCACTCCCCACCCTATCTTGCTCTCCACTATAAAAATTCTTCCTTTCACACTTCTTTTACATGAGATAATTTACCCCATTCTACCTCTACCTTCCCTCTTCTCCCAGTGCATCCTTCTTTCTCACCCCTTAATTTCATTTTTTTGTAGTCATCTCATTATAGCCAACTCATACCCATGCTCTCTGTCTTTGTATATATGCCTTCTAACTGCCCTAATAGTGATAACATTCTTGGGAATTATAATCATCATCTTCCCATGAAGGAATGTAAACAGTTTAACCTTACTGACTCTTATGATTTCTCTTTCCTGTTTACTTTTTTATACTTCTCTTGAGTCTTGTATTTGAAAGTCCTATTTTCTATTCAGCTCTGGTCTTTTCATCAGGAATGCTTAAAAGTCCTCTTTTTCAATGAGTGTCCGTTTTTTCACCCTGAAGTATTATACTCAGTTTTGCTGGGTAGGTGATTCTTGGTTGTAATCCAAGGTCCTTTGCCCTCTAGAGTATCATATTCTGAGCCCTCCAATTCTTTAATGTCGAAGCTGCTAAATCTTGTATTATCCTTACTGTGGCTCCACAATACTTGAATTGTTTCTTTCTGGCTGCCTTTAGCAGCCTTGACCTGGGAGTTCTGGAATTTGGCTGTAATATTCCTGAGAGTTTTCATTTTAGGATCTTTTTCAGGAGCTAATTAGTGGATTCTTTCGATTTCTGTTTTACCTTCTGCTTTTAGGATATCAGGGCAATTTTCCTTGGTAATTTCTTGAAATAAGATATGCAGGCTCTTTTTTTTGATCACGGTTTTCGCGTAATCCAATAATTCTTAAATTATCTCTCATCCATCTATTTTCCAGGTCAGTTGTTTTATTGGTGTTTTACCAATATTTCACATTTTCATCTATTTTTTAAATTCTCTTGATTTTATAAAACTTGTTTCTTGATATCTCATGGAGTCATTATTTACATTTGCCCAATTCTAATTTTTAAGGAATTATTTTCTTTGGTGACCTCTTGTACTTTTCTGTTTGATCAATTCTACTTTTTAAGGAGTTCTTTTCAGTGGATTTTTGTGCCTCTTTTACCAAGCTATTGACTTTCTTTTCATGATTTTTTTGCATCATTCTCATTTCTTTTCCCAATTTTTCCTCTCCCTTTCTTATTTGATTTTTTTTTAATTGTGAGCTCTTCCAGGAACTCTTTTTTGGGCCTGTGACCAATTCACCTTTTTCTTTGAGGTTTTGCATGAATCTGCTTTGATTTCCTTGTTTTCTTCTGGGTTTATGTCTTGAGCTTCCCCGTCACCATAGTAACTTTTTGTGGTCAGGTTCTTTTTTTGATAGTTGCTCGGTTTTCAGCATATTTTTTTGCTTTTAAATGTATGTTAAAATTGGGCTCTGCTCCCAGGATGCAGGGGGTACTGTTTCAAGTTTCAGGGTTTTTGTGCTGCTATTTTTTAGAGCTAGTTCTGAGAGTCTATAAGTTTTCAGTTCTTCCAAGGTGGTCTGATCTAAGAAGAGGTGTGGTCCCTGCTCTCCTGGCCTATGCTCTGGTCTGTGAGTGACCACAAGTACTCTTCTCTACCCTGGACCTATGTGACCAGGGCCCATGGCACCACTGTGGCCAGATACTGTAGTGTGATATTGCTCCTCCTCACCCTGGAACTACAACTAGAACCGTGTATGGCCAATAAACAGACTCCTGCACCCTTTGCCCCCAAATGAACTCTTGTAATTTCCTTCTGACCAGTTGTCTAACCTCCTTACTTTCTGTGGACTGAGAGCTCCGAAGCTGCCACTGATACACATGCCTCTGTAAGGCCGTCACTGCACTGCACTCCACTCTCAACCCGGTGAGACAAACCTTTCCTGCCAATCTTCTATAAATTGTCTTGGGCTGGAAAATTGTTTCACCTCAACCTTTTGTTGGTTCTGTCTCTTCAGAATTTGTTTTGAAAGGATTATTTTAAAGTTATTTGGAGAGGAATTGCGGGAGTCTCTGCCTTTAATCTGCTGTCTTGTATGACGTCCGTCTCTAATTTTTAATCAATACTAGATGGTTTTGATGACTGCTATTTTATAATATAGTTTAAGATCTGAAAGGACTATTCTCCTTTTGTCCCTACTATTTTTTGTCATTTCTCTTGATATTGTAGATGTTTTGTTTTTGTAATTTTTTTATCTTGTTCTGTAAAGTGTTCCCTTGGTAATTTGATTAATATGGCATTAAAATTATAATTTAATTTTGGTAGTATTGTTGTTTTTATTATATTGGCATTACCTAGCCATGAGCACTGAATATTTCTCCAGCTCTTTAAGTTGTTCTTTATTTCTTTAAGAAGTACTTCGTAATTGAATGTATGTAATTGGTGTGCTTTGTAGATAGATCCCTGGATATTTTATTCATTTTGTACTTATTTGGAATGGCAGTTCCCTAATATTGTTTCTTGTGTTTTATTATTATAATGCAAATGCTGTTGATTTTTGAGATTTACTTTGTGTCTTGCAACTTCACTGAAGCTATTATCTGTCTCAGTTATTTTCTTTGCTGATTCCCTTAGCTGAATCTCAGAAATTTTGGTATGTTGTTTCACCATTTTAATTTTCTTTTACATAGTTGTTAATTGTTTCTATGATTTATTCTTTGATCTGCTTATTATTTAGGATTCCATTTTTAGTTTTCCATTTGGGTCTATATCTTTTGTTTGTGGTCCCTGAACCAGTGATTATTTTTATTGTATTATGATCTGTAAAGGATAGTAAGATTTCTGTCTTTTTGCATTTGTTTGCAACATCTCTGTGCTCTGGTTTGCAACATTTGTTTGCGTGGTCATTTAAAAGTTCCATCTGAAGCTGAAAAATATGTATATTCTTTTTGCTGACCCATTTAGGAGATATCATAGATCTTTTAAGTCTAGTTTCTCCAGAAATTTGTTCAGTTTTACATTTTCCCTTTTATCTTTCTGTTAAATTTGTCCAAAATTGAGAGAGGGATGTTTAACTTTTCTCTTACTATTGTGTTACTATTTGTGTCTTCTTGTAGCTAAGATTATGTTTCCTTCATGAATTGGGATGCTAAGGCAGTTGGTGTGTATAAGTTTATTACTGATATTGTTTTGGGTCTGTGGTTTCTATCAGCATAATATAGTTTTTTTGTTTGTTCCTTTTTATTTTTTTGAATGGTTGTTTTTCCTTTGTCAGATAGCATAATTGCAACTCGTGCATTTTGGGATTCATTTGATTCATGGTCAGTTTTTTTTTCTATCCCCTCAATTTTATTTTGCATTATGTCTTTGTTTTTTAAATGTGTTTCTTTTAAGCAGCAGATTGTAGGGTTTTGTCTTCTTATCTAATCTGTTGCTCTTTTTCCTTTTATTGAACTGTTTAATCCATTCATGTTTAAAGTTATGAAAGGTAGGTTATAGGGGCAGCTAGGTGGCGCAGTGGATAGAGCACCAGCCTGAAGTCAGGAGGACCTGAGTTCAAATCCAGCCTCCGACCAAACACTTACTAGCTGTGTGACCCTGGGCAAGTCACTTAACCCCAATTGCCTTAAAAAAAAAAAGTTTTTATTTTCCACAATTTGTCTCTGTTATTGAGAGTTTTTTTCATCCAAGTTATGATTTTCTTTCTCTTCTGCTATACACACAGTACTATGTTCCTTCAGTTACTTTGCCTTGATCTTTTTTTAAGGTGCCCCTGTTCCCACTGGCTCTCTTTCCCTCACCCCTGATCCTCTCCTCTCATTTGTTACCCCTTTCCCTTTGAGATTTTTTTCCTTCTGCTTTTATCTGGTTATATAATACCCCCTCTTTTTTCTCTCTCTCTCTCAGTTAATGAAGAAGATTCCCACTTCCTTTCCTCTCCTTCAGTTAGTCCTGTTCATTAATTTCTTGATTTTCATTTTTTTGCACATCTTTACAAAAAGGATTTCTCTCACTCTCTTTATTATCTGTGCTCTCTTTCTGACTACTCAAGACCTTTATTCTCTGATACATGACCACTATAATTATCTGATCTCTCCCTTTTTCCTGTATTCCTCATGCAAAGCTTTCAAGGCATCCTCTCTGGGCTCTTACCTCTAGATAATTTCTGGTACTCCTCTGCAGTGTTTTCTTTATGGATTCTACTTCACCATTGTGGCTCAGTGCCAATTATTTCAGGTATCAGAGAGGACATTGCCCCATGGTAGGGCATTTCCCCCATCATGTCCTTGATTATGCAGCCCACCAGTAATCTCCCTGGTTACCATTTTCCCCATTTGCATCCCAAATCTCCCTGGGTCCATGCTCTCCCATTCTCCCAGGTGACAATTGCCATCAAGTGTTCTAGTCTTCTCCCTACCCCCAAGGTAGGATAAGTAGACTTTTCAAGCACCAGATTCCCAAGGTCACACCCAGCACAAGGTCCCTGTTTTCCTTCATAGACCATCTTTTCTTCATCCATAGGAGCATTCATCAGTAGAACGTCTCCCACCAAACAAAGTTTCCTTCATCCTCCCCCTCCCCTTTTTCCATCCTTCCTCTCTCCTCACTGAATCTCATGTTGTTTTTTCTTCTTTTGAGACCGCGGAGGTCATCTTCCCATCATTTCTGGCCTGGCACTTCATGCATTCCTCTGTATCCCCCTGCTTCCTTACCCCACTTTCATGTGCCCTCCTATGTTGTAATATAGCCCCACCAAAAAACAAACAAGCAAAAAACAATTGATTCAACAGTAGACAAGAAGTCACCAGTTTCTGGCCACAGTGCTTCATGCCCATCTCTTCACTGTTACCTCTGTCAGACTTCCTTCTTCACTCCTTTTTTCTTTTGTACATTTAGAAAGAAGTTTCTTCCGGTCTCTCTGCTATCACTCTATTGCTATTGTCCTTGGCTGTTGCATTTATTCAGTCTTCCTGCATTTCTGTTGTTTGGTGTGTCCAAGAAGCAAATAATCTCTTCAGTTTTGGTTTTCTTTCTAAATAAATTTCAAATGCCTCTTTATTATTGAATGTCCATCTTTTTTCATGTATGGTTAAGTGTATCTTTTCAGGGTAGGTCACATTGGGCTTCATCCTGAGCACCATTGCTCTTTGGGACACATTCCATTCCTTACCTTTTTCTGATGGGTGCAAAATAGTCTTCTGTTATTCAGACTTCCTTTGCTTTGTATTTGAAGGTCTTTCTCCTGATTGCTTTATTTCCTGAATTGTGGTATTAAGGTTTTCTGTTCTGTCATGTTCTTCTTGGAGACCCTTGATCCTTAAGTTGTCCTTCCATATCTTATCTTCAAGATCCACGTATTTTGTTTGAATAATGAATATAGTTTCTTTTCAAGTTATTCGTTTTTGCTTCTCTTCTGCTAGGTTTTGTTGTTCACTTATGTGAAGTCCTAGTCTATTGTTCTTTCTTTTGTTTCTTTGGTGAGGCTTGTAATTGCAGATTTTAGTTTTTCTATTCTGGCCAGTATTTTTGCTGTACAGGACATAAATTCAGTCCTTACATTTCTCATTTTTGTTTTTTTGACCACTCAGGAATAGTTTATTGTAGTTTTATTGTGTTCTCACCTTCCACAGGATCCTCTCTTTCATCAGGTGTTGGGTCATTTCCCTTTGTTTTGAGTATTCAGAGATGCCTGAACTCACTGACTCCATCTGGAGGCCATCTTTTCATCTATTATTAATGTTTTCCTGCTTATCTGCCAGTATTTAAGATCTTTGAGTTTTCTTTGTCATAAGAGCTTTGATAATTTGTCCTCTTCCCCCCCACCTCGATTTCCCTTATTCATTTTCTCAGTTGGTCCTCTGTGATAGGTTTCCGTGGGAGCTAGATCTCAACATGTCTTGGCCTCCTCCCATGCTGGACAAGTCACAGTTCATCAGTCTAGGTCTTTGCCCCAAGTGACTTTTGGGTGGTCAGAACTAGCCCCAGAGAGATGCTTTGCTCTTTCCCTCGGGCTTAATGGAGTATTGCACATGCCACCCCACCCCCACCCCATCAGCAGTTCAGACAGCTTGTACTACAGGATTGTTTTGGCGCCATGGGCTGTCTAGCCAAGCACCAGCAGTTCAGAGCTTTGCAACACTGCTGCTCCAGGGTTGCAACCCCCAACAGCCTTTTACTCCTGGAGAGTTGTTGCCACAGCAGCTGGAGCAAGCTTCCACAGCCTAGAGCCACATTCTCCACAGCACTGGAAAGAAAGAGGGAGGACCCAGGGGTGGGGTTTGGTTTTGTTGTAAGGTAGTATTGTGTCCTGGGATCTGCTCGTGCAGCCTTCCTGCCAGTAGCGTGGGGGGATGGAGTTATGATAGTGAGTGTGTTTGAGGTCGGTGACCATCAGTCAGTTCAAGGGCTTTGGTTTGTCTGTTGTTGCCGCTGTTGTTGTTGTTGACCCTCTTTTGGATTCTGGGTGTCCTCGATCATGGGAATAGCTGATGTTGCCTTACACTTGGCATGTAATCTTTATTTTGGAGAGATTTGAGAGATTGTGAAGATCAGTAAAAATGTCTGGTCCTCAGTCTTGTCATTCACGTAACCCAGAACTGACCTTTTCTGTCCTGTGACTTGTTACAAATTCTTCACTGTGCATAGCGGGGAATTACATAACCATCATCTCCAAATGTTTGTTTGTTTCGGTTTGGTTTTTTCGTAGTCAGATCGTTTTTCCACTTGGAATTTAATTGTGCTTTATGTAAGAGACTGGTCAGCAAGCCAGAGATCATTTATAAAGCACTTATTGTATGTCAGGCACTGTGGTAAGCCTCAGAGTGCAAATACAAGCAATAAGATAGTTCCTTTCCTCAAGAAGCTTCCATTTTAATAAAGGGAAGCTGAAAAGGGAGAAACACAAGGTTCGAGGCAGTGGGGAGATGGTAAAGAAAGATCTGTGGAGATGAGTCCACAGTGCAGCCTGCAGAGGAATGAAGATATGATTGGCTGGGCCGTCTCCTTCGCTTGGAGGAACCAGCCAGTAAGCAGGTGGAACCCCGGGCAGAGGGGGCTTCCAGGGGTGAAGGGCCAAGCTGTTCTCCACTTTTCCAGAAGTTCTTGTCAAATGAAGGGATATTTGAGGAAGAAGCAAATGTTCTAGGATTAGAGCAGGCTTCATAGATTGGGTGTCACTTGAACTAAGCCTCATCGGAGAGAAATCTGAAAGAAATGAGTGCATGTAAGAGTGCAGATGGGAGCTGGCTGGCTGGTCACAGGATCCTGGGTCTAGAGATGGAAGGAAAATTAGCAGTCATCTAGTCCATCCCTTTCACCAAGACAGCTGGTCCTGTAGAGTGCTTCGAGATCTAGGAACAGAGAACTTTACTGTTTATTTCAAGGAGACAGATTGTAAATAAAGTAGAGATCCCTCAGTGGATCAGTGAGCTGGGTTCCAAAACGATCAGAGAGTCTTTGGAAAGCCAAAGGGAGATTAGAAAGTGAGATGTGTAGCTCTAGGCCTAAGACTGTGATCAGTTTTCCTGAGATCTCTTGACATAATAGTCAAGAAAGCCAAACATCTGCAGATCTGAACAAATCAAAGAAGAGATGCTGGAGTTATTTTAGCTGGGCTGCATCTCAGTATCAGCAAAGAAAATTGCAGGAAAACCAAATATGTGCCTGGCTCTTTCTCTTAAGAGCTCTAGTTTGGACAGGCAGGATTGAGGCATGCCTGCCTCAGTATAGAGCATTCTGAAAGACAGGAAATTCAATCAGGAGAATCTGGATACTTGTTGAACATGTACCACTTAAGAAACACAAACTGGGTAAGCCCCATCAGCATTTTGCAGGTTGTTAGCTCCAGGGTACACTACATTTAAAGAAAAGAGCCTGATGTCATTAAGAGAAATCAGTGTTTCTCAAAGGACTGTTTCCCTCATAGAGACTGGAAAATCAATAACAATTCAGGGATCTGAGCAAGTCAGCAGCTAGAAGCTACATGAATGCCTATTAACAAGAGCTCAGCAGAAGATCAGGAGCCACAGGAAGGGGAGGGGGGTCTGTTTGCTTCAGACAGGGCACAAGCTGGGAATCCTTACTTAAATAAACTTGCCAAAGACAAACCCAAACCCACTCCTACCCCCCTGAACATATCCCATGCTTTTTCTGTGCCCCAGGACTCTGACTGCTCCAATGTTGAACCAAAATAGGAACCATACTTGGGGTCTTCATTGCCACCCCTTTCCACAAAACAGAAGGAGACAGTGGAAAGAGATAGATACTGAATCTGTAAAGTCAGATACTTCACTCTGTTGGTATGTTGGCCCTTTTGTCAGGAGAAGGGCAATATCATCCTTCGCCAGTAGGTTCTCTGCCACCTTTGGGCTGCGTGTATTTTCTCCATCTGTGACAAGAGATGCAGCATTTCAGATGGAAAGAAAGGTCATCTGTTTCTTAGCATCTAGCCCTCATTGATTTTTTTTTTCTCCCTTCTCAGTGCACCCTCTCCCTGTTCAAATGTAGTTTCTTTGAAGTTCATCAGTTCTCATGATTCACAGTGGTGCCCAGGAAGCATTCCCCATTCCCATGGCCTGCAACTTGTTTAGCGTGTCCCTCTGTCTGTGGTATTCCCAGCTTTGGGTTAGCCTCATACCTTTCTTCTTATGACTACAGAATGGTTCTGGTTACTCAATTTAAGTGGAAGACTTGAGTCAGCTGCTTTTGCACCACTTACCCCCACCAAGAGGTTCCAGCTTTATAGATGAAAGATTGCTTAATGGAAGCAAGTCTGGTCTTCTCCTCTAGCCTCTTCTCTGGGCTTCTGTGAGGTGCACCATTTGCTTCGTGGACTAAAATAATGTAATAGCCTGATATTTATTGGCCTCCTACACAAAAGGAAGCATCTTGTTTGAGGGTAACAATACATTTTTTCTATTGCATTTTGAAAGGAAGGAAAGGAAGGCTTCCTACTGAGCCTCACTGGATGACTCTGTTACTTTCTTCTCATCTATCTTTGAACAAGAAACAGGACTCCTGTACCTTTGATCTGGGAAATGTTTTCCTTTGTAATTCTTGTAGCTCTTGGTTAGAGTTGGGGGATAGCGTTGAGTCTCGGAACCACCAGTAAAGGCAGTTTGCCCTGCACCCCAGAAATGAAGGACTCTTCATCTTCTCTCCTGATGCTTTAAAACTGTTCATAATTTGGCAGCTTGACTCATTCCCTGTTGACATGCTGAACGCTGCCCTGGCTCTGGAAAAGGAAGGAAAAAAGAAATCATTCTTTCCTGTGTATCGATCTCTAATTTCCTTATAGATGTTAGAGAAAAAATGAGGTCAATTTGTGTCGAAGTGAAAAGGCATCATAGCTTTTGATATATGCCAGGAGTTTGAGGCAGATGAAGCCATAATGCTCCAGACTTTGCCCGGTCAATAGGAATCCATATCTAGCCCCTTAAAAGAGTTCTAAACCTTGTCATGTGATAAGATAATACCACTCAGATGGAGATGAAATGATGTTTCTCCGGGCTGAGTCCACATCATTTGTCTGTGAAAAGAGATATAGGGGGCACTTATGGGCACAGAATATTGCACACACTGGCAAAGAGTGGATGAACTGGTTGGTTTTACTGAACTTTTTTTTCCCTCTCTTTTAATCTTTCTTACAAGGGATAGCTTAGTGGGGGGGGAAGACATTCAGAAATGAATGTGATATAAAGCAAAAATTAATTATTTTTTATACATAAAAGAAGGGGGAGAGACCACTATTACCATGCCCAATTTAGATATAGACACCTCATTTGTGGTTGTATGTGCTAATGAACCAGTGGTTGAGCCATATTTGGGGCACCCTCATTTAAAAATAGTGTCATTTCCACAAGCAGATCCATTTTCTCTGGGATAATGTAGCCATTCTCCCTGGCTTTTACGGAAGAAGGTCAAATACTACCCACCAGCTCACCAGTCTTAGGATTTGGCCTGGGCCAGCAGGTTGGTGATATGTCTTGGCCAAACTTTAATGGATTTGGGAAGGCCAGGGCTGACCCCATCTATAGGAAGCTTTTTGTCTAGTTAGATAAGTTGACTGTGAAGAGTCACCTGACCTCCACATGCATAGGAAAGCAGGCATATTAAAAACAATGATGAGGATACCTGAGGAAGACAGTGAAAACTGTTATTGGGGAGCTTTTAAAAAATAGAATAGATTGTCATCTTTCTTGGGTTAGTTTCAGTGCCCACTTTAGTGAGGGTAGGGTTGGCAGAAAGACCTATTTCTAAATAAAAGGACATGAAAAAATGGTGCCTACCAATCCTTGCCCTGATTTCCCTCTTGCCTGCCCCTGCCTGAGGGTGTGATAAAGGAATGGACCCTTATCAGGGAAGATTCCTGGAGGCAGCTGATTGCCACATGGCATTTCCTGGCTTCCTGCCACAAAACTGAATTTGGCTTAATCCCCAAACCCTGGATGTGATAGGCACACTCCCTAAGCTACTGTTTCAGGACTGCTTTCAGGAAGGGAACAAATCAATGCCTCCATTTATTACCTTGTGGCCAGGGAAGCTGTGAGGTTATGTGCTGTGAGGTTCCAGGGTCTCTACTTTTAATTGTTTGTTCCCAGCCTTCCAGTGGCCTCCTTTGCTAGCAGGTGGGCTGCCTTCTGCATCAGCCATGCTGTTCCCTGGGGCCTTTGTTCCCAAAGCAAGGTCCCATACCCAGAAGCAAAGAGATGGTGTTTGCTTATTAATCTTTAAACAGACTATAAAAAGACAATTTTGTGTCCTTGGCTTGCATTCTTTTCTGTCAAAAAGTCCTAGAGAAGAGAGTTTGCCCCTTTTTTGGTGTTCTTTTCCATTTAAACCAAAGAACTTAAAGGAACTTATAATTCCCCTTCTCCTGTAGAATCTAACCACTCATGTCCCATGTTCCCTTGAATCTTCATTTGGGGTGGAAGGAAATGCAGCAGAAATCTGCCCTGCCCTGAGCCTTGTTCAGCAACTGAAGGTGTATTCCTGAAGTGCGTGTACAGAAATTGGACAAAACGGACATTTTGGTTTTCCGATTCTGGCCATACCCTCCCGTCTCTCTGTCCCGCTGCAGTGCTCAGAGTCTCATGTCGTTTGGAGAGAAGCTGATGAATTGTCGACTGGAAAATGAAAACCTGACCATGAGAGAAAAAAGAGTCCTAGACTTATTGGAAGGTAGTTGCTTGGATGAGGACGAGAAGACACGCTTCTGTGTCCTGGGAAGTTGCCTAGGGGGACCACGTCTTTGAGAACAGTTGCATATTTGTTGGAGGTTCCTGTAGGGTTGTGTACCAGGAGCAGATGAGCAAAAGGTTCGGCAGCTGTATTCTGAGTGATCAGCTCTGCCAATGGACGCTCTTGCTTATGGTCTCTGGTTTGCTTTGGTTTTTGGGGGGTGGTGTTTCCATTAGCATACTTTGTTTTCTATCAGTTTCTTTTCAGTATTTATCCCACCCCAGTTCAGCAGGCTGTCCTTGGCAACCAAGAGAGAAAAACTTTTACAGAGCAGTTTACCTGTGTCTGACAGAATGTGTAGTGTTGTGCCTAGTCCTTCTTTGGCATCTCCAGGCAGTCAGTCTTACACTTTCTACCAGGTATGAATCCTTTTCCATAAACGCTCCCCAAAGTTACTGACCATGATGAAGAAATGTTTACAGGAAGCCTGTCACTGAATGCCCATTTGCTTTTTTCCATGCAAGGTAAATGTACTCCAAAAGGTGGTCTCTTCATTTTGGATGGTTTGTCTATTGGGAGATAACCCCACTTCCTTCCTAGTTCTTGAGATCAGCCAGCCATTTGGAGTGCCTTATTAAGGCATTAAGTGCCTGTGTGCCAGGTGCTGGGCTAGATATTGGAGACAGAATCACAGAAAAAAGCTGAAACACCACTTGCTCTTAAGGCGCTTCTGCTCTGTTGGCCACATGGACATATGTGAATATGCACAGAGTAAACACAAGGGCATGGGGGGGGCACGGTATGCCAGCAGCTGAGCACAAGCAGGTTCGTGCACAAGGTCCTGGTGGCGTGTCTCATGGTTTTGAGGGAAACAGGAGAGCGTTTCCTGAGGTAGAGGTGAAGAGAGAGGTATGTGTAAGACATGATGCATAGGGTGGAGGTAAGACGTCCCTCCATCAGGGTCATGGTGACCTGTCCCAGGGAAAGCGTATGCCTCTGCTTGAGGCTTCTTTCATCTCGGTGTCAGCAGCTGCAGATGGCGGGACTCGGTCCGTGTCAGCCGTAAAGCGAGGGGTTAGACGCAGGGACACCCGAGTTCTGTTCTAACTCCATGCTTGTAAGCCTGTAGAGCAGCAATTGTTGCTACGGCACCTTGACTTTACGTACTGAATTCCACTTTACTCAGATCGCTTTTCTCCCAACAGCCATGTGAGGTAGGTCGGCTAGGTGACCTCACCTCTGTTTTATAGATGATGAAGCTCAGAGACAGAGACAGGCTCATGGCCTGGCCAAGGTCACCTAGCCAACTTGTAACGTAGCTTAGCATAAAACTCAGGTTTCTAGTCTCTTTTCTCCATGTCCTTCCTACTAGGCTTTGCTGCCTCATTTCTGAACACCCACACTGCCCCATTCTGAAGATGCTCCAGGGGCTTTCTGGACTGGCCAGGCATGTTGAGCTGGTTAAACTCCCACTCCAGTTGAGTTTTTAGATGTGTCTGAAGTGCCCAGAGCAGGAAAATGTTAGCTAGGGGGCAGACAGTTTATAAAAAGGGGAATGTCTTGTCTTGATAGCAAGGAAACTGTCTGTTCCATCGTGATTTATATAAGCTCGAGATATATCTTATACACGTGTGTGAGATTTCCCCCCTGCCCCTCTCCCCACATCTGACTGTACCTTTTAGGTCTTGTTAACAATAGCAATTTTAACATTGCTTTTAATTAGGTGAATTAAGAATGTTCTCCGGTGTTATCACCCCCTCCCGCCCCCCTATCATCTCCAGCTCCCCATTGCTATGAGAGTACTGCAGTCTCCATGGTAACTGGGACTACCAGCCCAGATTGGATCACACTGGTTGGTCAAGTCAGAAGGAGTGTGTGGCAGCCACGTGCCCCGAGTCCTAGCTGACCTTTCCAATCATTGGTTGCTATGCTAGGCCAAGCTCAGTGAGGTCAAAGGTCATGACCAGTAAAGCCAGATGAAGAGCCCTGTGGACCGGCCCAAGCGTGCATTCTTGCCACTGTCTCCCTGGGACTTCCCACCAGCCCCTGCAGACGAGAGTAACCTGACCCACAGCTGTCCAGCACGTAGCAGGGAGCTGCTCGTTCTCCTTGGAGCAGTCTTTTTGGCACACAGATAGAACCTGTTTTGTGAAAGTCAGGAAGGATCCTGGTGACTGGCATTTTGTTTTACTCTAAATTTTGTTGATCTTGGTAATAAGTTGTTTCTCCCCCTTTTTTCTCCTTCCCACCCTTTTTCTCCCCTAGAGAGTTTTCAATGTTCTTTACCCCATGCCAGCCGACCAGCGGAGACATGTCAGCATCAACTCTGCCCGCTGGCTGCCTGAGCCAGGGCTCGGCCTGGCTTATGGCACCAACAAAGGAGACCTGGTGATCTGCCGACCAGAGTGAGTGGATGGGCAGGTGGGAGGGTACCTGGGAGGCTGGGGGGAGGACACCAGGAAGGCGACAGCCCTGGACCAGGATTTTATCGTTGAAAGTTGCCATTGAAGTAGGCTTTGTCCCAGAGTGTCGCTTTTCTGTAGAACTTTCTCCCTCCAGATTGGTGACGTCAGCTCCTCAAAGCCAAGCCCGAGGTTATGGTCTGGTGTGGTTAGTAACAGTCAGCTCCTCTTTCGGCAGCACGTAGAACTGTCCTCCACACCACCCTGTTGTTACAAATGGTATCCCCCTTTTACAGATGAGGAAACTTGTGTCTTACAGAAAACTGAGGCTCAGAGAGACTGAGTGATTTGCCCAGGACCAAACAGCTAGTGAGTACTGGAGCCAGAATTCAGCCCCAGCTCTCTGTTGGCCCCTACATCAAGTGCTGCTCTGTTCTTTCTTCATGAGTCTACAGCAGTTTCTTTTGGGTTGAGTTTGGGAGCCTCTCTTCTTCCCTAGTGACAGCCAAAGTGCCAGTAGACAAAAGCACTAATTACTTTTTAAAAGGTTGAACCTCTTTCCTACTGTGACCTCGAGGGCGTACAGTTGCAGGTAGAATAGAAACCTGAATTAGATGAGCCCTTGAGCTCTTAACAGGCCACTTCTGACTGCTCTTAGGCGAAGTTTTCTTTCTGCTTAAGGTTGTTATTTATTGACGTGAAGGCAGAGAGAAAAACACCATTGGAAACTCTGTCCATTGTTATCATCATTGGGAGGGGTTCCAGCCCAGGGAGAGAACCCAAGCAGGCTTCCCAAACCCTGGCTATCCCTTTGCTCCTCCCCCTTGCCTTTGTAGGAGATAGTGGTGAGGACAAATCCAGGAGATTCCCCCCCCCCGCCCCAGAGTTAGCCTTGGCATCATCCCAAGCCCTAGTCAGATATGTGGACTACCTGATCCAGAAGCCTCTGAGTCAACAAAGAATACTTTCAGCTGCTGGAAGACACAGACAGATCCCTCCTGGCTTCAGCTGCTTCTGTTGCCAGCCCATCCCCATGCCCTCTCCCCTTGATTCAGTCATGGTCCAGAAAGCTGTGGAGCTCACGAAGCAATGCGGTCTAGTTGGTGGGGCCTGTCGCTCCTGGAAAGCACAGACCATCCCCACCCTTCACAGGCAAGTGAAAGAAATAAGCACACTGGTGGGCGGACAGGTAGGCAAGTGGGGCAGGCCGGCGGGCAATCAGGCGGACCAGCAGACTGGCACTGCTTCCTTTCCATTGTATGGGCTGGGCAGTGCCCTGGATGCCATGGTAGAGCACTAGTGATGAAACAGCCCTTGAGCCTCATTCTTTCTGTACTGATCCTGAGAGTTCTGGACAGCAGAAAGATCTTTTTAGCTGAGTAAGGCCAGCAAGAAGGAACGATGTATGGAGGCCCAGGTGAGAAAGAACCTTGTGGAATCTCTTCCGCTTCATGGAAACTGATTCTCCCATCTTAGCTCGCGAGCCCCAGGACTTTGTTTTTCTTTTCACAGAGCACATTGTTCTCAACCACTTTTCCTGTATTATTTTGTTTTCTAGTTGTCTCTGTAGGGGAGTTGGGGGTTGAAGGGGGGGTGTTGTATCCTTCTGCCAGACTGTGAGCTCCATGAGGGCAGGGACTGTGCCTCCCTTCAACTTTGTACCTCCCTCATTGCCAAGCACAGTGGCTCTCCACCTCGTGGGTGTTTAATAAATATTTGCTGAATTGATCTTAGCTCGTGAGATGTATCTAGATCTTAGCATAAAGTAGATGGCGGCTAAGAAGGGGAATCAATTGTTCCTTTCCTCCCAGGCCAACGTCTCCCTAGCCTTTGTTCCTCTTCAGGAGGGCCCTTGGTGATCCCTTGTGCTGCTTCTGCCTCCAGTCTCTCTCGTGATCTCTCTAAAACTGTCCGTCCATCCATCCATCCATCCATCCCTCCATCCCTCCCTCCATCCCTCCCTTCATCCATCCCTCCCTCCATCCATCCCTCCATCCCTCCCTCCATCCATCCCTCCCTCCATCCCTCCCTCC